>NW_028274813.1:106596388-106911944 GCF_037043125.1 Eumetopias jubatus
CAGAGGCAGGAGGGGAGAGAGAGGCCCGAGGAAGGGAGCGGGGCTGGAGGGGCGCGTTGTAAGAAGGACTTGATCTGCTGTTGTTGGCTTTGAAGGTGGAGGAAGAGGTCCTGAACCAGGGAGTGCGGGAGGCCGCTGGGAGCTAGGAAAGGCAAGGAAATGGATTATTCCCTCGCGGGCCCAGGAGCAACATGGACTTGCTGACCTCTTGAGTTTAGAGACCCATGGCAGATTTCTGACCTCCGGAACTGAAGGTAAGACATCTGCGTTAGGAAGTCTGTGGCCATTTGTTACAGCAGCAATGGGAAGCTAATATATTCCAGAAACCACTGCCCTGCCAGCTCTCAGCCTGTACTGGGAACCCCAGTGGATTCAGGGGCACAGCCTCCATCGTTGGGCTTCAGATGCAGAGATGCTCCGAGAGTAGCCCTGAGGCCCTGCAGGCCTGTGTGTAGTCAGGAAGAGGTGCTGGCCAGCCCGTGAGCTCCGGCCAGGCCCCAGGCCCACCCAGAGCTCCTGGGGAGAGCAGCTCTACCAGCTGCATGGGGACAAGAGGCCCTGACTGGAGGGCGCGAATGCAAATCCTGGACTTGCCCTCCGTTAGGCCTATGACTGTGGGCAAGGTACTTAACTTCTCTCTGCCCCGGTTTCCTTACCTGTGAAATGGGGACAGCCGGACACATCTCACAGGATCCTTAGAAAGGGCAAGTGCGTTCATGCTGAAACCTTGGAACAATGCCTGACACGTGGTACTCACAGAATGTGTTAGTTATTTGTATTAAGACGACATGACAGGGTTGCTGTCTTTAGGTGGTGAATGGTCCAGTGGGGAGACACACGTGTGTGGGAGGTGGGATGGGGAACACGAAGCAGGAGGGGCATCCTTTCTCTTGGGGTTGGGGGCTCAGGAAAGGCTAGAGGTCCACTGAAGCTTGAGCTGAGCTTCCCCATTGCGCACGCACATCCCTGCTCCTTTAGTCATTCGACAAACCTTTATTGAGTCCCTACTTTGTGCCAGGCACTGTGCTGGGAGCTAGGCATGCGGCCGTGAACAAGAGAAAGTCCTGGGGAGAGGTGTGTGGGGGGATGGGGTAACTGGGTGACGGGCATTAAGGAGGGCACGTGATGGAATGAGCAACGGATGAATTCCTAAATTCTACCCTGAAACTAATAATACCGTATATGTTAACGAAATTGAATTTAAATAATTAAAAAGAGAGAAAGTCCTGCCCCGCCCCCCTCCCCTGGAGCTCACAATGTGATGGACAATTCTGACAATAGGGACCAACAAAGGAATGCAAAAGATCAGGGGGCACAAACGTTCTGATGAAAACACAGGAAGTAAGAGGGGTGAGGTGTGTATGGGGGCGACTTTATACTGGGTGGTGAAGGGAGCCGGGAGCCATTCCAGCGGGATCAGAGTGAATCCCAGAGTTTCAGATCGTAGTTCTGCCACTGCCGTGAGGCCTTGGACAAGTCCCTCCTCTCTATGCCTCCGTTTGCTCGTCTGCACGATGGGGATAACTATCTACGGGGTCGTGGAGAGGAGTAAATGAATTAATATAGGTGAAGTGTTTAGACAGTGCCCGGCACATTAGTGCTAGAAGGGTCTGCTGCTTTGACTTCTACTTTCCTAGCAAAGGGAACAGCAACAGTAAAGGCCACGAGGTGGAAAAGGGCTCAGAATGTTGTAGGAGGAACAGGAAGGCCAGGAGTCGACAAAGGGAGTGTGGCCAGGAATGAAGTTAGGAAGGCAGGGGCATGGGCCATTGTCCAGGGTCAGCTTGGCCCCCTTACTGCTCAGAAGCTTGCCCTGGCTCCCCACTGCCTATCCGTGAAATTCCCACCTCCCGGCGTGGTTTTCAAGGATCTCTACATTTCAACTGCTTCTCTCTCCTCCAACCTGATTCGCCTGCCTCCCACCCCACCCTCTGCTCTGCTCAGTTGGAGCCTCTTACCTGCTTCCTGAAGTGCTTGGTGTCTGCTCATCCAGGCTCTTCCTTTCATAGGCGAGCCTGGAGCCCAGAGAGGGGTGTGACTAAGCCAGGGCCACACAGCAGATTAGGGGACAGGTCTGGAGCCCAGGTTTCCACGACTGAACCACAGTTTCTGGTTTCCTAGGTGGGTCATTTTAACAGAAGTTGTGCCTGTCACAGTGTGTCTTGAGTTGAGGAAGGGGTGAGAGGCCGGGCACAAGGAGGTGGAATCCACTAATTGGAAATTACTTCTGCAAAAACATTTGTGTCTGGGCCCCTTTAATGCCAAGCATACTGTCCCTGAGAAACAGAAGCCTTTGGTGAGGCTGGGACACAGAGGAAGTAGACAGCCTCCGTCTGCCTTTGCTTGCGTCCACCCACTGCTTCCCTGGGAGAGCCGGAGATCCCCACCGGCTAACTGGCTGTTGTTCAGGGCCCAGGATTATGCGAGGGGGGTATGGTAGAGCCTGCCACCATGGCCTGAGGAGGAGTAAGATTTAGAAAGGGGAGACCCCTTGGGAAAAATGCCATTCACCACTTGAAAATCTGTATTAGTCTATTGGGGCGGCCATAACAAAATACCAGATTTTATCGTCTTAAACGATAGAAATTAACCTTCTCACAGTTCTGGAGGCTGAAAGTCTAAGATCAAGGTGCCCCAGGGTAGGTTTCCTCCGTGGCATCTCTCTGTGGTTTAGAGACAGCCTCCTTCTTGCTGTCTCTCACATGGTCTTTTCTCTTGGCCACACATCCCCTGTGTCTCTCTGTGTGTCCAAATTTCCTCTTTTATAAGGATACCAATCATATTGGATTAGGGACCCCAGTGACAGCCTCATTTTAAGTGAATCACTTATTTAAAAGCCCTATTTTCAAATAGAGTGACATTCTGAGGTACGGGGTAGGGGTTGGGTTTCAACATACAAATTTTGGCCGGGGTCGGGGGGGGGGGCGCGCTGGTGGGGGATACAATTTAACCCATAACAAAACCAGACACCAACCGATGCTTATCTCTGAGCAGGACTGCAAAGACTGAGGACTCCCAGGAGAATGGCATCAAGAGTTGGGCATTCTGGGAAAGTTTCCTGGAAGGGAGAAACTCGGGAGTTTTGGTCTAAAGAAAGGGATTTACAAGGGCCTGAAAATACATGCAGGATGTGCTCTGGGGGGTAGGGGGGGCTGCGCCTGGGTGGCTCAGTCAGTTAAGGGGCCAACTCTTGATTTCAGCTCAGGTTATGATCTCTGGGTCCTGAGATCGAGCCCCATGCCGGGCTGCATGGTCAGCTTGGAGTCTGCTTTTCCCTCTCCCTCTGCTCCTTTTCCCACTCACACGCACACTCTCTCTCTAAAAAAAAAAAAAAAAAAAAGTAGACAAGTTATTGAGTTGTCTAGGAGGGTCCTAGGGGCTGGTGGTGGTTCTAGGGGGTGAGTGCGGTGGGAAGGTGAGCTGTGAAAGGCCTGGGATCACAGAAGGGCTTGGGCTTGATTCTATGGCAGGAGGGAGCCACTGATGATACTCTGTGCCCAAGAAAGATGGTGATTTAAGCCAGAATCAGGGAAATAACAGATTAATAATGGCTTTCAAATTTGAGCATGCAGCAGAATCACCTGGAGGGCTGGTTATACCAGATTGCTGGACCCAAGCTCCAGAGTTCAGTTGGTCTGGGGTGGGTCTTGAGAATTTGCTCTTCTGACAAGTTCTCAGGGGATCCTGCTAATGCTGTCTGTGTATCACAATTGGAAAACCACTGGAAGCCTTGCTAGAGTGGGCAGGGAGGGGTCTGTTTCCTCTCCCAAAGCCTCCAAGGCACAAGCAGTGGAAAGTCACGCCCCTACCAATTGCCACACTTTACAGACAGGGAAACTGAAGATCCGAAGGCCACGGCTTTAGTAGGGGGGTATTTCCAGGCCCTGAGCCTAGAACCTTGGGTCTGGGTGGCCCTGGCATCCGGCGCTTCGTGCAGGAAGGCTCCTGGGGCAGCTCCTCCTGGGTCCACCGGCCTAGGCCCTTGTGGGGGCACTGCCATTTTGGGTTGGAAAACAGGTCGCAAAGAGCTGGGTCTCGGAGAGCGTGCGGCAGGCAGCCCAGTAGCGAGCCCGGGCGGCCCTAGCAAGAGGCGGAGCTTTCCTGCAGCTCTCCGGGCGATGCTGCCCCTGCCTGCGTCAGCCCCGCCCTGCCACAGACCCCGCCCAGTGTAGCCCCGCCCCATGTGCGGCCCCGCCCCACGTACGGCCCCGCCTCCCCCTGGGTTGTGTCCTCAACCCGGTGCCGTGAGTGTGGTCGCCTGCCTGGTTCCGCTGGTCTGGCTGAGTCAGGCTCTGCTGCCAGCATGGTGATCCTGGGACAGCTGAGAATGGAGACTGGCGACAAACAGGAGAGAGAAGAAGGGGTGTGGCCAGGCTGCGGAAGGAGTGCTGGACCAGGAGCCGGCCAACCGGGCTCCCGTGGGAGCCTCACCTTGAAGGACTGTGTGACCTAAAAGAACTTGCTGAACCTCTCTGGGCTCATTCAACGAAAACTTACAGTAGATTTGGTGTGTGCCAGGTGCTGGGGATATGGTGGTGAACAGGCCCCGCGTGGCGAACAAGCCCTGGTTAAGGGTGTGACCGCTGAATCCCAACTTTACACCCTACTGACTGGGTGACCTTGGGCAAGATAATCAACTTCTCTGTACTTCATTATCCTCATCAGTAATTTGGGAGTAACACCTACCTCGTAGGGCTGTGAGGATTAAATATATGTATACGTGTAAAATCCTAGGAATAGTGCCTAATAAGCACCAGTATTAAGTGCCTAAGAATCTTCATTATTAGCTGTTGCTATCTTTACCCTCCTGGAGCTTGTATTCACTGACTTTAATTTTAAAATTTCTTTTTGTTCGGCTCAGGTCGTGATCCCGGGGTCCTGGGATCGAGCCCCGCATTGGGCTCCCTGCTCGGCCAGGGGCCTGCTTCTCCCTCTCCCACTCCCCCTGCTTGTGTTCCTTCTCTCGCTGTCTCTCTCTGTCAAATAAATAAATAAATAAAATCTTAAAAAAAAATTTCTTTTTCATAATGAACTGACATATAAAAAAGATCATTAACACTGTGTTCCCATCATCCTGTTTAAGAAAGCATTGTAAATATATTTCTCTTTGCTCTAACTTTAGTCAAGCATTGATACTTCCTGCTCCTGAAGCCTCTAAAATCTCCTGCCTCCAACCCATCCTCTACAGTGCTCACAAACTGTGAGAGATCTGGATAAAACACAAATTGGAACTGGTCATAACTCTGCTTGAAAACTTGCACCTGTAAGATAAAGTCAAACACACCCCCTTGACATGCAGACCCTTCACTTCTGATCCTCGCTGACTCTTCCTGTTCAGTATCTGCCTCCCACTTTGGTAAGTTCCTCTTACCATTTCTTAAGCGTCCCTCTTCTTTGTATATGTTGGCCCCTCGGCCTGGGGTCCCATGCGTTCCTTCTCTCTCTTTCGCTCGTTTCAGGAGAAGCACCATCCTTTGATTCCATCCAGGCTCCTGAGCACCTTCCCACTGGTGTGAGTGGGCGTCTGGCCTCCCCTAGACTGTAAGATCCTGGCAGCAGGCCCTCCGCTGACTCATTTTCCTCTCCTAGTAAAGGGAAGGCATGTACTACACTCCACAGTTGTAACTGGCTGTATCTGTGGCACCGTGCTAGGGCGTGGTAAGGGTGGTCATCCAGGGACTCCAACGCCATCATTTTCATGGGGAATTAGAGTCCCTCAGCAGTAAAACCACTAGAGAAGAATACAGAGGTCATTAAATGGGGTCCCCATTTTAAAGCCACTCCAGCACAGTGCCATTTTCCTACTGTGCCCAGTTCCCCCTCCCAAGCCCATTCCTCCTCCTCCTTGCTTCTTGCTCCATCCCTGTCTCCTCTCTCTGAGGACCCTGGGTTCCTCATGATGAGTAGATCTTCCCCAGGGACTAAGATGTAGGCCATGCAGTGACTGTGTCATCTATCCAAGAGGCTTGTGGTTTTGGGGAGACCAAGGGGATGCCAATCCTGGCCCCAGATCGTCTAGGTTCTAGGAGCGGAGAAAAGATGCTTCCAGAGCAGGGGCTCCCAGCCTGTTTCCATCCTGTCAGATATATTTGTAAAGCAGAGTCTCTTCACAGAAGGAGGGGAGCCTAAGTCCCCATTCAAGCAAACTGGGAATAAACTGGTTAAGTGCCTTCAAACTCTAGGAAGGGAGCTGGGTGGAGGAGGGAGTGTGGAGGAGAGGGGGAGGAAGAAAGGGACACTTCTGTGCCTCTACGGATATCTTGAATTTTGTACTATATTCACGTCTGACCTATTTTTTTTTTTTTAAGAAATGATATCATACATTGGATGGTAATCAGAAGAGCTAGGTTCCAGGATTGCAAATACCAATTACCGGTCTGCTCACCTTGGTCTCTCTGAGCCTCGCTTTAATAACCACCCAGTTCCCAGCTCAAAGAGTAGGCACAAGGGAGACCTTTGTAAACTTGGTGGGGCTGGGTGCGCTTAATTATTATTTACTCTTCATTCAGTTCATCTCCGTAGACAATCACTGAGCCCTTCTCTATGGCTGCAGTGTATGGGTCTCTCTGTACAAGTGTGGGTGTGTATGTCGGGGTGTGTGTGCTTCTGGATGTGTTGGGGTGGTGTGTGAGATGACTCTGAAGTTGGCCATCACAGAGTCCCTGCCTGAAGGAGCTTCGGGTACAACAGGACAGTAAACAACTTCCTCTAACACTCTTGAACTCTGTTAAAGGCCAAGTAAAGGGGTGAAACATGTGGGTGCCCAGAGGAGGGAACATAAATTCAAGCAGGGACCTTTGCACTGGCCGTTCTCCCTGCTTGGCATGCTCTGCCCCTAGGATCCCCAAGGCCTAGCCCCTTGCCTCCTACAACTCTTTCAGCAGATGTCCCCTTCTCAAGGAGGCCCACTTGACCACATCGTTTAAATAGCAACTCCACCCTGCACTCCCCAAGCTCTTCTCTTATTTTTAGCCAAAGCCCTTATTTTCAATGGCAGTAAAGTTACCTATACTAAAAGTAACTTAAAATACTCTGTATTTTACTCATTTTATTTACTGTATTTTACTCACTTTATTACTTATTTTACTCTGTTTCCCCCATGTCCTTCATTAGAATGCAAGCTCTGTGAGGAAAGGGGTCATGTCTGTTTTGCTCACTGCTGTGCACCACCCCACTCCACCCGGGCCTGGAACAGTACCTGGCATAGGGTAGGACACTTGGTACCTATTTGGGAATATGGTGGTGATAAGGTGGTGCTCAGGGGTGGATGGCAGAGCGGCCATGGCCATGCCTGGGGAGGTAGCCAGAGGCCCAAGGCTATAGTCATGGACTAAAGGAGCACCCTGTGACGTGGGATCGGATGGGTTCATGGATGGTGGGGGTGGGAATGCTCCAGTGGGCATGGGGAGGAAGACATGGCCTGGAGAAAACCTGAGATACTTTGGAGACCATTCTGTATGCCCTAAATTCCAGCTCAGTGCCCATCCCTTCCCTCTGCCACCCGGAGAAATCGAGCCTGTTGCTATGGGGAAGGGGAGTTTCAGGGGCCTCGCTAGTTTGTTGGGGAAGGTGATGGTGGACCCATTTGTAAAACCCAAAGTCTACTGCTGGCAGGTCCCTTGCCTGCCTGAGAGAGTACCTATGTGGCGGGGGGGGGGGGGTGCGGGGGAGGTGAGGGCTTGTTTAGAAGGGAGGAGGCAGCAGAAGGCCCGGTGCTGGTGATGGTGGGTGGCTGGATTATAGGCTCAGAGCAGAGAGCAAGGCCCAAGTAGAGGGCACCCTTGGGACCAGAGGCCAGAGAAGAAATGAAGCAGACACTGAGGCCAGGTTGGGAAGGGCCTTGAAGGTCAGGCCAAGGAGTCAGGAGAGAACCCAGGAGGTCCAGGGAACACACAAGTATCTGGAGCTGAGAGTAGGAGATGGCAAAGGAAGGAAGCTCCATTTGGGAAGAATTGCCACTCAGGGGTCTTTACCAATCTTTACAGAAGGAGAGGAGGAGACGTGCTCTCTAAGGCTTGGAGACAGAGAAGGGGGCAGAGTGGCCATTTCACTTGGGTGGCCCGTTCATTTCCTTTATCAGGCACTTAATGTGTCTGGACTCTATGCTGGGGCCTGGGGGGTGCCACGAGGAATCGGGCCTAAACTTTGACCCCATGCGAGGGAGAGGGTACCTCGGGAGAGACGTGACAGGTTCAAAGAGGCTATGGTTATGGCACCTCAGAGATCAGGGAGGGCTGCCTGGATAGGAGACATCTGAGCTGGGCACTGAATGGTGGTCAGGGGTTTGAAAGTCAGCTGATCCCTAAGAGAGGACATTTGACTCAGGAGTTCCAAACCGGGGGGTTTTGCTGTGTACCATTACATCGAATTCCCCTAGCAACTCTCAGAAGAGGTAGCCAAGGCAGAGGAGGGGGTTTATCTTATGGATAAGGAAATAAAGATCTTGGGACCAAATCCAGAGAGGGTAAGGGCCCAGCCCTAGGTCACTAGCCTGAAAATAGCAGTTGGTTGGAACACAGGGCTGTTGGACTCCCAGCCAAGTGCTCACCCTGCGAGTCCACAGCCGCCTCTGGCTATTTGGAGTTTGATTCACTGTGGCTTTCCAAAGTGCTATGTATGAAGAAGCTGTCAGCTAATCTTCAGCCCCCAGGACCTTGACCTGCCTCTGCCTGACCCCAGAGAGGATCCAGGATGCAGACCAGTGACCCACTCTCGGCACCTCAGTCGTTGGCCAAGGGCAGGCAGAGGCCAGGATGGAAAAACCTCGTCAGACTTTGAGGGCTTGTGGCTGGTTCCGGCCATGCCATGTCCTGTCTGTACAGCCTTCTAAGCTTGTCACCCGCCTGGGTCCTTCCAGTCTACATCACCATCCAATGGGGACGCCATTCACCCCAGCATTCCCCACCTTTGGTGAGTCGAGAAACTGAGGACATGGTGGGCATGACCGTCCCAGGGAAGAGTTAGCCGTTATTCCTTTGAGGGACTGGGGGTTGCCTGCAGCCCTCAAAAGATTACGAGAATGCTACCAGCTCTGCCTCCTGCCAGCTGCCTTTCTCTGAGCCCTCACCAGGCCCAGAGCTAAGTGCTTTCGGCACGGTAATTCACTGACTGGAGTGTGGGTTGGAAAACACCGGAAGAAGCCCTGGCACCGACATGTACAGTCTGTGAAGATGATGATGATGATGAAGCGGCCTCCCAAAGCAATGTGATGAATGGATTCCGAAGTCTTGGAGAGCAACAGGGCGCTTTGCAGACGATGTGCCCTGGCCCCTTGGCACAACTCTGGTCCTTTGCTTCTGTCATCTAAGTGACTGACATCCTCCCTGAACACGCAGCCTGCTCCCGACCCTCAGCCCCCAACTCCTGGATGAGGTATTTAGGCCCTGAGCCAGGCCAGCTCTGGGATTCCTATTCCCGGGCAGCTCGGCTGCAGCCCCAGGAGGACAGCCAACAAGGGGCCCAGCAGCTTATCGCTCCGTGGAGAGTCTCCAGCGGGCAGACTGTCTCCACTGCTGCTGAGCCAAGCTGATAATGAGGACAGACCCTTGTGTTTACTGTGGCTGGGAGAGTGGGGCTTCCTGGGGGCGGCCCAGCTCCTCTGGGAACAGACTGTCTGTTTGCTGAGATACCATCACATTCCTGCAGCCTCGGCCACCCCAGGATGGGTGGGGGGGGGGGTGCGAGGGAAGGGGAGGAGGAAATAGGACAGCTGCTGGCCCTCCGTTCCCCTGGGGCCCACACTGAGAAGGCCGCCGCCCTGGGTCCGCCAGGGGGTCTATGGTTTTCTGGCCTGCTCGTCGAGTCCTTCGTAAAGGTCCTTAATAGCCAACGTGGGCACTCCCCTCTACAGTTTACAAAGCGGTTTCTCAACAGTGATCTATTTTGTTCTTCTAGATAACCTTCCGTGTAGGTAGTCTGGGGTGATGAAGTTTCACAGAAGAGAGCTGCCTAGTCAGGCAGGAGCAGAGGCCGACGGCGTGGAGGATGGACGTTGGGGTGGGAGCCCTTGAATGAGCCCCAGCTGACGAGTCCCACCCGCGATGACAGCTAACACTGGGAGTGCTTACCGTGTGGCTGTGACAGTCAAAAGCACTTTAGATACGTTAGCTTGTTTATTCCTCACTAACAGCCCTTAGGAGGTAGGTGCTATCAATAGATCCATTTTACAGATGGGGAAACTGAGGCAGACCCAGGCAGAAAGTAGGAGGGCTGCGATTTGAACCCTAGCAGCATGGCTCCAGAATCTCCCATTTAACCACTGGGCTACCTACACGTCCAGCTTAAAGCCAGCTAGTGGAAGATGGGTTTCTAACTGGCTTACAGAGACAGTGGGCATTTCCAAGGGCAGAGGCGGCCTAGCAAAGCAAGAACGGGCTTTGGGATTAGACCAGGGTTCCACTCCCCGTGCTGACACTAACGAACTCTGAGGCCGACTCTCCCCTGAGTCTCCATTTCCTCCTCTGGAAAGTGGAAGTAAGACCTGCCTTAGAAGTGAGTGTAAGAAATGATGGATGAGAAGGTTCTGGCACATGGCAGATTTTCATTAAATAATTACTATTATGACTTTGACACCTGAGCTGGGGAGGTGTCCTGCCCAAAACTGAGACTTCAGAAGAGTATCTCTTAAAAGAGAGGCCCAATCTTCCTCGGCTACGGGAGCACAGAGGAGGAGGGACACCTAGTTGAAGGGATCTGGTGACTTCAGAGGAGGCAGCATGAGTGCATGGTTGGGACTCTGGCTTCAGAGCTCAACAGACTCGAGTTCAAGTTCCGATATCCAGCATGTGCTCTCTGGGTGGCCCTGGGGAGTTGCTTAACTTCTTTGTCTGTAAAGTGAGAACACTGATTAGAACCTTCCTTGTAGGGGTGTGAGAATAGGTGGGTTCATTCAGGGAAAGGAGCCCTGGGTGCATTGGCGGGTACATAGTACATGCTCAACAAAATCCTGCGGCCACCAGCATTTGTGGGAGGGGGTGGTAGGCAGAGGAATGGCCCCCAGCAAAGGCGTCCATGTGTAGTACCTAGAACCTGCGAATATGTAGGTTACATGGAAAGGGGAACTGTGCTTGCTGGTGGACTTGAGGTTACTAGTCAGCTGACCTCGAGATGGGGAGATTATCCTGGCTTGTCATTGGGGACTCACTGTGATCACAAGGGTCCTTATGAGTGGAAGGAGAGAGGGAGAGAGAACTTGTGTCAGAGTGATATGAGGAGAAAGACTCCACCAGCCATTCTTGGTGCCAAAGATGAGGGAAGGGGACATGAGCCAAGGAATGTGGGCTGCCTCTAGAAGCTGGAAAAGCTCCCTTGAGCCCCTAGAAAGGTTTATAGTCCTACAGTTCTCTGATTTTAGCTCAGTGACACCCATTTTGGACTTCAGACTCCCGGAACTGTAAAGTAATAAAATCTGAGTTGTTTAAAGCCACTAAGTTTGTGGTCATTTGTTATAGCAGCAAAAGGAAACTAATACAGGGTATAAGTTGGTCCTTGAAGACTGGCAGGATGATAACAGGCAGAGGCGGGGCTCAGATGTCTGAGAAGAAACTGTACCCAACGGCTTTAGGCTAGAAAGCACAAAGCATTTTTGAGGACTGGTGGGAAAGCCTGTTTGGTTCTTTGCAAAAATGAACACAGTTCTCCATCCTTGTCCGTATCCCCTTTGCAATGTAACTAGGCAGCTCTCCTCGACAAGAGATGGAGTCTGTCTCCCCCATGTCTTGAATCTGCACTTGGCCCTGTGGCTTGCTTTGGCCAAACACATACACGTTCTGAGCCTGGGCCACGAGAGGTCTTACACACTTCGGCACTCTTGTGGTTTTGAAACACTGCCACCAGTCTACGACCAAGCTCAGGTATGACAGGCAGCCTCTAAAATGGCTCCCAGTAATCCCCACCTCCTGAGATGATGAATGTCCTGTGTAATCTGCTCCCATCGAGTGCTGGCTGGATCTAGTGCCTCCCTTCTAATGGATAGAATGCAGCAAAAGAGATGAGTTGGCATTTCTGAGATTAGCTGGCAAAAGGACTGCCTGACTTCCATCTTGCTTTCCCTTTCTTGTTCTCTTGCTGGCTCCCTTTGAGGGAATCCAGCTGCTGTGCTGGACTTGCCTATGGAGGACCCCATCTGGCAAGAAAATGAAGCCTCTGGCCAACAGCTAGCCAGGACCTGAGACCTACCCAAATCCACACGAGCGAGCTGAAAAATAGGTCCACCCCTGGAGCGTTGAGATGGCAGAAGCCCTAGTTGATACCTTGACTTTGGCCTTGTGACAGTCCTTGAGCCACAGAAACCCAGCGAAGTGGCACTAGGCTTTCTGACCCCAAGGGACTGTGAGAAAATACCAGTTTGTTGTTTTTAGCTGTGTAATTTGTTATGCAGCTATAGATAACTAGTATCCCCACCAGACTGGTTTGCTGGGTGATGAGTGACATGTGGCCCAGTCACTTCCTTTCACCCAGACAACCACTAGACATGGGCGTGAGGTCGTCCTAGACCAGCAAGCCCTTAGCCAACCTGTCAGTTGCTTGCAGATGCATGAGTGGGCCAAGCCAGGATCTGCTGTGCCTGGCCCAGGGCAGCAGAAGTTCCCGCTGACCTTGGAATTGGTAGCAATAATGTGCATTGTCGTTTTAAGTGACTGAGCCTTGAGATGACTTTGTACCCAGCAGCGGCTGACTGATATAACCTGTGTAACCAGGGGGGTCATGCCTGCAGTAGGAAATGGGGGCTGGGAAGCTGTGCAGGGGCCTAAATGCGTAGGGCTTTGTGGCCAGGTTAAGGCATTTGGAGTTTAATTAGCAGGCAGAAGGGGCAGGTTTGGAGCGGGAGAACACAATCATGGTCAGAGCTGTGACTGAGGAAGTTTCTTGTGGTAGTGGCCTGCCTCGGAGGCAGGGAGATCACTTAGGAGGCTGTTGTCAGGAGGCAGATGAGCCGTGATGGAGGCCTGAAATTGGGAAAATGTGAGGAATGGGAGAGACCAGTAGAGGCGGGATCAATGAAGACTGTTCCGGATTGGGTTGGGGACAGGGCAACGGGAGAGTGGAAGTCAACACCCAGGTTTTGATCCTGGGAGCCTGAATGGTTGGTGGTACTGTTGACAAAGACGGGGAAGTCAGCATGGGGGATAGGGAGATGCCAGCTACCGGGATGGACTGAGGGTTCAGTGCTAAAGAGACCTCTGGGAAGAGGCTCAGGAGACGGTGAGTCAAGGCCTCAAAGGGAGCTTGATCCCCTGCCTAGTGTAGTCAGGTCTCGGGAAGAGTAGAGAATGCACCTTCAGATGGGCAACTGAGAGAAGTGGAGAAAGGCCTAATTACAAGGGGGTGTGAGGGGTTTGGGCTAGCAATGGGGGGCAGCTATTATCACCCCCTGGGATGGAGAAGCCCCTGAGGACAGGAGCAGGAACCAGAACCAGGAGAGAGTGTGTGTGGAGAGGGGTGCCTTACAGGAGCCGTGGTCTTTGGTAGAAGAGGCAGATGACCCATGACCACCCAGCAAGGAGGACACAGGGGAATGAGCACCCTGACCACTCCTTCTTCCTGCCTGCGAGCACTTTCTGGTGTCCCCCGTTGGCCAAGCCCAACCTGAAGGCCGAGGGCAAGGTTGTGTGTTGATGTGGTCCCTGCACACCAGCCTCCCAGGACACAGAGGGGGCCGAGTGGGGGAGGGGTGAGCAGAAGGTACCTGGCCACCTAACAGATGAAACTCCTGTAGCTTAAGTCAATCGGTGACCCTGATCTAGCAAAGGAGATTTGACGGGATATCTGCTAGGAGTTTCTGGGGAAAGGGTCTTGACTTTTAGGAAGGAGACTGCGGGAGAGCTGTTCATTGTATCTGCTGTGATGGCTGGAGCTGCAACGGCTATCTTGCCACGAGGGGGGAGCCAGCCGCAGTCAAAACCAACCCACTGAGGATGGAAAAGCAAAGAGATGGAAAGAACCAAATCCTTGATGACCTTGTGGAACTGCTCTGAGAACCCGAGGTTCTTCTTTATTTTATGAAATAATAAAAGTTCTTATCATTAGAACCACTTTGAGTTGTATTTCCCGTTATTTGCAGCTCAAAGCTTCCTAAAGGACAGAGCTGCCCCCCACCATCTCCAGGCCCATGTGCAAGCCCTTCGGCCTCCTGCAGCCTGCAGGCCAAGCCCCCCTGTTTCCCTCTGCTGACTCTGGGTTTGCACCCACTGCAGCAGATTCAATGCAGAATTGCAAAGGCTTTTTCAGTCTGTGACGAAAGAGTCAGAAGTGGGCAATGGGCTTTTTGCGGAGCTGCCCCATAGCTACTACAGATGGGCTAGAGTGGCGGGGGGCATAGGCCTTGCAGGTCGTCATAACCAGCTTCGAGTCTGAGTCTACTGCTTTCTAACTGTGTGACTTTGGGCAAATTAGTTAACATCTCTGAGCCTTGGTTTTCTCACTGGAGGTGGTAAGGGTTGAATCAGATGGAAGAAGAAAAAAACAGTCAACCCTGACATGAATCCTAGACTTGAGAGGCTACCCTCTAAAGACTTCCTCCCCCTCTCTCCCTGTTCCTTTCCACTGCTGGGTTGGATGTGAGGGAGGCTGGGAAGGGCCCAAAGGGATATTGGCAAGAGAAAACCCAGTGAGTTGACTGCACAAAAGGCCCCCCCTCCATGTGTTTGATGTATGAATGTATGAATGAATGAAAGAATAAATGGGAAAAAAATAAGAATGAGAGGGCTAGAGAGACAGGGAAATTTCACCACAGGGAGAAAGACTGATGGAGTGCTTTGTAAAATTCCCCAGGTAAACTTTGCCCAGCTGAAAATAAATCCTCGTTCTGCTATTCAAGAGAAAGAGGGAGAACTGAGATTGCCATAGGCACCCATGAGTCTCTGCCAGGGATTTGCAGTCCTAATTGTCTGGACCAGAATAGCAAGTGCTTTGCCTACACTGGGCTCTCCAGTTTGCCACAGACTCCATCACTCCCTAATGCCTCCCTCCTGCCCCACTCAGGATCGATACCCAGGGCACAGATGGCAGATCAGTCAGGAGAGGCTAGGTAATGCAGTGGTAACAAAAGCCCCTGAATCCCAGTGGCTTTATGACAACCGTGTTGGTTTCTTGTTTATGCACTACATGGTGGGTTATTCAAAGTCCCTCGAAGATTGAGCTGAAGGAAGCTGCATGGGGACACGCCTCTCTATTGACAGCAGCAGGGTGCGCAGAACATGGGAGACCCCACACTGGCTCTTCAGTCACTGGCCCAGAAGTGTTTCACATCACATCTGCTCCTATTTCATGGGCCAAAGCAAGTCACATGGCCACACTTGAGTCAAGTCAGTGGAGAAGCACAATCCTCTGTTCCCAGTAAAGAGGACTGGCAGTTTGTCAGCAGTCCGGACCCCCACCATTAATGGGCTAGCTCAGAGGGGCGCTTGGGCTGAATGCAGCTCAGGCATGGCTTGTTTGGCCTGTTTGGTATTTTAAATATTTTTTATAAGGTTTCCAACCTATGTGACATCAAGATAGGTCCTATACAAATCTGTATAATCATGGCTCACTTTGAAAAATTGGACTCTTTGGTAATAGTGGGTCCAGTTGTATTAATTAGGATTAAGTTGGGTGGATTATAACAGAAAAACTCAAAACAACAGAAGCCTAAGGAAGATAGACATTTCTTCCATGAAAGAAGGCTGGAGATAAATAGGCAGCCCGGGACTGGGGCTGTGGGTTTAATTATTAGGGGCTTAGGCTCGTTTTTCTCTCTGCTCTGTTGTCTACAGTGTATAGCTCCCACTTGCAAAGATTGCTTCATGCCCCATCATGGCTTCTAGGGCTCAAGCCAGCACATTCAGACTCCAGGCCAGAGAAGGAAAGGTTAAAGGCAAACAAGGGTGCTTCCCAGCAGAGTTGGCTCTCTTTCTACTGCCTTTCCAGAATCCCTGCACAAAACTTCTACTCACATGTTATCTGCCAGAAATAGTCATCTGGCTATACCAAGTGCAAGGGAGGATGGAGATAGTCATGTGACTGCTCAGGCCAAGGTAGTCTTTTTGCCCCAGGATAAAATTTGCCCAGCTGAAAATAAATCCTTTTTCTACTATTAAAGAGAAAGAGGGAAAACTGAGGTTGCCAAAGGCACCTACGAATCTCTGCCAGGGGTTCGCAGTCCTGATTGTCTGGACCAGAATAGCAGATGCTTTGCTTACACTGGGTTCTCCAATTTGCCACAGACCCCACCACTCCCTAATGCGCCCCCCCCACCCCTGTGTCAGTTATTATTTATCATTGGGCTCATGCTGGCTTTATCTTTCTCAGTGGAATTAATAGGAAAAAGAAATATTTCCTATGTCTCTGTTAAAAATCAAAAGAGTAAAAGATATACCAACAGAGACATGTGTTTCAAGAAAAATGAGAGTGGAAGTATATTTCTTGGGGGAAGAGAAAAATAGTCCTAGCTGTGTATCATGCAAACAGGGTATATTGAAAAAAATACAACTTGACACACTATTAAGAAAGAGCTGACTTGCTGTTTACTCCCCACTCTGGCCTGGCCGGCATTTTACTGGTTGTGCAGCTAACTGGGAAGACAGTGGGCCTCAGATCTCCCTGGTTCGACACAGCTCACCCCTCTCCCTGAGAGAAGAACAGCCCCATTTGGTCCCACCCCTCTTACCCCTCATTTGGAATGATGTCGCCCTTCTTTGTATTTGGGGCTTATTTTGAGCAAGTTCAAAACCGTCTTGCAAAGTTCAAGATCATTATGGCAGGCAAAAATGCAGTGAAATAGCACACCACTGTCAGTTAATTACTAAAAATCCTTTAATAGCTGACATTATTATAAATTATATACCCATTATGACAGGGACAATTGGGCTCTCTGTTTTTCTTGCCCTGCATTGGAACCTCACACAATGCCGTCTTGTTGGGGAGAATGACCTGGGTGCACTTGGAAGCAAGTTGCGAGTTTACATGGGCTACCTGTGCTGACCATAGTAGCCTGTGGGCCTCTGAGGACACCCTGTCCCTGAGTGGGGGTGAGGCTGCTGCCTGCCTAGGCCCCAGAACCAACCCTGTCTCCATTCCTACCTGCCGTCCCCGCTTCTATGGCTACAAGTCCCTTCCCCATAGGCCTCCCAACTCCCTCTGTGCTGTTCCTTGCTCCTCTCCATGTCTAGGCTTAGCACAAAGAACTCCTCCTCCAGGCAGCTTCCCCTGATTCCCCTTCCAAAGCTCCAGACACATGGTAGGCTGGTTCTTTTTTGGTTTTGTTTTATTTATTTACGATTTTTATTTATTTATTTATGATTTTATTTATTAGAGAGAGAGAGGGAGAGAATCTCAAGCAGACTCCCTGCTGAGTGGGGAGCCTGACATGGGGCTCGATCTCACGACCTCGGGCTCATGACCTGAGCCAAAAACCAAGAGTTGGATGCTTAACCGACTGAGCCACCCAGGCGCTCCAGTTTTTGTTCTATTTTTGTTAGGTGCACCTTAAGCATCAATCTTGATGATGTTTTACAGATGTGTATACAACGTGACCCCCTCCCACAACAAGATGTAGAACTAACTTAAAAATGTTCCTGTGGGGGCGCCTGGGTGGCTCAGTTGGTTAAGCGACTGCCTTCAGCTCAGGTCATGATCCTGGAGTCCCGGGATCGAGTCCCGCATCGGGCTCCCTGCTCAGCGGGGAGTCTGCTTCTCCCTCTGACCCTCTTCCCTCTCATGCTCTCTGTCTCTCATTCTCTCTCTCAAATAAATAAATAAAATCTTTAAAAAAAAAAAATGTTCCTGTGCATGGGCATCCCCTTCGGAGCTTGTAAAAGATGCAGCTTCTGACCTAACCCAGAGATGCTGATTCAGTGGCCCAGGAGGGCAGGGTGACTGTGCCAGATCTTCAGGTGGAGGGAGCCCACAGCCCACCCTTGGGGAAAACCAGCCCACAGCCCACCCTTGGGGAAAACCACTCGGTTCTTGCTGGGAAAGTCCTTCGGTCTTAGCTATTCCCCTCCTGTTAGGCGGGAGGCATGCTCTGGTCCTTTGCTGTCAGTGTGTCTGTCCAGCAAAGTTCCGGGCCGGAAGGGGCACCCATGGGGGGAGTCTAGGCTGGCTGCAGTCTGAAGATGCTCAAGATGTCTTTAAGAAAAGTGATGTTTGCCCCACTGCCTCCAGCAGCCACTGAGCCTTCATGGTCTTGGACACTGTCGGGGTGAGAAGTCATCTACTGGACAAGACGGAGCATTCTCCTGCTCACTCCTTCTATCCACAGGAATCGCCACTCGATGCTCAGCCCTGCCCCCTGTTAGAATCCCCGGGGGAAGCTCGAAACAAAAAAACAAGCCCTGGCCCCACTTCAGATATTTTGATTTAATGGCTCTGGGGTGGGGACCAGGCTTTAGTAGTTTCTAAAGCTCCCAGGTGATTCTAATGCATAGTCAATGCCTAGAACCCCAAAGCAGAGAGGCCCGACTTGGAAATTTAAGCTGTCTTTATCTGACTGTGGTTGGTATCCTTGACATCCACCTGCAGAGGTCTCCCTCCATCCTGGGGAGAGATCAATCAGTAATATTGGGTGATTATCAAGCACCTGATCATCATGGCGGCACTGCATGTTAGCAGGGGGGACACTGAACCCAGGAAACCCTAGGGATTGCCTTCAGAGCCCCAGTGTGTGAGGCGGGAGCTGGGATAGGGCCCGGCTGCCCCTGGAACCAGAGTCTGCTTCTTGACCACCAGCCATGCCCAGGGCACAGGCCCAAGGCCAACTTTATCCTTTAGGCACAGCAGACATAGGGCCTAGGGCCCCATGATAATTTCTGAGGACTGATGAAATGTTTTCATTTTGATTTTTGTCTGAAAGCAGAAGAAAAAAAATGACAATAATAAATATATCACAACGAATCTATATTTGTCTTTATACCAATACACTTGTAAAATATACTTCCTTTTTTTTTTAAATGGAAGAAGGGGCCATGAAAATGGAAGTGTCCAGGGCCCACGGAAGTCACAGCGCAGCCCTGCACACAGTCCTGGGCTCGGAAGGCAGGCTCTGGCTACTGCATCCCTTAGCCCCTTCCCCGACAGAGCACAGCTGGTGCTCGTGGGGACAGAGGCCAGAAATGTTTATCACACACCTGCTGGGCGCCTAGCCCTGGGGAGGAAACGAGAGCATCAGGCGTGTCCTGGTTGGCCTAGGAAGAGAAGACGTACATATGGGAAACCAAGGACGAGACAGGATGCACTCTCCAACGGTGGTCAAGTCTTACTTGGATCTCTTCTTGTGTTTATCATTTTTTCTGTCACTGGGCCCGGCCCTCTTTGGATAGAGTTGTTTCATGTATTTAATTTTTTTTTTTTTAAGATTTTATCTGACAGAGAGAGAGAGACAGTGAGAGAGGGAACACAAGCAGGGGGAGTGGGAGAGGGAGAAGCAGGCTTCCCGCGGAGCAGGGAGCCCGATGTGGGGCTCGATCCCAGGACCTCGGGATCATGACCTGAGTCGAAGGCAGATGCTTAACCAACTGAACCACCCAGGCGCCCCACATGTATTTAATTCTTCAACCACTATTCTTTTGTTGATTTATTCCTTTCTTCAACTAATGTTTACTATATTCATAATTCAGGTTTTTAAGATAGACTGTTTGTTTTAGAGAAAGACAGAGCAGGAGCACCAGAGCAGGGTGGTGAGGGGGGAGAGGGACAGAAGAAGAGGGAGAGAGAGAAATTCAGGCAGACTCCACACTGAGTGCAGAACCCGACGAGGGGCTTGATCCCAGAACCCTGAGATCACGACCTGAGCTGAAACCAAGAGCCGGACACTTAACTGAATACACCACCCAGGAGCCCCAATTCAGTTGTTTTAAAAAATATACTGGATTTAATTATTTTTTTTAAGATTTTATTTATTTATTCATGAGAGACAGAGGGAGAGAGAGGGGGAGAGAGAGAGAGAGAGAGAGAAGCAGAGGGAGAAGCAGACTCCCCGCTGAGCAGGGAGCCCGATGCGGGACTCGATCCCAAGACCCTGGGATCACGACCTGAGCCGAAGGCAGACGCTTAACCATCTGAGCCACCCAGGCGCCCTGGACTTAATTATTTTTGAGTGGGTAATTCTGTCCACAGTGCAAAGATTCCAGAAGGTACCAAAGAGGGCAAACCAGGAGGGCTGGAGGCAGGAAAGAGAGGGAGGCTTCTTTTGGACTGAACCTTTGGTCTTGTTTAGATTTTGTACCATGTGTAAGCAACATCTATTTAATAGAATGACTTAAAACAAGTGAGCAAGCAAACAAAACAACCAAACAGTCATGGGCTGAAAAATAACCTCCGTCTCACCTGGCTTCCAACCGCAGCCAACCTCTCCAACCCCACAGACAACCGCCTTGATCAGCTTGTCCTGCGTCCTCCCAAAGACATTGTATGCATATGCACACGATACTTTAAAAAAATTACGCAAACTGTAGCATCCTGCCCGCATTGTTGTTGGTCATCTGGTATTCTGATCTTTTCATCCTGAAGGCTGCCTCTTTTTAACAGAAGGATGATATGCCATCATTTATTTAACTAGATCCTCTACTGATAAAGTTAAGGTTGTTCACAATAGCTTTCTTATAAAGCGATGTGATAGAGCATGACTCCCCGCTCTTTAAGTGATGCAGACGTAACTGTATGCATAAATCAGTTCAGTCATGAGCAAGCACATCTGCAGGCTATCTGTAGAAAGTAGAGCCCCAGCGTCAACAGCTATAGGCATTGCTACAGGGAGGGGAAGTCGGGACAGCTTCTATGAGGAGGCCTATTTGGCCGTATCGATCAAAAATTAAATCCCCACTCCCCCCATTTCTAGCACCTCCTGGGTGCTAGGCGAGGGGTAGAGAGATGAGGAACACTCAGGCTGAGCTCTTGAGGGGCTCTCAGATGCAGACAAATCATTCCCAGCCCCGGGAAGGAGGGATGTCAAAATGCCAGGACGGTGCAAGGAAAATAGTCTTGGGCCTCTCACTGGGGAGAGAGAGAGAGGAAATGTTTGTTCAGAGGAAAAGAAGGAAGGGCATTCCAGCAGAAGGATCAGCATGTGTGAAGAGACTGGATGTCACGGAGGACACAGGGGAAGTGTGGGGCGTTCCGAGGAGCAGGCCCTCTCTTGTTTAGGGTCCATGTGGTGGGAAGGGGATATGAGGTGGCACCTGAGTGGCTCTCCATGGCCATGGTGGTGTAGAGGAATGGCTGAACGCAGTCATGTCTTTGAATAAATTCCCAGACCCCGAGGGATATTACATAACTATATGTATTGTCACAAAATGCCTTTGGCCTCTAGCAAGTGCTCAGTAGAAACCTGTTGAAGTATAAAATGAGCCATGTTCCTGGGCGTTATCTCTTCAGTGAGGGTCCCTGTATTGCCCTGAAGGCTGAGGGAGTGAGCCTCATCCAGGAGGCTCGGGGTCAGGTCTGGGGCGGTGGTCTGATCCTGATGATGGTGCCATTCTTTGGAAGTCTTCCTTCTCTGTCAAAAGCTCATGGGAATCTTGCATTCTATTCCTTGATATATCTGGGTTAGCTTTAATATTAAATGTGGAATACATTACAATATAAAAATAAATTTCTCCAACTTTTTTTTGTAAGTAGGCTCCATACCCAGCACGGAGCCCAACGTGGGCCTTGAACTCACGACTCTGAGATCAAGATCTGAGCTGAGATGGAGAGTCAGACACTAACTGACTGAGCCACCCAGATGTCCCTTCTCGAACATCTCCTGGTCAAATGAACTCTTTGACTTCAAGAAGCCCACCGAGTCGCCCAACCCAAGAAGGATGTGGATTACCAACGGGTGGGGGTAACCCAGCTGCCCCGCGGGAAATCCACAGCCCTCACTCTGACCTCTGTGCAACTGCCTCCAGCCCTCTTACTGATCATGAGATTTGCAGCACTTCACTCACTCATTCATTCATTCATTCATTCATTCTGTATTTCTGAAAGTTGATAATGGGCAAGGTGTAGCCCTCTCTCCCGTGTCATCCACACGGAGCTGAGGGTAGCAGCTCTAAATGCGCAATAATCTCAGTCAATACTCACAATGGCCTCTATGACGTAGGTACAGGTTATTACGGAGGGGGAGATGAAATTCAGCAAGCATCGGCAACGGGACCAAGGCTACTCTGTAAGGGGCAGAACCAGAATTAGAACCCATGCAGTCTGACCCCAGAGCCTGCCCTCCTACTTCCTGTACCATATCCGCTGTGCACTTGGGTTGAGACGCCGTGTGTACTGGGAAGAGGGGCAAGGAACCCTGGGAATCAGAAAAACCTTGGCTGGATTCCTGGTTCCCTGCAGTTGGCCCTGTGATCTTGGGTAAGTAACCCTCCTCACTTGGTACTAGGTGCTCTCCCCAGGCACCCCCATCCCTGCCCCCTTCTGCTGTGCACTGGTGAAAGGCTGCTTAGAGAGTGGAGTATTAGGTGCAGCCCAAAGGGTGTGCTCCCTAGCACTGGAAAGGCACAATTCTCCCCGTTCCCTTACACAGCTGGCCTTCCTTCTCCAGGTCACTTCTCACGATGGGCTGCTGAGTCCTACAGTGTGGAAGAACTTAACTCCTCTCACTCCCACCTCGGGCAGGTAGGTCCACTTTACAGATGAGGAAACTGAGTCTCCCAGAGGCTAGTTTTAATAACCCTGTTTACCCAGGGTTACCGTGGTAAAGACTGACTCCATGCTCATTTCACTAATCACAGCTACTATCATTTACTGAGCATTTATTAGGTGCCAGACACTGTGCTAAGCATTTTAATCTTTAAAACAGTCTCCCAATATTTTTATTACCATTTATGTCTCAAGCTCCCCATCTGGAATCTATCACCTGGGCATGAGCATGGCACCTGGTTGGAAGGGTTATCCTAGGAGGTGGAGGAAGTTGCCCAAGGCCACACAGCTTAGAGGTGGCTGAACAGGATTTGAACCCAGGTCTGCTGGGTTTGACAAAGTAATGGTGAAGAACCACCACTCTGTACTGCCCAGGCAGAGGTTGCTTGGTGTGGCCAGAGTAAAACCAGCATTCAAAGCATAGGGGCTATGGTAATGGGTCCCCTAATTATAGACAGGAAAAAAAATCATCCTTTCTGTGAGAAAGGAGTAAAAAAAGCAAGCAAATAAACAAGCAAAAAAGCCTGAAAGTGGGTGAGATTAGCAATTGGTTAAATCGGTATCCTCAGCATTGCATGTATCCAGGTGGTCCCTGGGCTAATTTTAGGTGATGCGCAAACATATTTTATGTATTTACTTTAAAGGGATAAATATAACTAACACATTTGTGACTCCATGGATATTACTGCTTATGACAAGGCGGAGTAAGAGTGAATTGATTTTAAAAATTAAGCAAATAAGCGTCAATAACATGTGTTCACTGTTGAGATGTTCTTTCACACTCAGATCTGTAACAGCAAATCATGCTGGTTCTATCTTCAAATATGTCCAGGATCCAACTGCCTGTCCCCAAGCCAGCGTGGTCTCTCCTGGACCACAGGGACAACCTCCCACCAGGTCCCTGCTCCCAGCTCTATCCCCCTGCAGTCTGGTCTCCACACGGCCACTAGGGGGAGTCAGCTAAAACAAGGCAGAACACGAGGCTCCCCTTCTCAGAACCTCTAGGGGTGCCCTACTTGCTCAGAGAACTAGCCAAAGACCCCCCCAATGGCCTGTGGGACCCTTCAATCTGTCCCTCAGTATTTCTCACCTATTCTCACCTCTCTGATGACCCTGGAACACACCAGGCACATTCCCACCTTCGGAACCTTGTACTTGCTGTTCTCTGTGCCTAGAGCATTGTTTCGCCATAGTGGTCCCCCCCAACCCCCCAGTCAGGACTTTGTTCAAATGTCACCTTCCCAGGGAAGCGTTTCCTGAGCACTTTCTCTGAACCACACCTACCCTCTCCTGGCATTCCTCTCTCCTCTTCTCTGCCTTATTTTTAACCTTGGCACCTTTACCTTCCAAAACACCATATACCTGATAGTTTTGTTTATGGTCTGTCCTCCCACTAGACTCCTTGAGCTTAGGAATTTTGTGTTTTGTTTACTGTAGGATCCCTAGCCCTTTAAGCAGTAGCCCCTGGAGCTCGCCTCTTCCCACCACCAAGAAGAAAGTGCTGCCTTACATGATTTCCGCTGTTTCATGCCTTGTGTCTTCCCAGCTAACACGGAAACTTCCCAAGGGCAAAGGACCACATTTTCTTTTCCAGGACCAGGCATTAAGAAGATGAACACTCACCTCAAGGAGGCTTGCGTTCAAGTCCCAAATCTGCCACCTATGGGCTGTGTGACCAGAGACAAATTACTAAAGCTCTCTGCTTCCTTCTCTACAAAACAGGTCTAGTAAGAATGATAACTTCTTCACTGTGTCATTTTTTGGGGGGGATTTGATGAGATAGTGCATATAAATGTTTGGTACAGGATGATGATGAGCACGAAGCTTGGTGAAGTGAGAGATTTGAATTCAACCACCTCACAGATTCTTAATGAGTGCCTACTATGTGACAGGCGTTGGGCTAGGCACTGGAGAGAAGGAATGGGGCAAGGTACTGTCTTGTGTGAATGACCTTCCTTGATGGCACAGGGTGGTCTCAAACGGCCTGAGTCTGACTCCACTCCCTCAGTGCTGCTGTGGGTGGCTGGCGCCTCATAGCGTCACCATCTTTCCCCACATGGAGCTTACATTCCAGAAGCAGAGGAGAATGGACATGGAATTGTGTGGTTATGAATGGTGAGAAGCATTGTAAAGAGAAAGCACGGGGTGCTTTGGGAGAATACTGGAATAATGGGGGGTCAGATTTGATGCTGAGGGGTTAGGATGCGTTGTGAGTTGCTTTGTGAGAAATGTGGCTGCAGAGACCTGAGGAGCAGCAGCTGGGACCCCACTTTCCTCCTCTCCTACATCCCCAGGGAACTGGAGCTTGTTTTGCACAGGGCCATCTAGGAGGGTGCCCTTAAGGCCTTAGCTCATAGGCCCTGCCCTGCTGGCCTCTCACACACCCTCTAGTGGTGGCATTGCAGGTGGGTGCTAGGCCGGATGGGCCCTGGGAATCCAAGGACAATGGAGCTGTCACGGCCCTACCCTTCCTGATACTATCTCCACTAAGAGGCATCTTCCTGTAATGAGGCATGACTCTGGGTCCTCATTTAATTTTGGTAACAGCCTCAAACATGATTCCTATTCCCATTTTACAGACGAAGACCCACAGGCTCATAAAGCCAAGGGAGGTTTAAGGAAGGTATGTACTGAACTCAGGACTACCAGACTCTGGTTTCAGTCCTCCTCATTTGGCATACAGCAGGCACCTAATGGCACCCCACCTCTACTGTCACAGCTCTGCATGAGCAAGAGCAGAAGCTCTTTGAGTTATTGCCCAGAGAAGAAGGTAGCTCTCCCTAGGAAGGTAACCCACCTCCAGCCTGCTGCCCCATTACCATTGCTTCCCACATACCTGCAAAACGCCCCCCCCCCACTTGGTTGGGTTCAAATCTCCCCTCTGCAACTATCTAAAAGCTTGTGCACGTTTAAAGCCTCTGTGCCTCAGTGTCCTTTTCTGTAAAATAGTGGTAACAACCATATCTACCCCCAAAGTGTAAAGTGGCCTTTGGGGCCTCACCCCATCATACTTTGATTCAGCAGGTCCAATGGACCACATTTTGAAAGTCACTGCCCTGGAAGGGTGTGCTCTGGCAACAAAGACCCCCACACCACTTTCTAGCTGTTGAGGGTGAGCATACATACTGGTTTATGCACTCTCAACACTATCTTTATGTCAGTGGCAAATTAAATGGCAGGTTCCTGCGCCTAGGTTTCCTCATCTGTAAAATGGAAATAGTAATAGAACCTATCAAGGTTGTTGAGGGAATTCAGTGACTGAATCCTTATGATGCTTGAAACACTGTCTTGCCCATAGTAGGAGTCCTTAAGCACGAACTATTGTTACTGCAATCCACAGCCAAACCAGCAACTACCCTGATAAAAGAAAATACATTGCATTGAGTTTCTCTTTGTATTCCGCCCCCCCCCCCCCCCCGCCCAGGGGAGAGAAATGACTGAAAGGGACCACGAGAGGGGCTTCTGGGTGTTGGTTACACAAGTGTTGTATTCACCTGCGAAAATTCATCTTGCTGTTCACTTGGATTTGTGCGCTTAAAATGCACTATCTCCTAGGATCTTCACGGTCCTGTGAAGAACGCAGGGCAGGCATCGTCATCCCCATTTTTCAAACAAGAAGGTGGCAGCTATTTTGATTTGGCCAAAGCAGCAGGGGATGGGGGTGAGGAAGCTCCTTTAGAGCGAACAACCACTTGTCCGGGAGAGCGCAGCGCGAACAGTACCTGGCTCCAGGTAAAAGCTCAGCAAATGGTTCTGAGTCCTTTCTGAATATACCGCCCTTCCCCCAGCAATCACGCAGACTCGGGGCCCCGGGGTACTCTCAGGGCCGCACACTCAAAGGGCCAGCCCCACACGTGGGCACCCCCGGGGGAGACCCGCGCGCCAGCGCCCCCGCGGCCCCCGCGGGGGAATGGCGCCCAGCCCCGGGCCAATGAGAGTAGCGGAATTTCTTTCATTCAGTGCGGGGCCGGACTCCTGCCCGGAAAGGGGCGGGGCGTCGTTCGGGGGCGGGGCCGCCGCGCGCCCGGGAGAGGGCGGTGCCCGCCCCACGGCCGGACCAATCGGCGCCGGGCCCGGGGGGGGAGGGGGGGACCAGGCCTTTTTTCCCTCCGCGCGGGACCAATCCTGACTTTACAAGCTTGAACTTTTGCCACCCTCGGACGAGCGAGCGCGCCCGAGGAGGTACCCCGCCGCGCCGGCTCCAGCGGCAGGAGCGGCCTTAACCCTTCCTGCACCGGGCGGCCCGCTGCTGCCGCCGCGCCCCTCCAGTCAGCCCCCGGCCCGCTGGGGCGGGACCCTGCCCCCAACCCACCCGCATTTCCTTGGGGAAACGTAGCGGGGGAAAGCACGACCCCTATCCACATCCCCCTCGGTGGTGCAGAGAATCAGTTGGGGAAAGGGGAAGAGGAAGCACCCGGCCTCGAGGGGGCCCGGGACGGCTGGCGGTCCGCCTAGCTCCGAGGGAGGGCCGTGGCGACCGTGAAGAGCTGGAGAGGAGACACTCCTCGCCTTTACCCCACCCCCTGCAACTCCCTACCTCTGGCAAGCCTGGAGCCCCTGTGCGCCAAGCGTCCCACGTCCCCCATTTGGCCCAGCAGAGCGACCCCTGACTGCGCGGGGGGGTGTGGAGACCTGGTGCCATCACGGAAGATCCCGCCACCCCAACAAATAAGCCTCCCCCTGCTCTCAAGGGACTCAAGCCGGGAAGGCACACACGCACACCCATTTTTATTAGCCTTCCCTGGGATGGGGATTTGGACCAACTCTAAAGTGCAATGTGTGTTTGCAAGTTTGTGCACAAGCCAGGGAGAGGCAAAGCGCCCCGTTTGCATCCAAGTCTCAGTGGGTCTACCGAGCCCTCGCGCCGCTCACCCGCGGTTTTTGTAACTCGCGTGTGTGTGTGTGTGTGTGTGTGTGTGTGCGCGCGCGCGGGCGTGTGCGTGTGCTCGCTCGTATCTGTGCCCGCGGCGCAACGCGGGCCAGAAAGCGGGCGGTGGGCGCTGTCAGGCTCGGGGCGGGAGTGCCGGGGCGAGCGTGGGGCGGGAGCCCGGGCTCGGCCCGCCCCGGGAGCCGGCCCCTCGGAGCCTCGGGCCCTGCAATGGGACGTGTTCTCCTTTAAGAGTTAAGAAACTTGAAACCTTGTTTGCGCAACAATCAGCGCCGCGGAGCCGCCAAAGTGTCTAGACTGGCATATGATGGGAGGCAGCCAATGACTCCGCGGCGCTCCTCCGGGGGCCCTCAGTGTGCGTTTGAGGAGAACAAAAAAGAGAGAGAGCCGAGCGGGGGAGCGAGCGAGGGAGCCGAGCCGAGAGAAAGAGCCGCCGGGCGCTGCCTCGCCAGACCTCGCAGGGACCGCGGGGCCACCGGGAGGCACTTTTTGTGGAGGGGGGAGGGGGACGACCTCTGCAGCCGCGGCGCCCCGGGCGTCCGAGCGCAGCGTGGGGCGGGCTGCGACCTCTGCCTCGGTGGATTGCATTTTTAATTAAGGATTCCCAACAGCTCTTTGGGATTTTTACAGTTTCCACTCATGTGTTGACACCCGCGTTCAGGAGAAACTTGCTCCAAGTGCATCTAGCGCCTGGGACCTGAGACGGAGTTGGCTTTTCGTGCATGCAATTCCAGGATTTTGGTTTTGTTTGGGGTTTCTTTTTCTTTCTTTCCTTTTTTTTTTTTTTTTCTTTTTGCAGGGAGTAAGGAGGAAGCTGAGGGTATCAACAAACCTGCCTTTCGGATCCTGCAGGAAAAGCCCATGTAGTTAAGAGCTTGGGTTTTAAAAGCAGGGCTGCCCCGACACCTGGGGGGTTCGGCGCGAGCGCTTTGTGCTCATGGACCAGCCGCGCAACTTTTGAAGGCTCGCCGGCCCATGCGGGGTCTTTCTGGCGGGGCGCCGCCTGCAGTCCCCCTCCGGCGCCGGGGCTGGAGTTGCTGAGTAGCCGGGCCGCCGGGGTCCATGTAGCCGCTGGCCCCGCGCGGACTGCGGCTCGGCGCGCGCGTGTTCCCCGCCGTCCCGGCCCGGCGAGCTCCCTCATGTTGCAGCCCTGCGGCGCCCCTTCGACGACAGGCTGTGCGCGATCTGCACGGCGCCCGGCGGCGGAGCTTCATGTGGGGCTGCGGCCCGCGCAGCCGGCGCCTCGCTGAGGGAACGGACCCCCGGTAACCGGAGACCGCCTCCCTCCCACCCCCGGCGCCAAAGGATATCGTATGTTCAGGTCCAAACGCTCGGGGCTGGTGCGGCGACTTTGGCGAAGTCGTGTGGTCCCCGACCGGGAGGAAGGCGGCGGCGGCGGCGGCGACGACGAGGATGGGAGCTTGGGCAGCCGAGCTGAGCCGGCCCCGCGGGCACGAGAAGGCGGAGGCTGCGGCCGCTCCGAAGTCTGCCCGGTAGCCCCGCGGCGGCCCCGGGACGCGGTGGGACAGCGAGGCGCCCAGGGCGCGGGGAGGCGTCGGCGCGCAGGGGGCCCCCCGAGGCCCATGTCGGAGCCGGGGGCCGGCGCCGGGGGCTCCCCGCTGGACGTGGCGGGGCCGGGAGGCCCGGGCTGGCTGCCCGAAAGTGACTGCGAGACGGTGACCTGCTGTCTCTTCTCGGAGCGGGACGCCGCGGGCGCGCCGCGGGACGCCGGCGACCCCCTGGCCGGGGCGGCCCTGGAGGCGGCGGGCGGCGGGCGGAGTCGCGAAGCCCGCTCGCGGCTGCTGCTGCTCGAGCAGGAACTCAAGACGGTCACGTACTCGCTGCTGAAGCGGCTCAAGGAGCGCTCGCTAGACACGCTGCTGGAGGCGGTGGAGTCCCGCGGCGGCGTGCCGGGCGGCTGCGTGCTGGTGCCGCGCGCCGACCTCCGCCTGGGCGGCCAGCCCGCGCCGCCGCAGCTGCTGCTCGGCCGCCTCTTCCGCTGGCCCGACCTGCAGCACGCCGTGGAGCTGAAGCCCCTGTGCGGCTGCCACAGCTTCGCCGCCGCCGCCGACGGTCCCACCGTGTGCTGCAATCCCTACCACTTCAGCCGGCTCTGCGGGCCAGGTGAGCGCGCGCGCCGGCGGGGGCTGGGGGTTCCCCTCCCCGCCCCGTTCCGAGGCCTTTCGGTCCGGGGCACCGCGGGCGGGCGGAGCTGCGGCTGCACCCGCCGGTGCCCCTGGAGGCAGGACAGCCCGGGAAGTGGGTATCAGGGCACACGTGTCCAATGGCACCTTCTTCTTAAGACTCGGGCAAACCTGCAAGGGTATGCATTCGAGTTTTCTCTGCAGCTTCAGGGACCAGTGTAGGCTGCAACTTCATAGACGGTGAAAGAGGAGGGCAGGCCTAGGAGAAGCCGAACACGAGTGTCGTCCAGTCCCCCGCCTCTTTTCCCCCCAGTCTGTGCCCAGGCCTGTAGCATTTGTGTACCTATGCTTATCCCTATGCTGTACTTTCCTATATCCAGGTAGATACAAGTTGTGAAATTGGGCGTAGACAATTCATGTCTAGAGACAAAAGTGTTCATAAATTGTCACACTGGTTCCTTTGTATAGTTTGGAGCAAAGCTCTCTCAAAGTGGAGACCACCTTCTTGCCCTGATTGCTCCCGGCATCCCTTGGGTGTCAAATATCAGGGCCCCCGCCCACCTCATCATTGTCAGTTCTGTGTCCAGTTTTTCTAGAGTTGAGGGTCTAGAGGTGGGGGAGGTGAGGAAGCCAGATATTAATTTTATTTACCTCTGCGAACTGCCTCCCTTCTTTGTTCTCTTCCTGGGATTTCCCCGCACACACCCCACCCCCAGCCCTGCTTACCTGAGCAGGCCCTGGGTTCTGGAGCAGAGGTGAGGACAGGTGGAGGCTTCTGGCAGGCCAGAAGCTTGCAGTTCCCCTGCTCTGACCTCTGCACTGCAGGGCTCACACATTTCAGCCCATAGCATCTTAGGGGTCTATGCATCAGGTGGCATTGGGGGTCCTGTGGGGGTGGGACTGCTGGAAGATTAAAGGCTGTTGGACCTGGGAGGGCTCTGAGCTCCTCCAGTCTCTGTGCCCTCTGCAGAGTCAGCATCTAGCCTGGGAGCACATAGAGGGTCAGATCACAGATCTCCGGACTCCCAGTGTGGGAGGGGAAGGTGGGCCCAGGACTTGTCCCAGATGTCTTACTCACATGTAGGGTAGTGGCTGGAGGGGAAAAGCAGGTGTCTCCGTGGTTCCTGAAGAGAGAGCACTAATGGGGAGGGGGGGAGAAGGAGCATTGACCTGGCTGCCCTGATCCCCACACGGTCACTCCAAGCGGGACTCAAGGGCTTTTGGCAGTTCCAGACCTGTGGCCCATGGTAGGCTTTGTGTGCCCCTTGTTCTTCTTCTGGACAGCTTTTCCTGGAAGTGGCTTCGTCCTCTCTGCCACCCTGTCTCCTCCCTAACTCTGGGGAGAGGGGCCCTGTTTGTGGTTACCCTGTCCCCAGTCATTTTTGTTGCGTGGGAGATAATTGGTGGGGCCTGCTCTGTGCTTTTAGCAGGCCTTGGCAACTACTTTCTCTCTTACCAGGTCAGTCTGCACACAGATATTTGTTGAGCACTTCCTCTGTGCCAGGCATGGTGCTGGGTGCTATAGCAGGGAGAGTGGAAATATGAGTAGGATTCATGCCCTTAAAGAAACATAATCTTCCCCGTGGAGGTGGGGCAGAGACGAGGGAAGAAGGGCCAGGTCATTGGGTCTGAACTATCAGAGCGCTGTGGGATGTGTAGGTAAACAGGATCCCCTCCAGGAGCTCCATAATTCTATCTGGAGATGGGTAGGGGAGGTGGGCAGAGAGGAGGAGGAGGAGAGGGCCAGCTGAGAGTCAAGGTGCCAGGCAGGCTCAGGTGTGTGAGCCGGAAGGGATGCACACCCCTCCCTCCCTGGATTAGAAGTCAACTTAGGTGGTGGCTCGGGTTTGGCCGACTTGGGCGGGTACAGCTGCGGTGGAACAGTTCTTCCCAAAGCCCTGGTCCCAGGGTCTCTAGTAAGCTTGACCTTGGATGAGTAACCTCCCCTCACAGTCTCCCTACTGGTGAGTGGGTGGCTCTAGGAATATTCTCCGCATCTAATTCTGGACTGAGCATTGGTACTTGACTCCCTCCCTCATCCCCAAAGGAGGCACTGTTGCGTCTGTTCCGTGCCTCTTTGCCAGCCCTCCCTGCTCCCCCCATTCAGGCCACCCTGGGGGCAGTTGGGAGGACTGATGGTCTGGGAAGAGTTTTCAGTAGGCGCCAGGTTGACCCTCTCGCTTCATCCCCTGCCTGATGGCTTGGGCCGCTGGGACTGAGAACTAGGGAGCCCTTTGCTGCCCACCCCACCCCTGCTGCCTGGCCGCCAGCCTGGCTCCTAGAGCTGGGCGGGTGCATAGCTGGAGCTCAGCCGTGCGCATCCTGATAAGGAGACTGCTCCTTCCAGGGCTCTGGGGGAAGAGGGCTGGGGCAGTGGGGCAGACAGGCAGGCAGATAGACGGATGGACAGACACACTCAGGGAGGGCAGGCACGTAGCTGGAGGGTACACCCAAACACCCAGCAGGCCAACTGAGGGGCACCCCACCAGTCACCCCAGTGCCCCCCAGACCCCCACAGGGAGCCCAGGTGGCCAGGAGGCCCCTTTCTGGGCAGTGCTGATCCCTGCTGCTCAGAGCGAACCCTGCTCCCATCCATCAGCTTGCTTTGGGACACTGGGGCCAGTGCCCCTCTTTGGGCCTCTTTTCCCACGTGTAAAGTGAGGCGGTGGACAGAATCCCTGGGGTCTGATGGGCGGTTCCAGGGGACCCAGGCCTGCCTCCCCTGCCCTGCTCTCTCCCCCATGCTTGTCTCAGAAAGTGGGCGTCCTCCCTCTGTGCCCGGCTCTGTCCAGCACCTCCATCCCCGTGGGAGTCAGGCCCTGGCTCCCCTGCCCTCTTGTGTGTCTTTCTGTCCCGGGAAAAGCCAGTTCGCTGAGCTCGGTGCCTATGTGGACGGAAATGTGGAGAAATACTTTAATCACAGTTCTAACCTGTGTTTATACAGCTCCTTTCTCCTGAAAGTATCCATTAACTTTGGAATAAATCTCCTGCTCTTTGCTCCACCACTTTTTTTTTTTTCTGTAATTATATTGAGTAAATTACTATTATCCAAATTGCGCCAGGGAAAGAGACGGAGCGAGAGGGAACTTCTAAACGACTGGAGGAGGCCGCCTAGGAAAACACAGGGTTCCCAGGCCAGGACTATAGGAATTAGAATGGGCTAAAAAGTTTTCCTTTTATTTGGCCTGGCATTATCCCTTTGAAATGAGATCAATTTCAAGTTGGGCTTCCAAGCGCCTGCCCCGCCCCTCTGGCGGCCCCTCGGCCTGCCCGCCCTGCTCCTCGGAGCTCCTCCTTGGAGGTGAGGAAGGGGTGATAATGTGCAGTTTGCCTCTTGCTGGCGCCAGCCGGCTGCGCTGTTTATCTGGCTGCCGGGGGAATCTGGGCAATTAGGCTCTGCCGGCCTTAAAGCGCCAGGAGCTCCTTTTCTGAGGCTCCCAACCCGGGCTTGGGGGTTGAGCCTTCAGGTTCTGGGGGTGGAGGGGACGGTTGCTCGGGAGGCCCCCTGCCCACCCACAGCCACCCCTGGGAGGCCCCGGGATGCGTGTGGATCCTTTCCTAAGGGAGATGCTGGGCTGCAGAGATGGGGGTGGAAGGCACTGTCCCAAACTGAAACATTACCAGGCGCTGGGAGAGGCTGAGAACTCTCCTGGCTTTAGAGTTATGGTCTAGATCCCAAAAGGCTAAGTACCCCCTGGGGGCTAACCAGAGGCCAGTCTGGGCTGAGCTGAGCCGAGCACTAACCTTCTGGTACGCTCAGCCCCTGGCTGACTGCTTACTTCTGAAGGAAGTTGGAAGAGATTCCTGAAGTTGATGCCTGAGGCTGGAGTGTCTGATGTCTCTCTCTCTCTCTCTCTCTCTCTCTCTCTCTCTCATGTCCATTTCTTTTAGAGGGGCCCTCAGGGTTCTGGGAGCTCTCCCCTTCAAGTTTAGAGCATCTAAGTTACTACTGAAAAATCAATACAACTTCTGTAAGTGCTGAGGTAGCTCCGAAGAGGGGACTGGGTAGAGGGCCTGGAGGCAGCCCACACTTACTCTTCTGACCTTTTGTCTCCTACCTGAGTACCCGTCTTGCGCACCTGAGTTAATGACCTGGGGCTCCCCTCACCCAGATCCGTGGGGCCGGGAAGTGTTGGGAGTGAAGTGGCGGTGGCCAGTTAAAAGTCGCCCAGGACTGTTCTTGGAGCATTATTATTATTCCTAGTAGTCAAAAAATGGAAAAAGTCTAAACATCCATTAGCTGAGGAATGGCTAACCAGATGTGGTATAGCCATACGATGGACTGCCGTTCAGCCATAAAAGAGTTCGTAGATGCTGCAGCATGGGCGAGCCTGGAAAGCATACGCCGAGGGGAAGAAGCCAGACACAAAGGGCCACATACTATGTGATCCTGTTAGTGTGAGATGTCCAGAATAAGCAGATCCATAGGGACCGGAAGTAGATTTGTGGTTGCCTAGGGTTTGGGGGTTGGAATAGGGACCGACTGCTAACGGGACAGGGCTTCTTTGGGGTGAGGAAAATGTCCAGTAATTACATGGCGGTGTTGGTCTCACAACTCTCAATATACTAAAAACCACTGAATTATACACTTTAAAAGAGTGAACCTTAGGGTATGTGAATGAGAACTCAATTGTTTGAAGAAAAAAAAAAAAGGTAACTCGGTATTGGTCCCCACCTGGCCTTCTGCTTTGCTTTGCAGAAGTAAAATAACATCTCCTGCCTTTCTGTGTGGCCTTGGATAGGTCCTTTACCTGGCTGGACCCCAGGTGCCCGAACCAGTTAAAAGGAGCAGTTGAGCTGGGTGAACATGTGACATTATAAATCCCTGTGTCTTGGGGTGGAGTCCATAAGCCTTCATACTTTTTAACTTGCCCAGGATGGAATTTAGCATTCAGCTTCCAGCCTCTAAAGTTGTTCAGCAGCTCTGTGTGAACCATTTTGCTGGAGCAAATGGGGGCCTGGTCAAGTCCCTCCTAAAAGCTTTGCAGTTCCTCACAAGCTGGTGTGAGGGACATTTCAAATTTATAGATTTGCTTTCTGCCTCATTCACATTAGGACACACCCAGCCTGGAAGTGGCCGTGGGTGGTAGGAGTCTCGGGTGGCTCCTTCAAGAAGGGACTTCGATAGCTCTTCTTCCCCTCCACATTGTGGGTCCCAGATAAACAGCCCCTGGGAGAAATGCTGGGGTTGGTGACAGTGGCTTGACTCCAGCTGCCACTGCCCATTGCTGCCAAGTTTCACTTTTGGGGGACAGATCTGGGAGGCCAGTTGTCCAGAGCACCCCACCATGTGTGGCCTGAGCCTCAGCCAATCAGATTTTTGCAGAAGCAACCCTAACACAGGAATTACAGGCCTTCCGATAAGTGAGTGGGGGAGTGGACGGGGCATGAGGCCGGGGAGCAGGAGCCCTGGCTTCTGGCTGTGGCTCTGGTTCTCCCACCGGTTTGCTGTGTGTCCCCGGGGGAGTCACCTCGCCCCGCCAGGCCTCTGTGTTCACTGTACAGTGGGCGCGCCTGCCTCGGTTCTCTTTCCCTGTGGAGCTGTAGCCCCACTTGCATTTTGCCTCTTGTCCTGAGAGGCCGGTCCTCACTCAGGTCTGGTCTCTTGCCCCTCCAAGGCCCTGAGGACCAGTGGGCCAAGTGGCTCCTACTGAAGGCAAATAGTTCCCTTCCTGGAGTCTTGTTGGGGGGCTCCTTTGGGTCAACCCTTTCAGCCTCTAGGTCTTCGTTCTCCACACCTTTGTCTGCAGAGGCCCCCACCTGTCCATTATCCTGGTCACCATCGTCTTTGTCTGCACATGTTCATCGAGCGCTTTCTGTGCACGTGATGGACTGATGACTGGGGTGAAGGGGTGTAATACGGGGTGCCTCTTGTTGCCTGTGTCCTTGGGATGTAGAGCAGAGTCAGGGCCTGGGCCCCGAATCCAGTTCCACCATGATTGGCTGGGGGGGCGTGGGGAAACTGGGTTAAGTCAGTCTTCTCATCTGTAAAATGGGGATGAGAATGGCCACCTTATTTATTTTTGAGAAAGGACGAAATAAGAAGTGCCCAGAAGTGTGATTAACCACGCTGTACCTAAGATCCAAAAGAATGCAGTTACTTACAATAAATGAAGTTGAAAATGCCCGGTGTGGAGAAAGACACAGGGTAGGCATTCAGCAAATGTTTGCTTCTCTCCCGGTGGCTCTTCCATGATTCACTTTTCCTTCTCCCAAACGCCTGTCCACAAAAGATTCCCTGTTTCTAGACCTCAGAGCCTTGACTTTGTTGAAGTAATTTCAGGCTGGAAAAGCCGGGTGGGGAAGAAGTGAAGCTGCATTGGGTGTGCAGAGGAAAACAAACGCTCCTACAACGAATTGTGCCTTATTATAATTGCGAAAAACACTTATTACCCCTTGTGTCATTACTGATACCTGCCTAATAATAGTTATTACCGCTTTACTACCACTGAGAGTTTGTTTTCGTTTGCGATTTGATGGTGTTTAGTTTCATTTAGGGAAAATGAAGGGTCATTTCATTCATGCAAATTGTTACTTAGTTTAGCAAATTGTTACTTCCCCTAAAGCAAGAGGCTAAGGAATTCTTCTGAAGACAAAATATATGTTGTTAGGGAGGAGTATTTTAGGCAAATGAAAGGAAACCAAAAGAAAAATACCATAGACAATAAGGAATCACAGAGGGTCTGAGCCAGGAGGCCATGGAGAGCTTGGGGTGCGCCCCTTCTCTTTACAAAGGGGGAGATTGAGGCTGAGAGCTCGCTGGAAGTGACTGGCTTAAGGTCTCCCATCTGCGAAGCTGGGCTGCCTTCCTGGGCTCTAGCCCGTCTTGCCCTTCTCCCTGCCCCCGAAGAATGTCAGTTGTAATGCAGCTTATTTGGAAGGAAAGGAGCTTCTGTGTCTCTCACACTCAGTTCTGATTAGAGTTGCCAAATTTAGCCAATAAAAGGACAGAATGCCTAGCTGAATTTGAATTTCTGATAAAAACAGCGCGTAATCTTTTAGTGTACATACGTCCCAAACAGGGCGAGGGACATACGTATACTAGAAATTATGCCACATACATCCAAACTTGAAATTTAACAGAGCATCGTGCGTTTTTTCAGGCAGGTATCCTAACTCTGACTCTCTCTGCACCCAGGTTTCATTTGTTGTAACGACAACTGTTAGAGTTTGTACAGGCACTTTTCCAGAGTACCAAGAGCTGTTTTACGTATATTATCTTCGTTTGCCCTCCTGGCAAACCTGGCAGGTCTTTATGATTATAATCCCTATTTCAGAGCTGAGGAGACAGGCTCAGAGAGGGGAAGTAACTTGCCTGAGGTCACACAGCCAAAGGAGGCAGATGAGGGCTTGAGTCTGGGTCTGTACCCCAAGCCTGTGGCCTTCCCCGTTGGGAAAGAGTTTCCTGGGGGCTGGGCTTATTATTTGAGGACACCAATCATCAAAAGCCAGGTCGAACCCCCAGGTGTGACCTCCCCTGCCGCAGCCGTGACGTGTTGTGTCTCCTGTCTTCCAGAATCACCACCACCCCCCTATTCTCGGCTGTCTCCTCGCGACGAGTACAAGCCACTGGGTAAGTGTGTCCTCCTTCCCACCCAGCTCCCTTTCAGTCCGGGGTCGGGGTGGCCGGGGGGGGGGGGGGGTGGTGGTGGTGAGGGTGGGGGTGGGGAGGGACGGGCAGCCTCAGTGCGGAAGGGCTGGAGGGAAGGAGGGGGCGCAAAGCAGGCCTGGCTGCCTTTGCGATGGGGCAAAGTTTTACAAACACACCTACACTTGGGCCAAAGCAGACCCAGGCTCTGCAGCGGGCTATTTACATCTTGAAATTCCTCCGCTCATCATTAACCTCTCTGTGACCTTTAAACATGGGCCTGTGGGAGATGAATGGGTTTTGGCTTAAGCACCTCATTCGAGATGGGTTGGTGTTTCTCCCTTTTCCTCTCTCCCTCCCCCAGCCCTCGGTTGCTCTCCTTTTAGTTTGCGGTAATTAGCCCTATGACAGATAGGTAGAGCATGAAGTCACCGTGGAGAGGAGTGGTGTGCTTCTCCCCATGTTAAGCCAAGAAGTTCACCTGGGCAGAAACAACAGTTGGACCGTGGAGACAGCTTGTGTATCAGTGCAGGAAGTCGCTGGCATGGTCCGTCCCCTCCGTTAGCTCAGTGGAGGTGGTCATCGTTTTAGGCAGGTCCCATTTGGAGGTAGGATGGGTTTTCTGGAAAACCTTGGGGCTAGACGAGCAGCTCAGATTCTGGAGTAGAGGCATGTGGTTTTGAAAGTGGCGATGGCTTGTTTTCTGGCCCTGCTGTACCCTCCAGTGGAGGATCCCAGGGGTGGGGCCAGTTAGTTTGGCTTTACCAGTACCAGGAGAGCAAGTTTGTTTCCCAGGCAGTTCCCGTGGGATTCAGGCTCTCAAAGCCAGCTAGCACACAGTGATGCTAATACATTCCACCAAGTGGCCACAAGAAGTGGGTTCGGTTTTGTTTTTGGTAAAAGCCTCTTCCCAAGTAGCCTGTGTCAGCATCGTCTGGGAGGTCACTCCTAAGTGTCACAGACTCTCAGGCATCCAGGCCAGTTTGCTTTCCAGGCCCCCCTGTGGAGTCAGAAGCGCCCCCCAGGTCCGCTCAGGAGTTTGACCTCTTCGGTCGAGGGGGACAGAGGCTGTCCCATGATGGTGTGTGAGTCAGTGGTTTAATGATGGCAACTTCCTCATTGTTTCTCCCCATGTCTGGTCATCCCGTGGATGGAGGAGCTTTTTTTAGTTCTCCGGGGAACCGAAGAGGTCATCTGGTGGGACCCTGTCACTTCACAGATGACGAATCTGGCTGAGGGATGGAGAGGGCCCCCCAGCTAATGAGCAGCAGGGCTGAGGCGGAAACCCACGAAGCAGCCCCCTATTCGGCTCGGCCGTTCTCCATCCCTCCCTCATGGGCCTGTCTTAACATTTCCCGAGTCAACATAATTGCACTAGTCGCTTAGAAGATCCCTAGTTCCACTAGAGGAGGAAAAAAAAAAAGCAAACAACCCAAATGTTCTCAGTAAATGTAGCCCCTCTGTTTGAATGTCAAGAATCGTTGCCCTGAGGAATTGCGGGTCAGCCTGTGATAAAGCAGCAAAAATCAGGACAGCGCCTGGCCCTGCAGAGTGACCATTTGGAAATCAACAGGTGTCGTGGTTATTTTACAAATGGGACAACTGAGGCCTAGAAAGAGGAAGCGACACCCGCTGGTGGTTACACAGCTCAGGAGTCTGCAAACTACGGCCTACCATCTGTTTTTGTATGGCTTGTGAGCTAAGGATGGTTGGCACTTTTTTAGATGGTTAAAAAAAAAAAAATCAAAAGAGTACTATTTCCTGACGCGTGAAGATGACATGAAATTCAAAGTCTAGCATCCATACAAAAAGTCCTGCTGGAACATGGCCGTGTTCCCCCATTCCCACATCGTCTTTGGCTGCTTCTATACTCCAGCGACACAGTTGAGTTGCTGTAACAGAGATCCTGTGGCTCACAAGGCTGAAAGTTTTATTTATGACGGGGGCCCTTTGCAGAAAATGTTGGTGAGCCCTGATTTTTCTGACTGGTGGCAGAGGTGGGACTCAAACCTGGGACCCCGGCTTCCAGACAGGGTCCCTCCATGGGGCTTGAGCAGTGATCAAGGTGGGGAGTGTTCTTTTCTCCACCAGCCACTGCCCTGCTTCCGATGTCAGGGGTCACTAGAAGCAGTAAACGGCAATGCACAATAAGGCCTCAAGAGCCTTGAAAGGTGGAAACCATTCCCACTCCGGGGACCCTCACTCACAAAGCTGTCCACGTGGGCTCCCTAGCGGCTCCCTTAGAAATAGGGTTCAGCCTGCAATGATGTTACTTCAGACAAGAAGTGGCAGCAAGACTCAGGGCGCTGAACACTTCGGGACCAATAGATATGAAAAGCAAAACTCTCTCAAGAAGTTCCCGCTTGGGCATTGTGGGCCTTATTTTTATTTTAAAGAGATTTTCCATCTGTCCTTATTTCCCTCCTAACACGTTTTACCAGCAGATAACTTTTTCGTGCCCCGATAAATAGTCTGAGCTATTTTTTGTATTATTTTCTTTTCCTTGCATTGTTGCTTTTTCATAAACAAAAAGTCAGTTCACTTCTAAGCCTCTGTGATCACATGAGACCAAAAAAACAAAATAAAACCCAGAACACCCAGTCAGCATCTGGCAAGTGGGAAACAAACAAAACAAAACAAAACAAAAACCCCAAATTGGTTAATGTTTCATCTTCCCATTCCCTAAACCTTGTGGTAAAAGGGGGGAAAAAAATCCTACGGGATCGAATGGAGTTCTAGCTAGCCAGGGTTTCAGTCTCAGGAATCCCCAGCTTGGAGTGGCTCTCTTGAGCCAGGTGGGACCAGCTGAGCCAGACCTGGGTTGAGCTGGGTAAGAAGGTGACGAGCTGTCAGCCTCACCGACCATGCCTTATGACTCCTTCACACGGACAACACCTCGTGCCTGGGAGTGGAGGAAAAATTTTGCGAGTCGGCCTGCCCAAAAAGGCACCGGCTTGTCTGGGTAGCAGCTCAGTGTTCCAGAGAGAACGTGCAAAAGATTGTCCTCTCCCCATCTCACTCACTGCACTGCAGACAGAAAACAAATAATGCGCACCATGTGAAGTACTTAAAATTACTTAAAAAAAAAAAAAAAAAGAATGCCTTAAAAAAACAAAACAAAACAAATCAAAAACACAGTCCAGGCATTGAAAGTTGCTCTGTGAGCAGGTTTGGATATTAAGGAATGGAGGAGGGAAGAGGGAAAAAAAGTTAATCTGGGAGCAAATGCTTGAGCCCTTAATTAGAGGGGTGCGAGTGCGACAGAGTGAGGGTGGCTGGTAACTTGTTAAAACAGAGCTTGCCCAGCTCCAGCAGGAGGAAGGAAGGAAGGAAGGAAGGAAGCAAGCAAGAAGGAACAACTTGGAGAATTTTAATGGTGGTAATTAAGTGCAGCAACTATGAATTGTTTAGGGGCTTAATTTAACCTTACCCACGGAGCCTCCAAGTTGCTACTTGCTCAGTCCCCTTAACTTGGGTTATTTCTGTGGTCAGAGTAGTTGAGACTTTTTCAGGTGCCAAGACTGCAAGAGTCAGCATTTTCCAGAGGAGTTCCAGGGCTGGCTGGCCTGGTCTCGTGTGGTCATGGGACGAGGTTACAGAGTGGCATCAGAAAGCTGGGAGGGACACGGTGCCCTTTGCAAGCACTTGCGTGCACACACACACGCACACGCACAACACACACAGATGCGTGAGAGAGAAGAAGAGAGAGGAGCACTCCACCGCCGACTAAGTTGTCTTTCTCTTTCCTCCGTAGATCTATCTGATTCCACATTGTCTTACACTGAAATGGATTCCACCAACTCCCTCATCACCGTCCCGGGTGAATTCTCAGGTTGGCGTTTCTGTCCTTGCACGGTGCTGTTGTGTTGAACTTCACAGAAGGGGACAGGTGGGGGTGGGGAGCTTGATGGAGGCCTTTTTGATTTCCTCTCTCCTCTTCTTTTCCCATTTCCTCCCACCTCTTGGATTGGAAGACTCACTGTCTTCGTTGCCGGCGTCCTTGGGGTTAAGAACGATCTGCACGAGTGAGATCTAAAGTCGGTCACTTGGAAAGTGCCTGCTGGGCCACGTGCCCACCAGTTGTCTCCACCTTGTCTCTCGTGGGACTGGTGAAAGCCCAGCACGGCCCTCCATCCCTCTGTTGAGCAGGGGAGCCTCTTGTCCCAGCTGCTGAGAGGCCCCAAAACGCATGTGTTTGTATACCTTTATCTTTGTGGCTTTTTCCTCCTGTCCACACTCTGGGGAAGGACAGACATGGGAGGTCAGAAGAGGGGGAAGTCGAGTGGGTAGAACGAGCTTGGGGGAGGGTCTGGCAAGCGAGGAGTTTGCCGAAGGCTGGTGGTTTCCATGTCTCTCCCTGAGCGGTGGATCCTGGGCTAGGAAGCAGAGAGAACCCCAGTTTGGAGTCCCCCAAGCCCCTGCAATGAAGAGTTGGCCACAGGGATCCTCCCATTCCTGAGAATAGCTAAACCTAGCTTTCCTTAAGAAACGGGAGGCTGGCCGTGACCTGGGGTCATCGGGGGCCAGGAGGGACTCTGGTGCGGAGGTCTGTGGGACCCTTTGGGAGCATGGCGGGTGGGTGTGCTAGGAAGACAGCTGGGGCCTGCGGCCTGGGTCTGTGCTGCGTGGCGTGACAGCCACTCAGGCTGGTGCTGCTTCCCAAGTGGGCATGGCTGGCTCCCCGGGTGAGCGCCTCTGTTTGTGTGCCTCTGAGCTGTCCTCTCCCTGCCCCACCCCCCGAGGCGTAATGGCCACAGCAGTGACCATAGCTGTTTATGGAGTGTTTCCTTCTGACTACGTCTGCTGCTCCGGCCCTGTACATGCATCGTCTCAGAACAGCAGTAGAGTAGGGGCCCCGGGTCACATAGTGGCAGAGTCATTCGCCACCATGCCCCTGTGCTCTTGACTGCTGTCCCGTTCCCCCTTTTCTGCCAGGGCTGAGTGTACCTCCAAAGCTTCCGTTTCCCCGTGTGTAGTTCTGGCTGTCATTCTGGCCATCCTCTTGCCGTGAGTCTAAGGGGGGCACGGTGCTGGCTGCGCATGGCTGCCTGGCCATTTCCCAGGTCTGAGCCCTTCCCCATTCATTCCGTATTCCATCAAAACCGTGGGAGGTCAAAGAGGTACGCCTGTATCAAAGATGGGAAAACGAGAAGCTGGAGCAGGAAGTGACTTGCCCAGGGTCCTATAGTGGGTCCCCTTGCTTTCTGGTCTCTGGTAGCCCCTCTGATTGGGGTTTTCTTCTGTGCCTTTTGGCCCCTACTCGGTTATAATGCCTTTCCTTGAACGACCGTACCAAATGAGCACAAGAAGTTAATATTTTAATCCATTCTTTTTCTTCTGTGCCTATAATTTTGAAGCAAGAGGCTTAACAGTATTTCTGAATGCATGATTCTGTGCCCCTGCCAGCCCTCAGAATGTATTTAATTTAGGTGGATTGCATTGGCATGGGTCGTCTAGATGGATGGGTAATTTTTCCACATTCTCTGCTTCCACCCCCACCCCCCGGTTAATGGTGGAAACTCCCATTTGCGGAGATGCTTTAGAGTTCCACAGTCGGGGTCCGTTTGCAGGTATAGTCTCTTTGGATCTCTGTCCTCCCAGAGCTGGCTGGGTGTGTGGCTCAGTCAGGAAGGAGCAGACCGCAGAGCATCTGCCAGAACCAGGAGAGAGTGCCTTCTGGAGGGCCATGTCCAGAGACCCTGGGGGCTGTTAGATTTGGCGGCCTTTGGGGCCCCGGGGGCCCCCCACGTCTGGGATGACCACCCAGTCATTCTAGAGCACTGGGTGGTACTGGCCAGTGAGCAGATCCCTGCTGCTCTTTACTGTGGACAAGGCCCGCCTGGTTTGCATGAGAAAATTTGGCGTCCAGTGGCTTGGAATTCTGAGGGGCTGAGGGAACTGGGGAGAAAGTTTGGGGTTTCAGGTGTGGGGGTGGGGAGAATCAAATGGGGTCTGCTGGGCTTTGGTCTGAGGTCGAGATTGTCTCAGGAGGTGGGTGGAGCATTCTCCATGTGGTCACCCGGGCACCTTCCAGGAATGTCGCTCATCTCCTCCCATTCTGGGGGCTCGCTGGTCAGCTTTTCCAGCTTACTTGTGCTGTGGGGTTCAGAGGACCAGTGGGTTGGCACTGCCCTCGCCTCCTGGGAGCTCCTAGGCTTGGGGCTGTGGGAGCTGTCACCCTGAGGACAGGCTCAGGGAGGGAGGCGCTGCAGGGTGAGGGCAAGGCCCAGAGGGGTGACAGGTCTCAGTGGATGAAGGCGGGAGTCATCGGCTGGGATGGAATGCGGGGCCTGCCCAAGGGCAGGGCGGGAGGTGAGGTCAGAAAGCTGACGGGCAGAATGTGTTGGGCCAGGCCAGGGTGTTTGATGTTTTAAGGACAGGTAATAACCGCTGCTACTGACAACAGTTGACCTTATTGACACTCAGTACTTAGCGCTTTGCTAAGAGCTGGTCATTCTCCATCTCATTGACTCCTCATGGCAACCCAGTGAGATGGATGTGATTCGCCCTATTTTTATAGGGAAACTGAGGCTCCCTGCTGGGCCAGCTGCCCAAATTCCTGAATTGTAAGTGGCAGACTCCAGCTGGGAGCCTGAGCGGTGTGACTGCCCAGCCCTCCTGCCCTGAGGGTCCTGCCTGGCATTCCGCAGCTAGGGTTCCCATCCCCCTCCCAGAGACACACCCTGGTGGGGGATGGGGGCAAGGGAGCTTGATCAAAAGAGGCTGGGGACAGCCTGGCCCTGTTTAAGAACCGGGGATGGGGTGCACAGAGCTCAGTGCTCATCCTTGTCACCACTGGGCAGGGTGGTGCAGACCACCCCTGAGCCCACACCGGCCAGCTTCCCCAGCCCCTTCTGTCTCCCTGAGTCCCGAGGGGCCCCTGTTCCTGAGAGCCTGGCCCCTCTCTTGAGCAGAATGTCTGCAGCCCCGGGACAGAGCCCACTCGGTTGCCTGGCACTGTCAGCCTATTTTTATCCAGCTCCAAGGTCTCTGCTTCACTTTCCTGTCCTGTTGTTGAGGCCACTTTAGGGGGATGGTGGGCATTCTGAGGCGCAGTCACGGCTGGGGCAGGCAAGGACGCTTGGGTAGGAGGACAGGAGGGGGTCTGGTTGCAGCGCTCTGCCGCGTGGTTGACAGGACACTCATCTGCTCTGTTGAGCAGCTCCTAGGTGCATGATCCCTGCTACACACAAGACTGAAGCGCAGAGGGGACAGATGACTCCACCAAGATTGCTCAGTGAGGGGCAGAACACAGAGCTTCTACTAGATCTAAAGACTCTGACGCCCAGAGTCTTGAAAGCCCGGAAGTCCCTTTTGGGGTGCCTTCAGAAGTTTGACACTCTGGATTCCTGGCCTAACTCAGGGCCTGGGGTGCTGCCTGCCCTTGACTATCTAAAGTCCCCTCAGGCTCTTCCCCCCGCCCCCCCCATGGCAATACTTCTGTCTTTCTCCTTTGATTTCAATCTAGTTTGGGGAGGACAACAAGGTTAGCTAGTTAAATTCACACTAAGGTGTGAGTGGCTGGGAGACAACCCTTCTTGGCAATGTGAAGGTAGACTATGCCATAATTCATGGAATTGAGGGACGAAGGGCCACATAGGCATGGGCATTCTGAGGAGGGTTGAGGGAGGAGGGCAGGGTTCTCTTGGCTCTCGGCTGCTCTAGGCTAGAACAGAATGAGCGCCACACAAGGAGCATTAGGCCCCGGGTGAGGAGCAGCCAGATCAGGCTCCGTGCTGGGTGCTGAGTGAGCGTTGGGCCGTTAAATGAGAGCCTGAGGTGCTGTGTTGCTTTAGAAGCCAGGCCTGCTTCACTCGCATGCCATGGGGCTGGGGGGTGCAGCACTGCGCCGGCTCTTTCAGGAACCAATGACTCCCCACTGGTATCCTATTCTAGTGCCTATTGGATAACTGAGCGCTTTATTAAGCACCCACTGTATGCAAGGTGTGGTGTAAGCTGCCAGTCATAGGGACTGAGCTGTCCCTCTGGCTGACCTTGGATGTGCGTACTGGTATCTCAGTCGTCAGCGCATGCTGTTTCTTTAGAGCTGTGCCAGTGAGGGTGAGCCCCTCGTTTTTATTTTTTATTTTTATTTTTTTTTTTAAAGATTTTATTTATTTGACAGAGAGAGAGACAGTGAGAGAGGGAACACAAGCAGGGGGAGTGGGAGAGGGAGAAGCGGACCTCCCGCGGAGCAGGGAGCCCGATGCGGGGCTCGATCCCAGGACCCTAGGATCATGACCTGAGCCGAAGGCAGTCAGTCGCTTAACCGACTGAGCCACCCAGGCGCCCCGAGCCCCTCGTTTTTAGAGGGAAAGGTCCAGTAAAGGCAGGGAGCTACATAGGCTTACATAGGGGGGTTGGGAGCTCAGCTGCATGTGGGTGTCTTTCCTCGACCAGTCAGACTGTAAGCTTCTCGAGAGCACAGTCCATTCTCTAGGATTCCTGCATTCTGTACACGGGCAGAGTTTGGGAACAGAGGCTCAGAGACGGTAGGAGAGTAGCCAAGGGCCACACAGCAGGCATAAGCAAGTGGAGCCAGGTCACAACCTCGGCGGGTCCACACTGCCCGGACACCTGCCTCCTTTCATCTCTGTGCTCTCTGAGCAGGCACCCTCTGGGGTTGGTGCTATCTGGTGTTCATCGTCAGCGCCTACAGAAGCTGGGAGAGGGGCACTGGTGTACTGTGTCCTGCTGCTTCCTCCTTCTAGGGATGTTAGATGCTCTCCTCAGACTCTCCCGTCTAAGAGACCCTAGTGCTCCTTGTTCTCCAAGGTGCTCAGTTCAGTTCAGTTCAGTCAGCGTGTGCTGAGCCTCTTTAGCAAAATCGGCTGAAGAGCACGGGCTGTGCACCATAGGCCCTGGGTTCAAGTCCCAGCCGTGCCCTTTCCTGGCTTTGGGACTTTGGGGCAGGCCCTTAACCACTGTGGGATCAGCCACGGCTTGGCACACGGCATACGGTAGATGTGGCCACGACGGCGTGGCAGCCGCTCTGCTTACAACTGGGAGCTCAGAGACACAAATTACATGATCTCTATCCTCGTGGTACTCACAGACAGGGGAAGACACGGTGATAATGAGAAGTAGTAGAAGAGGCAGTCTAGAGGAGGAGGAGGTTAGTGATTGACTCTTGGTGTGGTAGGGAGGCAGCCCAGAAAGACTTCCTGGAGGAGGTGATGTCCAAGTTGGGTTTTATGGGATAAATAGGAGCCTACAAAAGAGACAAGGTTTGGAGGTGGGTCGATGTGTTCCGGGTAGAAGAAATAGCAGGTGCCAAGGTCTGGAGGTGTGAAAACAGCCTGAGGCTGAAAAAGCAAAGGAATTTAGAAGGGTTAGGAAGCAAAGCACCAGGTGTTGGTGGGAGATGAGGCACAGGAAGGCCAGGGCCTGGGTAATATTTTTAAAAACTTTTTATTATAATATAGAGTGTATAGGTTAGTGTCCAGCTCAGTTTTTACAAACTGATCATACCTGGGTGACAGAGCCTGGGTGACCGGCAGAGCCTGGATAACATTGCTGTCACATGACAGTGCTCATGGCCTGTAGGTCTGGGGTGCTGCATGCCAAGTGGGTGGTTTAGGAGGGAGCATGGGAGGGAGGGCGGGGGGGGCGGGGGAGTTTTAGCTGCAAAGAGGGTTTCACTCGGTTTTAGAGAGCAGAAAGGAAGTCTTACCTGGGGTTCAAGGCAGATGGTACCCTGGCATAAATAGACTTGAACCCAGATCCGTCCCCATGGATTCAGAGCTGGCTTTTGGGTGTGGCCCACACTTGCTCTGCCTACCCCCCAGGTCAGGCTCCGGCCTGGAGATGGTGGGCCAGGACTGACGCTGAGCTCCCGGGTCAGGAGCAGCTCTCCATGTCCAGTTCAGAAGTGGCCCCAGACTCCTTGCCCTCTAGTTCTAACATGGGCAGCATTTGGAACTTGCATCAAGCCTCTCCCATGTGTTTTTTTTTTTTTTAGCTTTGACCAACCAAGGGGAGGAAAGAAAAAAAGCCTTCTCTCCTTAAAAACTCCAGGGCAGGTCACACAAGGACCCATTCTTCCTGGGCTGGTTGTGTGAGGCTGGAGTAGAGGTGGTGGGGGGCGAAAGGCAGCAGTCCCGGGAGGACCAGGCAGTTGTGGGGAGGGGTGGGTTCTGGCCAACCTGGTTTGCCAGGAAGCAGTGTAGGATGGCAGGCAGCACGCTGGAGTGGCTTCCAGGCTTGGCTTGAAGCTTTACCCTGTGGTATGACCTCGGGCAAGCACCTCACCTCCCCAGTCTCAGTTTGCTCAGCTGTATATTGGGCCACTGATCTCAGGGGCTCCTTGGTAATGCTATGTTCCGGGCAGAGGGTACCGGCTCCTGGGCCTCGGAGTTGTGCACGGAGCTGGGGCTTCTGGCCTTTAGTATCTGAGGTTCCCATCATTGTCCCAAAGCAAAACTATGCCTGGGACAAGGCCATGCAGAGGGAGGAGCTCGGTGTCCTGCACCCCCCCCCACCTCCACCCCCGGAGCACTAAAGCTTGGGGACTGGAGTAGGGGTACACTTGGGTGATGAAGAATCCAAGGCCCAGAGAGGGCAACTGATATGCCCGAGATCACACAGCCTTATACCCTCTTGGGTCCCTGACAAAGGAACCCAGGGCTGGTGTGTTTCCTGATGGTAGGCTTTGGGATGACAAGTCCATGTATTGATCATTTATTAAGAACCTACTGCATGCCAGTGGCAGGTGATATAAAGTGAAGAAAGCCTGGACCTTCCCATGTGGGAGCTAATGGTCTAGAAGGAAAGGTAGGTAGCAAGCAAAGCATGGTGAATGATTGCTTATGCTCAAGTGCTGTGGAGATACGGGTGAGGCTCAGCACCAGCACAGAAACATCAAGAGCAGGGGATGCTGTTGGGGTGGGAATGGGCCGTTCAGGGAAAGCATCAAGGAGAAAGTGATTCTGGGTTGGGTTTTGTAGGATGACTAGGAGTTTACCAAGAAGACAACAGGATAGAGACAGCATGTTGGATAGAAGGAACAGCTCGTGCAGAAGCAGGGAGATGTGCTGCAGCTGTATGTTCTGAACTCATTTGTGGCTAGAAGGTTAATATGTGAGAGATGGGGGAATAGGGAAAGATGAATCCAGAGAGATTGTCCTGAATCTGGAAGAATGGAGTGGAACAGATGGACTGTGGTCATTGGGGCCAGAGGAACTCCGGGATATACTTGACTCTGGACCTTGTCTGGCATCCAGCATGGGGCCTAGTCCATAGCCATGGGTCACTGTAGAATAAATGAATGAAGGAATAAATGAGTTTTTTTTTTTTTTTGCCTAGGACAAAGGGATCCAGAGTGAGAGAGAACACATAAGATCATAACACATGTTTGAGAATCACAGTTAATGCAGAGCTCTGTGTCAGGCTCTCTCTAAGTACCATGCCTGTATTCATTCATGGAATCCTCCCAACAGCGCTGTGAGGTCGCTGCTTTTAGTAGCCAAATTAAAGGAGAAGTAACAGGCTCAGAGAGGTTGAATAATATACCCAAGGTCATCGCGCTAGAAAACAGTAGAAGTGGGATCAGAACTCAGGCTGTCTGGGGGATTTCCCGTGTCTGGCACGGTGCCCTTTCTGCCCCCTGGAAGATGCAGGACTGACATGGTTCTTGCTCCTCGTGCTGCCTCTGTGCCCCCGGGAACCCAGGATCTGGCATGAACAATGCTCACCAGGTCCTTGGATGGCTGCTGGCTGAATACATGAATGACCGGTGGCATGGCGGGGGTGGGGGGGCAGGTTTCCGAGAGGGGCTGTTGGGCCAAGGGGGAGTCCCGTTCCTGTCACGGGTCGTTTGGCTCGACCTGGAGACAGCCAGTGCCTACCCCTCTCTACACCTCGGGCAGCCTCTATCTCCGGGAGAACCAGCAGGTTTTCTGAGGAGACCTGAAATTCCAGAAAATGCACTTGGTTGCCTCCAGCCTAATCACAACCATCTGTCTGCCGGGCTCTGTGGCTCGCCCTCCCCCTGTCCCCGGTGGCACGCTTTCCCTGGGCGTCTCTAACAATCAGGAGCCGCACTCGAAAGTTTCCTTGTCAGGGTAGAGTGGCTGTTGCCAAGAGCTCCTTCTTTGATGCAGAAAATATATCCTGAAGGTACTCTGTCAGATGTTTTTATACTAAACATTCTCCCTCCATGGCCCTTGGCTGCCAAGGGAAGCAGAGATGCATCGCTTTCCCAGTTGCCCTTTGTGGAAAGAATTCTTGGTGTTTATGGGCCTTTTCCCCCACACCACCCCTGTCAGGGCCTGGCAGCCTCAGCCGAAGAGGGGAAGGCCTTGCGGGTGGCATCCCTGCAAAGCAGGGGCTGCTCTGGCCCGAGGGAGGGACACTACGCTTACCCTGTGGTAGAAGCTTCTGGGTTTGGAAAAACAGAGGTCTCATGTCTGGAGCAGACCTCAAAGCCGCTGCCCCAGACTGCAAGGTGAATCATTGCCAGGACTTTAATTGACCTTTCAAAGGAGAGGTAGGAGCTCAGAGATAGGAGCCTGGAAACCATTTTAATCTCTCGGAGTCGTCCAGGGTTGTGCTAGCACGGGACAGAATTGGGAGCTGCTGGGCTGTTGGGCCTTCTGTGCCAGGTGGGGGAGAAGGTGGGGAGGTGGGCTCCAGCACACAGCCTGGCATTGGGGGCGGGCGTGGGCAGCTGTGGGCAGCAGGAGTGTTAGGACGGGGGTGGGGGCCGAGTACACCTGTTCTGGCTCTGGCCCTGGCCTCTTGGGCTGAACGGGCTGAAATGGGGGCACCCAGAGGCACCTCTGTAGACAGGCTGTCCGCGTCAGCCCATCAGGACTGTGTGTAGCCCAGGAAGTCCCAGACCGTGTCTCTCCCCACCCCTCCGCCTGTCTCTACTCACGTTCCTCGATCCTCTCGTCCGCTGCCTTATGTCTGGCGCTGAGGAGATATGCTCCCCAGCCGCCGTGTGGGGGCCCAGCCTTACGCTCAGTGGCTGTGTGGGCTTCTGCAAAGTGCACATCTGCCCCGGGCCTCAGGTTCTGCCCTGCTGGGCCGAGGGATATGGAGGGTCGCTCCAGCCTACCCCCAGGCTGGCAGGAAGGGAGGGGACGCTTTACAAAGCAAGGGACTCCAGGCTGCTCTCAGGGGAGCAGGGGTTTGGAGGCCCAGAGAGCTCAGGGCCTGGTGTGCAGTAGATACTGGGATTGTGTCTGTGATTCACCGAAGGGCCCCACCCCCCAGGGTTTAAAACAAAACAGATTTCACGGGGATATGGCTTCTTCGCACCCCTGGACTCTCTCAGCTCATGTTGTCTGTCTCAGGCTCAAGGAAACCCTGATTTGGGTTGGGGGAGCCCTGCCTCTGGGGCCCCCCACTGCTGTTTGACCTGAGAGAGGAGCCGAGGATGGCAGAGAGGGCCCATCTCCTTCTACCAGGCTGCCCAGCTGTGTCTTAGCTGCCTTGCCCTCACAGGGCAGAGGCCGGACAGAGCCCCAGGGGCTTCCTTCTGAGTGTAAGCCTGGGGGTAGGCTGGAGTGACCCTTCATATCCCTTGGCCCAGCAGGGCAGAACCTGAGGCCCGGGGCAGATGTGCACTTTGCAGAAGCCCACACAGCAACTGAGTGGAAGGCTGGGCCCCCACACGGCGGCTGGGGAGCATATCTCCTCAGCGCCAGACATAAGGCAGCGGACGAGAGGATCGAGGAACGTGAGTAGAGACAGGTGGAGGGGTGGGGAGAGACACGGTCTGGGACTTCCTGGGCTACACACAGTCCTGATGGGCTGACGCGGACAGCCTGTCTACAGAGGTGCCTCTGGGTGCCCCCATTTCAGCCCGTTCAGCCCAAGAGGCCAGGGCCAGAGCCAGGTAGTGCCCTACCTGGCCGGGGGCCAGGAGCCCCAGCTCCCACTCCTGGCTCTGTCCCACATCTCTTGGTGAAACTGCTTCTGTTCTGCTTCTCCATCTGTAAGATGAGTCAGTTGGTCTAACTCATTGGTTCTCAACCCTCTTTGCGCATTAGGGTTCCCAGAAGAGTTTTTCAAAAGCTCAGACTGCATTCTGGAATGGTCGGGGAGGGACAGGCCATCGGGATTTTTAAAAAATCCCCAGGTGATTAATATGCCGCCAGGTCTAAGAACCCAGATCTAGAGGGACCTAGAGCATCCAGGCCATCTTCCCCTCAAGGCAGGAGCCTTTTCTGTAGCTGGGCCGCCAGCCTATACTTGATCACTTCTGGGGCTGGGTGCACAAGGCATCTTAAAACAGGTGTTTTAACTTCCAGTTTTTGAGTAAGAAAACTGAGTGTGGGAGGTGGTTAAAGTGACTTGCTCAAAGTCACTCAGCTAGAGGTGAGCAGACGTCTGATCAGCTTCTCCACGAGGCGGGTGTAGCTTTCATCTTCTGTAGCAAGGCGGATTCTCTGATGGCTGGAGGCAGCCCCACCTGAGCCCTTCTGCCCTCCTTGTTGCCCTGACGCCTCCTTGGTGTGAGTGAGTAGCTTTACTAAAAAGTAAAATGTGCCAGTCAGCTCTGCCCAGGCCTGCTTCTGGACCTTGAAGTAGGGCGTAGAGTCAGGTGTATCGATGGTGGGCTGCTCGGGAACCCAGCAGGGCAGGGGTGGAAAACCCAGGCTTTGGGGCCAGACAGACCTGCAGTGTACATCACTTTAGCCTCCCTTTTGCAGCCTTATTCCACTTCTCACAGTGGGCCTGGCAACACTTCATGGACACCACGGAGGTCCCACATGTGGGGTACCTGGTGTGCATTTGATTTTCTGTAAATGGTGATGAGGTGACTTGGTAACCAAGTATCGGCATGCTGGATAGGATTGCACGAAGGACAAGGTCCCCAAGGTGGGGCCTTCTCAGGAAACTTAGAATCTAATTGGAAAGATTGGGGGAAAAAAAACCACTTCCTAGAGAGGCAGTTACGGTAAATGCTGTTTCCTAAGGGAAAGAGTGTAGGCTCGGAGACCACAGCTGCCCAGGGTGGCTGCAGGGGATGCTGGGAGTGGAGCTGGGGCAAAGGTCAGATGGAGGATTTCACCAGGCCACAGGGGAAAGGGCACCCCAGGTTGCGGGGCCTGCTGGGCAAAGGCAAGGCCATGTGAAGATGCTTCTCTGGGAATGGGAGTGACTCTGGCAGGGCAGTAAGAAGTGAGGCCCATGGCAGGGCCTTGAATGCCACTTTGGGGATGGCTGGACTTTTCTCTGTGGTGGGCCATGGCTGGGTGCCCCAGAAATACTTTTGGTTGATGGATGCATTGACTGTATCCTTAGAGGATGGGTTTGTATGGCCCAAGAGTATAGAGTTTTGTTTGTGTAATGTAAACTTTTTATTGATGTATATAATATGTCTGCAGAAAACCACATATATCACAAGTGAACGGTTTTTCCAAACTGAGCATATTTGTGTTACTATTGCCCAGATCAAGAAATGTAATGTGACCTCAAAAGCCCCCTTTCATGTCCCTTTCCAGTCATTTCCCACCCAACCGCCCCCTCCGCATGGGTAACTGAGCTCTGTTCTGACTTGGAATACCATAGGCTCATTTTCCTGTTTCTTGAAGCTGGTTACAAATGGAAACCTATACTCTGGGCTCTTCTTTTTTCCTTTGTCTAATTGAGGTATAATTGACATATGCCGTTGTATTAATTTGAGGTGTGCAGTATGACTTGGTGTATGTATATATTACAAAATCATTACCACATAAATTTGGTTAACATTCATAACCACCTAGGGACAGATTTTTTCTTGTGATGAGAACTTTTAAGATCTACTCCCTTAGCGACTCTGTGAAACATACAATCCGGTACTGTTAACAACGTTGTACATCATATCCCCAGGAATATTTATCTCAGGGCTGGAATTTTGTACCCTTCGACCACCATCCTCCATCCCCTGCTTCTGGCAGTCACCAGCCCACAGAGCCTGTGGGCTCTTTAACGTAGCAGAATGTTCATGAGGCTCATCCGTATTGTTGTGAATACCTGAGGTCGCTCATTCATTGTTGGATAGTGTTCCATGGGCACACACCATGGTTCTCCTAGGCTGACGTATCCATCTGACTACTGATAGGCACCTGGGCAGTCCCAGTTTTGGGCTCCTACCCATGACACGACAATGAGGATTCTTGGATGAGCTTTTCTGGGGACATAAGGACATCTAGCTGGGAGTGGAATTGCTGGGCTGTGGATTACATGGGTGGTCAGCTTTATTCCAGGTGTTGCCGGGCTGGTTGTACCCTTGTAGGATGAACACTTGGTTCATCCCACCCATTTTACAGATGAGACCGGAGAGGGGCGGTGCCGGGCCTGACCTTGGCCCCACAGCTCCCAATGGATTTGGGTCCACAGCCTACCTCCCCGCTTCACCACTAGGGTAGGATTTTTAGCTCTGTGCCCTTTCCGAAGGGCCTGGGTGGTGCACTCTGGGAAAAACAAAAAGGAGAAAAGAGTGAAAGGAAACCAAACATTGGAAAAGAAGTGTGTTTCCAATAAACCGGGCCTTTCACCGGTAGCCAAACTATTACATTCCTGTGCCCCGGGAGCCGCCGGGCGGGTTTGCTGCTCTGGGCTGTAAATCTTGCTGGGCGTCGGGCTGGGACTCTCGCATCGTCCCGGGGACACACAGGCAGGCAGTGTCCTTCGGGGCCTGGGCTCCTCGGGCGTCGGGGTGACCTGTCGTTGTTTGGGCGGGCTGGCTCTGCCCTAGCGGGGCCTCTGACAACAGCGCAGCCGAGCCCTTCTGAGGGAGCAGTGTGTGAGTTACCGTAAGAGACTTTTCTCTGCCCGCCCACCCCCTCCCTTTCTTGGGTGCTTTGATGGGTTTGAGGTGTTTATAGGCTTGATTCATGACCGAGTTACCAGGGTTTTCCACGGAAATAACTTATTAAAGGGGCCGTGCACACAGCGACATTGAAGTCTGCAGAGGGGCGCGCATCAAAGGCGGCCCTCCCGAGCCAGGCAGTTCCACTGGCCACTGCTCAGCTGCGGCCCAGGAGGGGCAGGAGGGGGGCGGGCCTCGGCTGCAGGAAAAACACTCGGGCTTATGAAAACACTCCCCAGACAAACCCAAATTCAGGTCTACGGGGGGAAAAAGAAAAAAAAAGAGGGGAAAGTGAAAGCCCAGCATTCCGGGCCAGCCCTCCGTTGGACCCTCCTGCCCAGATGTGGGGACACATGTGGGTACCCGGCTGACACATGGTGCCCAGACCTTCTGCTGTCATGCCTGCACCTCCCCTTGGCCCAAGGCTGTTGCTTGGAAGGCAGTGCCGAGGCTGTGGGCTACCTGCTGCTTTTTGCCAGGGATTGGCTGGGGGAGACGTGAAGGCTGGAGGGATCTTTTGGTTCTCCCCTTCCAGAGGGCTCCTTTCCTTTGATTTAATCACATCTCATTTGCCCGTTGAGGCTGACTGAAAGCCTTCCTTTTCCAGGAAGCCTTCAGGGATTGCGCAGCCCACAGTGGCTTCACTTTTTTCCCCTCAACCTTCGGTGGTTTTCTCCTCCATACCGTTCCCTTGCCGGGAGTCGACTTGGCTTTGAGTTTATCCCCTGTCCCCGACCAGACTGTGTGAATGCCTTCTGGACAGGACCTGGGTCTGCCTCTGTCCGTCAGGGGTGTGACCAGGAAACTGTAGCCCTGGCCCCTGGCATAGCCCATCTCGTGCAGGAAGACATGGTTTGGAGCCATTCCCTGAAACTCAGTCCTGGCTCTTTCACAGAAATAACAATTGTCGTAGAAATAGTAATAATAATGGCCAAAATTTGAGGGTGAAACATGTGGCAGACATGGTACATGTTTCGTGTTCCTTATGCCCTTTCAGTAAGGTAGGTTGTGTTACTATGTATCCCATTTTATAGATGAGCAAACTGAGGCTCACAGGGGCGAAGTCATTTGCCCCGGGGGACAGCAAGCTAATTAGTGGCAGAAGTGGGGTTTGAACCCAGATCTGGCTGACTCCAGAGCTTGTGTCCTTGGACAAGCCGCTACCCTTCTCCGGGTGGAACCACTCCCTCCGAGTTCACCGACTTGTTGGAGAAACAAGACAAGCCCTCATGGGGCTGCATAGGGTTTAGTGTTTGTTTTGGTTTATGAAGATGTAATCTGTATACAGTAAAACTTTTTGAAAGTGTACTGTTCTAGGAATTTTGACAGTTAATGTAACTGCTGCCACACAGTGAAATGATATAGAACATTTCCATCACCCTGAAAAGTTCCTTGATGTCCCTCTGTGGTGAGCCCTTATTCCCTATCCCCAGCTGCTGGAAACCCCTGATCTGATTTCTGTCTCTTTAGTTTTGCCTTTTCCAGAATGTCCTACGAATTTAATCATACAGCAAAGCAAGTAGCCTTTTGTACTTTCTTCTTTAACTCAGAAAAATGCTTTGAGATTCAACCATGTTGTTTCATGGATGGACATTTGGGTTACTTCCAGTATTTCTCTCTATAAACATGTGTGTTAGGGTTTCTGTGTGAGTGTAAGTTTTCGTTTCACTTGGGTAAATACTGAGGAGTGGGATTGCTGGGTGTATGGTTAAAGGAGTATTAACTCTATAAAAAACGGCTCCACTGTTTTCCCAAGTGGTTGCACCATTTTGCAATCTTACTAGCAGCATAGGAGAGTTCCAGTTACTCTGTCCTCACCAGTGCTTGGTGGGGTCAGTCGATTTTTACTTGAGTTATTCTAATAGATGTGCAGTGGTGTCTCATTGCAGTATTAATTCACATCCTTCTATGATGTTGAACATCTTTTCATATACTTATCTTCTATCTATATATCTTTGGTGAAGTGTCAGTTCAGATCTTTGCACATTTTTTTCTATTTGGTTGATGGCTTTCTTATCGAATTTTGAGAGTTCTTTATATGTTACGGTTCTCTGTCCTTTAAAAGATATGTATTTTGTAAATACTTTCTCCTAATCTGTGGCTTGTCTTTTCATTTTCATAATGGAATCTTTTGAGGAACAGAAGTTTTTCATTGTGGTGAAGTCCAATTTATTGTTTCTTTTCGTGCTTTTTGTGTTGTATAAAGAACTCTGCCAAACCCATGGTCATAAAGGTTTTCTCCTATGTTTTCTTCCAAAAGTTTTGTAGTTTTAGGTTTTATATTTAGGTTTATAATCCATGATAAATTAATTTTTGTATAAGGTGTGAGATAAGGGCCTAGGTTCTGTGTACGTGTGTGTGTGTGTTTGTGTGTGTGTGTGTGTGTGTGTGTGTGTGTGTATGTGTATGGAAGTCCAATTATTCTAGTACCATTTGTTGAAAAGACTGCCCTTTCTCTCTTGAGTCATGTTGGCCCCTTTGTCAAAGATCGGGTGATTTTACATGTGTTCTCTTTCTGGACTCTGTTGTGTTTCATTTTCTGCCTGTCTTTCCTTTTTCCAATACCACACTGTCTTGATTACTGTGGCTTCATAGTAAGTTTTGAAAGCGGTTAGCATGAATCCTCTGGCTTCGTTCTTTTTCAGAGTTTTGGCTATTCTAAGCATTTGCATTTTTCTATTAATTGTACCATCAGTTGTTGATTTCTACAAAAAGGCCTGCTGGGATTTTGATTGGGATTGTATTGATACATCAGTTTGGGCAGTATTGACATCTCGACAAAATTGAGTCTATCAATGAGTATGGTGTACCTCTACATATATTTAGGTCTTTGATTTCTCTCACCAGAGAATACAGATCTTGCACATCATTGTTAAATTTTTACCAGGGTAGTTCACATTTCTTGGTACTTTTATAAATTGTAAATCACTTTCCAATATTACTAATATATATAAACATAGTTTTTTTAAATATTATCTTTATAAGCACAGGATTTTAATGGCTTCGGTGCTTGGTATTGGGTGCCATGTTTCTGAGGAAGAGCCGCAAAATGGAGATTTTTTTTTTTTTTCCCCTGGACTCTCAGGATTATCACTTCTGCCCCATGACATTCCCTAAGATGGTCAAGTGTGAGTTTATCCTACTAGGACATGTGGCATCTTGGGTGAGTTGCCACAGCCTCAGTCTGTGAAATGGAAAGCAGTGGAGAGAACTGGATCAGATGACCTGGTGAGATCCCTTCCAGCTCTGAGCTTGACGTTCACACAAACTACAGGGTGGGAGCTTTGGAAGGGAGCTGAGTCCTGAGCCGAGGGAACCCTGTCCTTATTGCACAGAACTGAGAGGGAAGGGTTCTTTGCCTGGGGTCGCACAGGGGCTGACCCTGACCAGAGGATGGGTCTCCTGTTCCCAAATCCAGTCCCTCTCCCCTGGTACGGATGGGGAAAGGCAGCCCAGCAAGACAGCCCAGCAGGAGGTGACTCCACAGCTGGGAGGGAGGGAGAGGCTGGGGCGGCGGCCATCAGTGATGGCAGCCACGAGGCTGCCAGGCGCTGTGACCCTCAGAAGTGGCCAGTTCACGTTTGGCTGTTTTCAAAGTATAAAAGCACCGTGCTTGGAAATGCGGGTTTTGGCTGACCTCACCGCAAGTGTGGAGTTTAAAGGCCTTTGTAACTCTTTGGTTTGGAACCGGGTCTGGGCATGGCTGAGGAAAACACTAGAACCCATTAGTGCTCGTTCCAGTTGCTCTGCCTCGAGGAGAGGGAAGCAGCCTCCTTTCCCCCTTAGCACTGCGGACAGCCCAGGAACCTGAAGGGTACAAGCAGGTGTCAGAGGGGAAGGAAGTGGAGGTGAGTCCTCCGCCATCAGGGACCCAGCCTGGCCTGGGTTGGATGGTGCCCGGAGCAGCTCGGCGTTTAATGCTTGTTTGCTTCCTGGCCCCTCTCTGAGTCATCCCATTTTACAGATGAAGAAACTGAGGCTCAGAGAGGTTTCATTTCTCTCCCAGAGTCACACGCGGAGCAAGTGAAGGAGCTGGGACTTGGACTCAAGTTTTCTCTGAACTCAAAAGCTGGTGGGATGGGGAGGAGCTGCTGATGGGCACAGGCTTTCTGTTGGGGGGAGAAAAATGGCCTGAGTGTACTCAGTGCCACCGAACTGTACATTTAAAAATGGTTAAATGGTGGTTAATTTCATATTATGTATTTTACCACCATTAAAAAAGAAAAAAAGCTGGTGTGCCCCCACCCATCCATGCTGCCTCCCTCCAAGCAGCCTCCTCGGCCTGGGCGAGTGTGGGCCATCGCACCTGGGCCTCCTGGTCGGTGGGCCTGCCCGGGCTCCAGGCAGAAGGGCAGGCAGGGGCTTTGGCCAGTGGGGAGCACAGCTGGGTTGGCTGTTGCACGCCATCCTCCCCTTTAAGGATAGAGAGAAACTTAGACCCTGGCAGCATCCCCAAGAGGATGCTGGGACACTGTCCCAGAGCTCTTGATCTGCACAAAAGAGGTGGGACCCGGGGTGACCATGGCTTGCTGGCCACCAAAGCCATGCCGTAGTCCAGGGCTGGGCTGGAGCCAGAGCGGCTGCCCTGGTGCCCGCCTGGTTGGCCTCTGGTCTCTGTCCCTTGGCACTGCTGACAGTTAAGGCTCTTTCCCCCACAAGAGCCTTCTCCCTTTGGGAGGGAAGTCAGGGAAGGAAGTCAAAACCTAACTGCCCCTATTTTTTAGAAGTGCATAATGAAGGATGTAGGGGAAATAATATGAGGTACTTCAGCCAAAACAAACAAGCAAATAACTAAATAAAAGGGGCTGAATGAAGCCATCTTCATCATTGTTGAATCTGAGAGCTAGCTTAGGTCCGGCTCTTAGAAGCAGAACTTGCGAGGGGGATGTGGACAGACGTGGCTTATGAGGGGGGCGTGTTTTCAGGAGAAGTGGGTGAGGGAGGCAGGATGGGGCAGCAAGGATGTGGCCTCAGCTGGAGGCTAGCCTCAGCCTCACCCATCAGGAGCTCTGGAGCTGGAACTGCGCTGTGAGCCAAGGGGTTAGCCTTCTGTTCCCGGGTCTGTCATTGGCCTTCAGCATGCACATGTGTGTAAACACACGCACCCCCCCCATGTTGGGGGGCTATAAACGCCTGACCAGGACGATCCTACCCATAAGGGGCAGCTGGGAGCCATTAGCGGCCCCGACCTCCCAGTAGCCGGGGATAAAGCAGAACCGGGGTAGGACAAGCAGTGGCACCCACTACATGGGTATAGATGGGAGTCTCTTGTTACCTTGGGTGTATGGTTGAAAACTTTCATAATGGGAAAAAAAAAAAAGGGAACTCCCACCTACTGCATGCTGGCTTTATGCCAAGCACCTCACTGCCTTCCTTCACCTGGGTGACTTCCCTGATCTGAATGGGGTAGTCGAGACTCAGAGACATTGAGTAGCCCTAGGTCTAGGGGTTGCCAGAGTGAGCAAATAAAAATACAGGATTTCTGGGGCGCCTGGGTGGCTCAGTCCTTAAGCGTCTGCCTTCGGCTCAGGTCACGATCCCAGGGTCCTGGGATCGAGCCCCGCATTGGGCTCCCTGCTCGGCGGGAAGCCTGCGTCTCCCTCTCCCACGCCCCCTGCTTGTGTTCCCTCTCTCTCACTGTGTCTCTCTCTGTCAAATAAATAAATAAAATCTTAAAAAAAAAAAAATACAGGATTTCCAGTGAGAGTTGAATTTCAGATCAACAGCAGCAACAAGTTATAGTGGAAGCATGTCCCACGTTGTATCTGGGGGAAAAGTTATTTGTTGTGTACCTGAAATTCAAATTCTAACGGGCATCTTGCGTTCTACCTGATGCCGCTGTCTAGGTCATGTATCCCATAAGGTGGGGAGCTAAGATTTACACTCCAAGTGGGGCCGACACAGAACGCTTACATTTTTTAACCCCGATGGGCACAGCACTCACAAAAGGTGTTTGGAGGCAGCATCTTTCCAGGGCCTCATAAGGGTGCCATCGACAGCAGAGCCCGTTAGAATCATGTGGTCGGCTCTGGAAAATTCTGATGCCTGGGCCCCGCTCCAGACGAATGCAGTCCGAGTCTCTGTTGGACCCCTCTGCCTCTGGTACTTATTTAAAGCACCCCAGGTGAATGGAAGGTGCAACCAGGGCCAAGACTTATTGGCCTGTACCCCCAGCTCTCCACGTGCATGGACGTGGAAAGGAATACACCAGAGGCCAAGAGGGGGCCCTCTCGTGACCTGGAACATACCCCGGAGCCCCTGGCCCGTGTTGGGCCCAGGAATGTGTTTGGGAGAGGCAGGGAGCCCGGCCCTGTTCGTCACCTTCCCCAGTTCAGCATCCTTCCACGGCTCCCTGCCACCCGCCGGCCGAAGTTCGGCCCCAGACTGCCTGCACGCCGGGCTCTTTCATGGCCCCCTTGCCTTGCTGTTCCCTCTGCTTGGAACGCCCTGCCGGTCTGTTTTTGTCCACCTGACCAATTCCTCCTCTTCCTTCCCGAGGTCCAGCTCACATGCCACCGCCTCTCTGGAGCCTGCTCTGGCCCCCACAGCAGAACCGGTCGCCCCGTCCTCCATCACCTCATGGCAAAGACTCAGGGATAGCAGTCCACTTCTGCACAAGAACAAGCGCGGGGTCTGCTTGCCCCTCTCACTGCTAGCTTGGTACTTGTCCATTTCCGATGGTTGTGCTTGGCACGGCGAGGCACTTGGTAAATGGGTGTTGAATTGGAGGGAGAAGGAAGGATTTTGTTGAGGGAGTGGGGTCCCATCTTTCCTCTTGACTCCGTCGCCCCCAGGAGGGTCCCCTCTTTCCTGCTGCTCATCTTGGCTGACACTTAAGATCATTTGCCTGGAGCCTAGGCCCTGTGCAGCCCAAAGGTAAACAGGTTTATGATGACTTGAGGGGAAAAAAAGCAAGTGAGCCAGGAAGTTGGGCAGTGCCAGCTGGGGGCCTGGGTAGGTGGAAAAAGGCCCCTATGGCAGGCGCTGAGCCTTGGAGCTGGGCCCCAGCGGCCTGGGCTGAGCCTCGGCTTCCCAGAACTCCTATGGATAAACACGGAAGGAAGTGAGGGGGGCAGCCTCCCCCTTTCTGAAACAGGCCCTGGCTCAGGAGGAGGCTGAGTGGCTGGGGAGGCGGGAGGGGGCCAGGACCCCACTTAGGAGAGGCTTAGGGCTCTTGCTCTTTTGGTATTAAAAGAATGGCTTTTAAAAAAATTGTGGTAAAGTACACATAGCATAAAACATCGTTTTAACCGTTTTTAAGTTTTAAGTGTCCAGTTCAGTGGCTTCAAGTACATTCACGTTGTTGTATAATCACCAGCGCCATCCATCCATGCACAGAACTCTTCGTCTTACAAAAGGAGGATGGGTCTTTGAAGCCTCCTCTTCAATTCTGTTGAAAATGTAACTGAGGGATGATTTTTTACATCACCAGCTAGGGGCATGTATAAATAAAACAGCCTCCCTGCCCCCTGGGAGCTCTTATTCTTGGGGGGCAGAGAGAACCACAGAGCCAGGGGAAGTCAGGCAGGAGAGGTTGGTGAGGACACAGCTGAACGTGTGTGGCAGGGGGACGTGGCTGGGCTCGGGCTCCGAGCGTGACACCAGGTGATGGCCCATGGGCCACTCTTAGCATTCTATCGGTTCATGTGAACACTGGGGGTGGTGAGGCATGAAGCAGGTGTCCCAGCCATCCAGGAAGTTTGGAAGGAGAACAACACAGCCACCTTGCAGAGCTCCCTCTGTGCTCGGGCTCCTGCCTCGTGTGTGTATGTCCGTGCTGTGGTGACACCGTGCCGTAGAGGGTGACACTTGGTGACACGTCCTCTGCCGCCTTCCTCGGGGACCGTCAGATTAGAATCGCTTTTCCACGTTGCACCCCCACGCTTCCAAACGTTTTCTGGCAGCCTTGCCTTGCCCAGGGAGCAGTTCTGTGTGGGGCTTTGGCTGCCTGTCGGTGCAGAGGACAGGCTCTGAGGAGGGACCGAAGAGCGGAGGGAGCAGGCCCCTTCTTTTTGAGCAAGGTGGTGGACGGTGGCCGCCAGGCATACTTAGGCGGCGTCTTGGAGGCCACGTGGGTGTTCCCGCGGGAACCGCAGGCCCTCACTTGGTTGCAGACGGAACCCAGGTGTGGATCACTCGACCTGGCAGCCTTGAGGACACTAGAGGTGGCCGGTGGATGTCTGGCATCATGTGTCCATCTTCCCGGGGTCTCACATGGCCACTCGCAGGGCCTCCTGCAGAGAGAGCCTTACCCCAGCCATCGGTGTCCCAGAGTGGCTCCCTGGTCATTCGCCTGGAGGCAGGTGGCGCTGCTCGGGGACGCGGGCGTGCCACGCGGAGGGCCCTTGGTGAGGGAGGGGGCCGGGGAGGGCTGCCAGCGACATCATTTTGGTTAGCTTAAAACTCGTGGCTTTTGTTTTCCTGAGAAACATATGGCTCATTATGGAAACTCTGGAAAGCATAGAAAAGTGCCAAGAGACGCAGGGAAGGGAACCATGATCCTACCCTCCAGAGATAATCTCTGTTAATATTTGGCTTATTCTGTTTAAATTTTTTTTTCTGTTAAAAAAAATACAATTTTGGGGCGCCTGGGTGGCTCAGTCGTTAGGCGTCTGCCTTCGGCTCGGGTCATGATCCCAGGGTCCTGGGATCGAGCCCCGCATCGGGCTCCCTGCTCTGCGGGAAGCCTGCTTCTCCCTCTCCCACTCCCCCTGCCTGTGTTCCCTCTCTCGCTGTGTCTCTCTCTCTCTCTCTCTCTCTCTCTGTCAAATAAATAAAATCTTAAAAAAAAATACCATTTTGTGTCCTGCCTTCCCCCACAGCATTATATAAATATTTTCCCATGTCATTAACACTCTTCATAAACGTTCTTTTTCATGGCTGCGTTCTATTCCAGCCTAGGCTTCTATCAGCGCTGACTTAGCAGCTGGTAAGTCGGACACCTGGCCCCCCCCCCAGGTGGGAAGATGAACTCCAGCTGTGAGGAGCACCCTGCCCACGGGGTGGGCTGGGGCTCTGGATCCTTGGGTCCTCTCTTGGGTTCTTGCCATTCCTCTGGGCTGCATTGCTCCCGGCCTGCGCCCGGCCCCAGGGAGGTGGACATCCAGCCTGGGTAGCGTGAGTCACTGCCTCCTTTGAGCTTCCGAAGCCCTGGGCATGAATGGTGGGGCTCTCCCAGGAAGCCTTCCCTGGTCACCCCACCCTGGGGTGACAAGTGAGTGTTTGCCCGCCTCTTTGAACTCCCTGTAGGGAGGAGCCTTCACGCACCCTGCTCAGATTGTGTATTTACGGGGTGAGCGTCCTCCCTGCCATGCTTGGCCTCTTCTTGCTTCACAGAGTATTGGCTTTAGAGGAAGGCCTTGCCATTCTCTAGCTGTATGACTTTGGGCACGTTCCATAATCTCTCTGAGTCTTGGTTTCTTCATCTGTAAAATGAGAGTGATAATGCCCTGTTTGCCTGGTTGTTGAGTAAATGAAAAGAGAATATATCCCAGGGGCCCAGTGCTGTCTTAGGGAACGTGGTGGGTGCTTGGTTAAGTGGTGAGGGTCAGCAGTGAGATTGTATTGACCCCTCATCTCCCCTTTCACCTGCAGGAATGAGCGGCCCTGTGGTGGTGGTCGGGGGCGGGGGGCGCGGAATGGTTGACCTGAACTGCAGCTGACCTAGCTACAGTTGAATGAACTATCTTTGCTCCCTTTTCTTCTGCCCACACTTTGGTTGGGGAAACTGAGGCCACCCTGAAGTTCTGCCTACACTCCATGACTCTTAGCAGATCCCTTGAGGGTGGCTTAGGAAACATCTTTAGGGATTCAGGAACACACTGGATACATCAGTTGGGGAGCCAGGGAAATTAGCAGTAACGAGCTCATTTCGATAGCAGTGAGCTGAGTCTCTCTCCAGCTGCCAGACATTTATGAGGCTGGCTGGGTGCCGGCGGCCTGAGGCCTCTAACGGCCCTCATCCCTCTGCCTTCCGGCTGGAAATAATTCGTATTTAAAAAATAACAATAATAAAAAAAAATCTCCATCTCCTCTGGCTTTCTGATTCCTTCAGGCCCAGGTGGGGAGATGGTGGAGGTCTTTGCTCTGTGAACTCTGTGCGGGGCAGCAGACAGGAAAGGTCCCCCAGCTTCCCCTCCCTTATCTGCCAAACGGTAGGGTCACTCCACCCATCTGAGCAGAACTGCGAAGGGACTTTGCCTCACAGTGACCCTCACTGTAGTGGACCCTGCTCTTAGTGAGGGAAGGATTGTTAGAATTCCAGTAGGATCCTGCAAGGGCTTTGGCTCTTCTTCCTGCTCCCGGCCTTAGTTTCCCCATCTGTCAAATGAAGAAGAGATCGACAGGAGGATGTTTAACTTTCAGGCCCAGCATTATATGGAAACCAGGGCCCCGGGGTTGAGAGTTTCCAGTCCTGTCCGGGAACTGTAATTACCTGGGGCATGTGTTAAATGCAGATTGCCAGGCCTACTGAGTCAGAATCTCCAGGGTAGGGCCCAGCAGTGAATATTTCTGGGGTAATTTTAAAAACTGATATTAAGTTAACATACAAGTCACTATGGTAAAGTGTGCAGTTCATTGGTTCTTGGTATATTTTCAGTGTTACACAACATCACCCCTATGGAATTCCAGAAGGAATGTCCATTTTGAGTAAGGGCCCCCAAGACGTTCTGTTGCCACCCATCCCTCTGGGGACCTCTGAAAGCCAGTGTCCCTAAGGGGTTGAGTTGGACCCTTGGGTACCAGGCAGTGAGGCCACTCCCTACTGAGGGAAGCAGGTGTTCAGGACCTCCATGAGCTAAGGGGAGGGGTCTCTGAGAGGAGGGGGCCAGGTTGGGGGAGAGGAGTCCTGTTTCCCCCCAACTTCTGAGGGGAGCAGAGGCTCTTCCCCCATCTCTGTCCAGTGCACGTCATACCTTGTAAGCCAGTGAGTCCTCCCTTACTCAGATCTTGTGACCCTTTAACTCCAAGCTTGGGATTCTGAGGGTGGCTTGGGGCGGCTTTTTGGGCTCCCAGCCAGGACCTTTGCGCAGTGATGGCCTACGGGGCTCCTTCCACCCCAGGGACACCCTTTCCTCTTTCTCAGCCCACCTCTGTGGGTGTCAGCATCCTCTCACTGCCCTGATCACACACCCCTGCTCCAGACACTGTGACCCACCCACACCATGCCCACCCTCTGTGAATTCCTCTCCAAGCAACTTGGGGCCCCTGGGAGCTTCGCCCCCAGCAGACAGGACTTTGTCACGGGGGTCAGGGGCCAAGCTCTTTCCCTGGGTGCCCTCAGCTTCCCGTAGATGGCACAGGAGGCTCCGCCCTGGCCAAGGATGTATCTGGTGGTCTCGGGCAGGCCACACCCCCTCAGGCAGCGAGATCCTGCACAAGCTTCTCTGCAGCCCTGATGTTTGTGGCCTCGAGGCTCCATGGGGTGTCCAGCTAGCCCCTCGGACAGAATGGGATTCAGCCTCTAGCACTCTTGCTAGGTGACCCTTCCCCTGGGGAAGGGGTGGCCAGATGGCTCTGTGCCCCTTGCCCGAGGTACCTCATGGCTCTCAGGGTCATCGTGGGTGTTTCTGACCCTGTCCACAGTCAGTGTCTCTTTCTGAGCCCCCAGCCTGACTTAAGGAAGCCCCATAGATCAGTAGACATAGCCTTTGCCTCTGCAAAGACCTGGCTGTGCCTCTGGGCTTGGGTGCTTTTACTGAGATCTTGCCTGAATCGTCTTCGCCAAAATTCTTTTCCTGGGAGCTCTGGCGGGTCTGGCAGTCCCTAGCAGCCACCCCTCCGTCGTTCACATGTGGTGGGCCACACGCCTGCTTACCCTTTCTCTCCGTGGGCCTCAGTTTTTACATAGGACATCCCTGTTCCTTTTTAGCCCCGCCCTTCCATGAGTCACCACTGCCCTGGATGTGGCAGCTCCCCAGGGAAGGCTGAGTGGATGGGTGGACCCACCTGCAGGGCCTTATTCCCGTGGGATTCCCAGAGTCCCCTGCAGTTTGCAGTGAGAACGGAGCAGCTGAGAGTTCACTTTCTTAGAAGGGTTGGGGGCTCCGTGGTGGGGCAGTTTTCTCCCAGGGTGCCACCCAAACCCCCACTCCCAGCCAATCCCACAAGGTTGACTTGGGTGGCATTCTCTTGGGGTGGCTGGCGGTAGGGCTTGGAGGGTGCGCAGAGGCCTCTGGGCTGGCATGGAGTCAGTTTCTGCATCTGTAAAATGGGTCTCTACCTGAAAGGGGTTTTGTGAGTGTGAAATGAGATGATGCATGCGAAGACCTGAGCAGATACTGTCTTCCTGGCGGTCAACAGCACTGATGTCCTCGTTATACAGATGAGTGAAGGAGGCTCCCAAAGACATCCCGTGGCTTGTTCATACAGCCCCTAGGTGAAGGAGCCAGGCCCAAGTTCTGCCCATTGCAATAGCACTTCCTCTTTCTTGCCCCCCCCTTTTTAAAGTAACACATGATCAATGCAGAACATTTAGAAAACAAGCACGAAGGAAACACAAGTTATCCTTAACTCTGCCACCCTGAAAGGAAATCATTATTATTTTTTAATTAGCTTGCAATATTATTTTTCTTGTTCTCTTTCTTAGCAAAGACAGGCAGCAGAAATCTGCTCTATACAATGTGTTGCCAAATGAAAAGAAGGAAGCCACACAGAGTGCATATAGCTGGACGCCTGGCAACATCGAGAACATTTCCTTAATTCGGCAAATATTCTGTGTGACTTTTAATGGGTGCTTAGTATTCCATCTCATGGCTGTGCAGTATTTACTCACCAATCCCCCGGGCCTGGACATGGAGGTTGTCACAGCGATTTTTTTTTTTTTACAATCATAAATACGGTGGCTTGGCGAGCATCCTTGTGCATATGTCTCTGTGCATCGCTGGTTACTTCCTTAGGATAAGTTCCTAGAAGTGGGACTGCTAGGTCAAAGGCCATGCACATTTAAGGTCAGAGTGTCCTCCGGAAAGGCCGTATCCGTTTTCTACCCCAGCAGGCGTGGAAGAGAGAGGGCCCGGATCTTGTAACTCACAACCCTTTGCTATTTCCAAACCGTGAGCCCAGAAAGAGTTGGAAAAAAAAAAAAAAAAAAAACCCACTGCGCTGGGAGCGACTTCCTGCCAGAGGAAGGGAGGCATTTGGTAAATAGTCCACTCCCAGTTTTTGAGTGGATGCTCTGAGGCCTGCCTTCGGGCCAGGCCACTCTGGAACATGCAGAAAAGCCGAGAGCTGGTCCGTGGTCCCATCCACCGGGACAGGGAAGGCGGTGAACACCTAAAAGGCCACCAGAGGATGAGCCCCGGGCAGAGGACAAGTTCAGGCTGAGGGCAGGGCCACGGCCGCCTGGGCCATCTCCATCCCTAGCATCTGGTTCAGTGCTTGGAAGGACGAGACGTGCAGTGAATATTTGTCGAATAACAAAAAGCAGCTTGTTACCAACGGAAGCCGGCGTGAGCTCTTTGAAGTAGGGTTTGAGTCTTGTTCACAGCTGGCTCTACCCCGAGCCTAGAATAGTGGCCGTTCTCCATAAATACTGGCCGGGCAAACCAAGGCTCCGCGGGACGGACAAGTCCAAGAAGTGGCGAAGGGGCGGTCCAGATCTCTGCAAGGAAGTGGGATGAGCCATCATTGGGGTGCTGATTTTGTGCCCCCACTTCTGTGTAAGCGGGGTAGTTGCCCCCCTGTCTGAGCCTCGATTTTCTTAAGGGCCTAGACTTTGTTCTCAGGGCCCCCTCTGGCTCTCTGGCGGAGAATCTGGATGTCTGTGAACAGGACAGAGGCAGGGAAGGGTGTCGTGTGGCAAGACGTTTGCCCCATACATCCAGTAAGATGGGGGCCTCGAGGGTGACCTCTGCCCAGCCCTGGTCCTGCCCCAGCCCTCAGCGGGGCTCTCTCAGGTGGCTGGTGGCACTCCTCTAAGGAGGAGATCTGGAAATAAGGTGATCCAGCGCTCTCCATCGGTGCACACCGATGTTTTGAATAAGGTGGTGGATTGTTTGTTTGAGAGAGGAGAGGCCCCAGCGATACATCCTGCTTTTCAAGTCCTGAGCACCAGCCCCTCCACTCCTCACCCCTGCCCCCCATCCTCCCCCAACCCGGGAGGCTCCTCTGGCAGTCCCAGGCAGGCATGCCTCTGCTCCTCAGCTTGACTTCCCCACTGCCACCCTGCTCCACTCCCCTCCAGGGCCCCACAGTCAGACTGCTCTTGGTGGCTCCCTTCTCCCTCCTGGCCTGTTCCCCTCCACTTGATTCCCCACACTCCCCCTCTGCTTAAGCTAAGAGAAGCTCTTTCTCCTGGAGGAAGGCGCATTCACTTTGGCAAAACACTTTGCCATCTTGGACTTGTAGCCTCAAGATCTGAGCGCCGAGCCCATTTTGTCGGTGAGGGCACTAAGGGCCAGAAAAATGAAGTTTCTTGCTCGGAGCCCCTGGGGTGGCGGCGGCCTAGCACAGGGCAGAGAATTAGCCTGAGGCTGCTGGGGCTCAGGCCCAGCCTCTGCCTCCCGCTTGCTGTGGGACCTTGGACAAGTCCCCTTTCCTCTCTGGGGTCTCAGCTCGCTCATCCACAGAGTGAGTGGGTGCGTGGGAGACGATCTCTTGAGCTCCTTTGCACCCTCTGCTTCTCTGTCTCCAGGTGAGGATCACGTGGCATCTGGTGGGGAGGCCCCTTGCAGTGCCTCCGGGGCCTCGTGGCACCCCCACCCTCCCTTGCTCCCCACTTCCTGCAGCCAGTTTGGAGCCAGAGACAAAGGCCTGCGCCGGGTGGAAGGTGCGGCCAGTGGGGATGTGTGCTGGTGCCTGGCTGGCGGGTCCTGATAAGAGGCCGAGGCTCCCTGTGAATCAGCGGGAGGTGCTGGGAGCCAGGGGAAGATAGGGTGCACTGGCGCCTGGCTCACCAGCCTCTGCCCCCCACCCTCCCCCCCGGGACTTCCCCAAGCACCCTCATACAGTGAGAGGTTTCGTGGCAAATGCTGGACCTGCAGAGAGAAAGGGACACAGCAGCTGTGTAACTTTGGTGACTCCTGTTCTATTACGTGTCTGCAAGGCTGGGGGTTCTCTGGCCCCAGCAAACCTGGGATTCAGGAGGCCCCGTGACCCTGGGGTTCTCTCCTGGCATGTGGGACAATGTATAGGATGGGACGTGTGTGGTTTCTGGAAGCTAAAGGTCTCCCTTCCCGGTGAGCTGTTTCTTCCACATCCTCAAGGACCCTGACTTCACCCTATTTTTCGTGCCGCTGACACAGGGGCTCCGAGCTCCTCTCTGGGTTTGTGCTGGGATGGGGGGTTCCTGGGGTTGGCAGTGGGGGGCCGGGGGTTGGGACTGGTGTGTACCTGCCGATGAAGAGGCATCTGCTCGCTCGCTCATTCAGGGACGATGTCGTTTTGGGGACACCCTCTTGCTACGTGGGAGGCTGAGATGGTGACTGCTCGTGCTTTTGTATCTTGAGTTTTGTCAAACTGAGGCTCGGCCATTTCTGGCTGCGGCTGACTTCATGCCCTTGGTGGGCATGGTGATTAAACTGTCCCATCAGCGATGGGCTTCAATCTGACAGCAGCGGAGGGAGGAAGCGCAGAGGGGCCTGGCCTCCAGACATAAACCATGACGGTGACCCTCTAGTGAATCCAGTGTCTCCCCACTGGGGATTCATGGGACAGTTGAGTCAGAGTTAAGTGTGAAGAATTGAATTCCCCAGAGTTGGGTGGGGGGGGGTGACCCCAGAATTCGAAGGCACTGGCTCTGAAGGGTTAATCTTGTTTTTAAAGCATAAATAAGGGAAGGTTATATTCAGGCTACTTTCCGGGAGATGCAAATGCATTTGGATGTTTTGTGTGTCAGTTATTGGTATGACAATAATAATAATGCAAAATTCCTTTGGCCTGGTTTTCAGTTTACAAAGAACAATTCAAGGATCCAGTTGATCTTCTATGAGAGGCTCCGGCCAGGAAGACAAAATTCTTAGCTCCACTTGGCAAGTGGGGAGACTGAGGCTTGGCAGAGGGTGCATGGTTTGCTGAGGTCATGTAGCCAGCCAGTGGCGTGTAGATGGGCTTTGGGCCTCTGGCTTTCAAGGCCTGGCCCCTTGCTGTCACTCCCCCCCGCCTCCCCCGCCGGGGTCTCATCTGCCCCTGCTAACGAGCCCATCCTTATTTTCGGCCCCCTTGGTGAGCAGGAAGCTCTGACCAGACTCCTCAGCAACCCCATGGAGGGCCCAGCCTGCCCATCCCAGCAGCGGGGCTTTGAGGGTCCCTGGCCCTGTCCTCTGGGGCGTTCCCCAGTGCTTGAGGGACTTCATGGCCAGGGGGCTGGAGATGCTGTTTACAGAGCCCACTGGGCCACTCGCACCCTCCCATCCGTCTGCTAGCTTTGCTTTTTCACCTGAAGATTATTCACAGCAGGTTCTTCATTCTGGGTTTTTTTCCTGACACCTGGTTTTCCCCTTTAGTCACGTATACTTATTAAAAAGTTGAAAAGTGAGTGGCGTGCATTTGATAGAGGTTGAACAGAACACCCCACCTTGGAATGCAGGGCAAACGCAGGTGACGCGGGCGTCATCAGACAGCGGAGGTTATCCCCGTGGTCACTTCTGCTCCAGCCACCATTTCCTCAGAAGCTTGACTGTAGCCATCTGTCTTGTGTGGGAGCCACTCACCCACCCTTCTCACCCCTGCAGACATGGCCGAAAGTGCCCCCTCCAGAGCCTTTTGGGTACCCCCTTCCCTCTGCCCCAGCACTAGGCCGTGTTTGGAGAGCACACACAGCCACCCCCAGACCCTGACTTGCCCTCCTGCATCCAGACCTCTCCCCACATCATGAATCCCGCCCGGGTTCCATAAATCACCCTAAGAGCACATTCCTTGGGGGATTTGTAAAATAATCAAAATATTTGGGGAAAAGACCTTAAGATTACTTATGGCTATTAGTGGGATCCATATATTTTGGCACCAAGCATGGCTTAATTGAAAAAATATGTGTGCTTGGTGATTTCTTTCTTTCCTTTTTTTTTTTTTTTTAATAAGGAGTAAGCCCAGAGAGAAGGGTGGTTAGGGAAAAAAACAGGGAGGAATTGAATATCAAAAGGGTTTGTGTGGAGGAGCTGTTTACAGAATTGTGGAAAATATAATGCTAAATGGAAAGTAAGCCCTGCCTATATAGTCCGGGATTATTAATAGAACTGAATTACCACGCACATAATGAACCTTTTAAGAGACCTGGGACAGCTTTCCCCGTTGCAAAACTAGTTTCCTTCGAATAGCACCATTCACACTGCTAAGGGCATTGGGTTACAACAATAAATAAAAATGAACAGTGCCCTGAGAAATTCAAGGAATGCACAAACGTTTCAGTGATTTAGTATGAGAAAACACTACTTAAACATTTAATTGAATCGCGCACTTTCATCTTTAAAATGTGAGCGTTTGAACTGCCACCTGAATCTTTCTCTTCACTTCATTAGATTGCCAGCCTCCTGGGGGGAGGGGTCGCGCTCCCGTCCCTCCCCCGGCTTTTCCCCTTCCCTGCTGCATCCCAACTCACTTTTGCCCGAGATCATCAGGAAAAGGAGACTGGCCTGGGAGTTTCCTTGCAAAGCTGTAGGGAGAGCTGTAGAGATGAGGTGAGCTTTTCCAAATGCCCTGACTTGGTGTTTGCTTCCGAAGCCGGGGTCAGTCACCACCCCTCCCTGAGACTCAGTTTCTCCTCTAGTTTCTCCTCTTGAAAGAGAGACTTGGATTAGATAGAGCCTCTGGATCTTTGTCCCAGGACACAATGCCTGATGCCCAGGTTCCCCAGGTGCTAACGTGATGCCTTCCTGGTTAAAAATGATTGGGGTAGGAGCTCCTGAAGGCCCTCCCGGGTCGAGGCAACCAGAGGTCACTGACACAGTGAGTGGCCCCGGGGCCCCTCCCGGGGCTGGGCCATGTGCTTAGTGCTTGCTACAGGTTGCCTCATTGAATCCCCTTAGATTAGGGACTTTATGACTCTAATCCCGGGCAGTGGCCTGGGCTGATACCTGCTGAAGGCGGCCTGGCCCCACGCCGCGTGCTGGGGTTGAGTCTGTGTGTGCGCACAGTGGTTCCAAGTTGCCCGGAAAGCGGAGCCGGCGAGGGCCTGCTGACACACTGGGCTCGGCGTCTGAGAGAGACGGAGAGGATCATGGGTCTGTGGCACATGTGCCACACTTGGCCAGGGCCTGTGCTTCGAGGTTAATGTGTATAAATGAGAAGCACACAGAGGCACTCCCTTGAATGTTCACTGCTGGCGGGGCTGTGGGTCGCTCCTCAAAGATTAACCAGGGGCCCTTCCCGGGTCCCTGGCCCGGGAAGTCCGGGGCATGCTCTGAGCTGCTGTGGGGGACACAGAGAAGCTCTGCTCAACCCTGCCCTTGAGGGGCTCCTTGTAGTCGGTTTTCACAATAAGACAGGAGCTGTGTGACCTTGGCCAAATCATCTGTCAGTGACTCATAACCTTTCCCTAGATGCCTAGGAACGCCCCTGGTACCAAATGCCTCTTTTTTGGTATCTTCACGAACTGTTTTATGTCTCACCTCCTAGTTTGAGTGGGGGCTTCTCAGGACAAGGGCGAATGTTCCATGTGGCCAGTGACTACTCAGCGAATGGGCACTTATGGGCACCTCTCAGGAGCTTGGCCTGTGCCTGGCACGGGAGTGCAAAGCAGAGAAGACCCAGCCCCTGATCCTGTGGCACTTCCTGTCTCTCCAGGAGCTTGGGCTTGGAAACGGCTCCTGCAAGCTACGTGTGATATGCGTGGTGCCCAAGCAGGGGTTTTCTTAGCTTGGCTGTTCCCAGAAGCAGACCCTGAGACGAAAATTCGAGTGCACGGTTCGTAGGGGTGAGGGCTGAACTCAGGAAGCGGCAGCAGGAGAGTGGGGAGGGGCAGTGCGGGCCGCACAAGGAAGCCAGCCACCTCTGCGAGCACTTGGAGATGAATCCTGCTGCAAACTTGGGAAACAGTATCCAGCTCCCCTCAGAGTTATCCCACCCGAGGAGCGAGGGAGCCGGGGCATTCATCCTCCAGGCCTGGAGTGTTCCTTCCTCGCACTTCGCAGTCGTCAGGCAAAGCAAGCCCCCGGTGGCCAGGGCGTGCCTTCGGGCAGAAGCAGGTGTCGGCATTAGGAAGTTAGGCCATGCCCTGGCTGCGTGGGGGCTGAGGGGATGTGGGCAGAGCGCCAAAGAAGCTCAGCTCGTTCACCCAGTGTTTCTTGAGCACAGGCTATGCGATGGCAGGTGGGGTGGGGTCTGTCGTTGCCTCTTCTGCAAGAGGACACCGAGGTTCATAGAAACTAAGCCTGAAACCCAGGTCTCCCGAATGCCTGGGCCACACTGCCTTCCTGACATGACAGGTGTGTGTGTCAAGGTCAGAGCAGATTGCAAAGCCGGCCTGGAGGCAGGGCGGAGGGGAAGCCCTACCCCGGTGGAGATGGACCGGCATGTTCTCTGGCTGTGGCACGCACCTGTCTCAGGCAGGTTGTTGCATCAAGATATGTAGCTCGCTCAGGGCCTTATGCCCTCAACTTGAGCTCCTGGTTTGTGCAGTCTGTATCCTCAGTGCCTGAACCATGCTGGCCATGGAGCGGGATAGCCATGCTGGAGGGGCTTTGGCCGTTGGCCAGCTCAAACCTTTGTTTTCTTGGGAAGAGGAAATGGTCCCAGAGACACCAGTGACTTCCCCGAGTCACACAGTGACTTATTGACAATTAGAAGTTCAGCCAGGCCCTGGATGGCCAGCTTGCTTTTCTTCCTACTCCTTCCGTAGGAAGCTGCTATGTAAAGTATGTTTTATTGTAGTTGATTATAAACAATAAAAATCCCTTGCATTTAATGGTGCCTTTTTTTCTTTTTTTGGATGGTGCCTTTTTTAAAAAGCAGTTTACAACCCAGCTTTTCATTTCCTCCTTAGGAAAACTTGAGGGGCAAACCGGCATCACCCACTTTCAAGCTGGGGTAATGGAGGCCCAGGAAGCTCACCTGGCTCGTGGGACACCTAGGGCAGTGATCTCTCGGCCATACACGAGACTCAAGTGGGTCAGGTTGGCTGGGACCGGTGCCGGAAGCTTTTCCTGTGAGGTTCCCTCCCTGCTGTCTGACAGAGACAGACGTTGTTGCGGGGAGGGTTCTGGGGAGAAGGCCGTGGGCCGGTGCTCAGAAGACTGGGTTCAAGGCTCCTGCTGGCCCTGGCTTGCTGTTGTCACTGTTGGGCGTCCTGTCACCTCTGTGCTCTGAGTTCTTTGCCTAGGCTAGATGGTCTCACATCACTCCCCGCTCCCTGCTGCAGCTCTGGCCTCTTCTCTCAAAAGGCTCACAGTTAATGGAGGCAGGTACATGATTAAAGATGATGTCCAGCAATGTGTCATAAAGGTTTGAACGGATTGCTGTGGGATCCTAGCAGGGATTGCCTAGGAGAGAGTGGGAAGGCTTCGTGGAGGAGGTGACGTTTCACTCTGGGCAGGAGGCAAGTGAGGAATACTCCAGGGAGAAGGTGTCGGGGGATGACAGTAGCACTTGCCAGACATGTCGCACATGCGTCATACTTTCTGCATGTTGTCTTAGAGCATTCTTACAACAGACAACCCTGGAAAGGTTGTTCAATTACTACCATTTTGCAGATGAGGTCACTGGGCCCCAGAGAGGGGAGATAGCTTGTTCAGGATCTCAGGATTGGGTTTTAAAGCCCCTTGGCTCCCTCCCACCTCTTCCCAGCCTCCCGTGCCACTGCCACAAAGGCCCCAGGGCCTGATCAGACCTTCCTGGCACTTTTAGGGTCTGAGATCTGCAAGAGGTGGTGAGGCTGTGAGCAGTCCTGTAATAGGGCATGCCCAGGGTGGAAGGGGACGGTCCCAGTGCCCATCTTGGTACCAGCCACCTCATCCCCCAGCCTGTCCTGGTGTCGTCCTACCTGTGGGATCTGGACAGAGTTGGGCCTTCTGTGAGTTGGGCATCTCTAAGGAGCCCCAGAACCCTCAGCAGCACCCCTTGGGTACCATCTCCCCACCTCCCTACTCCTCCTGCCTTGGCTCCCTTGGGAGCCTCTGACGTACGCCAGGGGCAAGCAGGTGTGGGCCTCGGCACGCCTGCCCCTCGCCTCAGCCCCTGGGCAGCCTTTTCTAAGGGTCCTGCTTCATGGGCCTGAGATGTCAGGCGTCATTCAGATGTCATCCCACCGACAGGGTACCTGAGGCTCTAAGAAGGGAAGTAAGTGACTTGCTCGAAGTTCCACTGTACCGGGGACTGGGCCGAAACTGCCGATGATCCCTGGCCAGGAGTGACCGGGGTGGACCTCTAGCCTGTCACCATGGTAGGATGGTTAATGGGATCCGGTACTTGCCCCCGCCTTGCACAGCTCAGGCACCCCCATTCCAAAGGTCCTCACAGACTCGAGGAGGAAACTTCCAAAATGTTTCTCTCCTCTTCCTGCAAGGGCTTCATCCCTCTTGGAGATTTGTGGGGATGAGGTTTTGCTGAAGGAAAGTGCTCCAGCTGGGTGACGCTAGACTTCCATTTCCTCACCCCGCTTCCTGGCCCTGCCCACTTTCATCGTCAGGGGTCCTAAAAGGCAGCATGGGGTGTGCTTGGGAGCTCGTGCTCTGGGGTCATGTGCCAGTCTTGCCGCTCCCCATGGCTGGTCACAGGCTCATCTGTCCTATAAAAGTCGGGATAATGGTAGTCTGACCTCAGGGGAATGATTTAATAACACTTGAATGTAGTAAATGCTCCATAAACGGGTGATATTGTTATCTGGTCCTCTGAGACCCCCGCCCCCCTTGTCTCTCTCCATCTGGCTCTGTTGTGTTCTGAGGACTCCCTCAGCCACGGCCACTCTCACCGAGTGGGCTGGCCCCTTGCTTCTGCTCTCCTGAAATCAAAGGCAGGGGTTAAGCTCAAACTCCTACTTGCTCAAAGGTCAGAGTTTGCCAGGCTGCAGGTGACACTACCTGTGGAGTGGGAGGGCCCTCGCCGCCCCTGCAGGAGGACTTGGCTACCGGTTGCAGTAGATGGCGGTTCACACTTGGTTCTTCCCTGACCACCTTCGGCTTGCCCCCAAACACACGCAGCTCACCCCGAATCCTCACGGGAAGTACAGTGGGCGGGACTTGGCAGCTCTATAAATGCACGTGCCTGCTTTATTTTCTGTCCCTCGGCCGTGATGTTATCGGGTGGGTGCCTTCTGCCAGGCATTGTAGCGTGGTGCAGGCTAAGTGCCTACTGGCTGTTGAGCACGGAGTTGGGCATTTTATACAGAGTGTCTCCCTTAATCCTTACCACCGTGGGTTGGGGGTAGTAATTATAATCCCCATTTTACAGGTGAGTTCACTGAGGTTCAGAGAAAAGACCCATGTCATTGCACATTCACTGAGATAACAGCGCCAGGGTTAAAGGTCTGTTTGAGACAACAGTGCTGAGGACAAGATGAGCCTGTATGGATGGCTCCCTGCAGGTGGAGTTGGGGGACAGGGGAGCTTCTTTGGTTTGGGGGTGCAGTGTGTCTCATCTTACCAAGGAGGTAAGACTTGGGGCTAGGGCAGGGCTGCTTTGTTCTTATCCCTAATCCCCCCCTGCCACTCCCGCGCTGTGTGACCTTAGGCAAGCCCCTTTCCCTGTCTGGGCCCCTAAGGATTGCATACTCATTCCGTCCATCTTTGGATTTTCTGGAAGCTCCAGCAGCAGATCACTGGTGTGCAGAAAGGAACTGTCTCTTTATTGATTCCAGTACTGTCCTTACTCTTCAGAAGCTCCTTAAAGGTGTGGGGGTCATGGCCCAGCCCCGAGGGTCACGTTCCTGTCGAGCAGTCACCACCAGGCCAGGGATCCGACAGAAATTCCTGTTTGCTCACAGGAAGGTGCCCGGCAGGCCCTCATGGATTCATGGGCTCTGTCAGCACGAGTGCAGGGCCACGCCCGCCCCAAAGCCCACAGACCACGGTCACTCTTCATTGTGAGGCCTCAGTTTCCTTTTTTGTCCCAGGAGAGGTGACACCTTGGATCTGTGGGTTTTCAAACTTTCGGGGTGCTGCTACAAAGCATGAGGCGTGGAAAAGCTGTACTTTTAAAAGCACCTTAGACCCTGGGCTTCACCGTGACATTCCGTGTGGGGCGGCAGGGGCGGGCAGAATTGCACCGCTAAATAAGAGAACACATTTGAGGAACCAAGTAGATGATCCGTTACCAATCCAGTCTCTTTTGATGATGAGCATATTATTCTGCTAAGCTCATCCTTGGATGACCCCCCAGGGAACCCCAGAGCAGGAGGCTGGGGTGCTGGGTGGAGGATGTAGGGCAGGATCCGGGATTGCTTTCCAGCCTGTGAAATGGCCACGGTCTGCGTCCTGCAGAAAGGCTCGCTGGGCTCTAGGTGGAAGAGCCCACAGCCCATCCCTGGGCTTCACAGGTGCTCACCACTAATCTCCCCGCACTGGCCTGGGTGAGCAGCCACACCCCCCCTCCCCATTTTAGGGACCAGGGGCTGAGGCCCAGGGAAGGAGGAGCCCCAGCCCAGGTGAAGGACTGGGTGAATGGCAGCACAGGGTGGGTAATCCCTCCTCCCTGGGTACACGGGGCTCAGCCCCCACCTCCCTATGGGGCTTCAAGCCAGGGGAACCCACGGTGGGGTTAAACAGAAAGGCCTCCTGGAGGAAGAAAAAGATTCCCAGAGTTCTGTGCTTCAAGCCGTTTTGGTAAAAAAAAAACTAATTAGAGGTGACAATGGTGACTTTGTCTGTGTGCTCACTTTTTCCTCCCTCTTCCCCACACCTCCCCCTCTCTCTGTCCCTCATTTGTTACATCCATGGGAAAACTAGGTAACGTTATAATTACTGAAAATATTGTGGGTCCGTGGAAGCTAGGGGGAGGGGCGTGCCTGGGAGTGCAGGAGGCCCTTTAAAAAAAAAAAATTTTTTTTTTTTGTTAGGTTTTATTTTATTTTTTTCCTTTTGTTTGGAAACGGAGCCCTTTGCAGTCATGCTGTCACAGTTAAAATAAGGTTTAAATTACAGGCCAGCCCGTGGCTTTTCCCCTTTCTTTCAGAATTTTTGCCAACTTGCAATTTACTTAATGAAATCCTGCTATTCCGTTTAACGGGGATATTTTTTGCAGATGTTGATTTAACTTAGCTTTGCAAAATATGTGAACTGTACCGTTTCTTTTCCTATTTTTAACGGTTTCAGGATTCTAGTTCAGCAACTCCACAGGCTCTGCCATGCCAACAGCGGTGTTTACTCCCATCCCTTGAAAATATTTGTTTTCCATTGCTCTGTCCGCCCTCCCCTCCATCCCACATACCCACAAAGGGGAGGGGTCCCCCACCACAGCAGAATCTTCCAGTGGAGATTCAATCAGGTTTAGGAATGGGTGGAATTGGGCTGATGGAGCTGGAAGGAACATCAGAGTCTCTTGTAGTCCGAACCCCTTGTTTTCGAGAAATGGACGCTCAGAGTGGGGAAGCGACTTGCCTCAAGTCACACAGCAAATTAGGAGCAGAGTGGCTTGAGGCATAAGCTGGCTCCTCTGGACAGAGGTGAGAGTGGGGGACCAGGGGTTCTTGTGGCTATTTTGGCTGTTTCTTCTCCCTAGGAAGAAACTTTTCTCCTTCTCCCAGGAAGCTCTGGGCTTACCCCTCCCGAGTTGGGAGGGAAGTCGGCTTCATGTCTATCTGAGGCAGCTGTGCGTAGTGGAAAAATCCCCCACTAAAAGTCCTGAGGCTCTTGGGGTTTGGGGCAGGGCTTCTGCTGCCAACTAGCTTCTGTGACTTGGGAACATTGCTTTGTCTCTCTGAGCCTCAGTTTCCCCATCTGTACCGTGTGGGCGGTAGTCCTTGTCTCCCAGACTGTTGCGATGATCTCACAGAGGAGGAGGTGGCTGTGAGAAGGTCTAGCATATAGCACAGCAGGTGTCCAGGGAATGCGTTTATAAAATCCTCAGCCCCTTCCAACTTCGATACCCAGAGTAGGACCTGGGAGGAGAGGTGTCTCTGGGTGTCCAGCAGCTGTGTCAGAGACAGCAGGAAATGCCCCTTCCCTTTCCACTGGGGACCTCCTCCAGCCACCCTTTCCTTGAGGAGGAGTCACCCAGAATGACAGGGACTCACGTGGAGTCAGGAGACAGTGGACAAATGATTTAGCACCGTGGGGCAGAGGCCCACAGCCTGAAGCCAGGGCATCATCCCTGCTGGCTCCTGGGGGGGGGGGGCGCGTCCCACCCCCTCAGGACGGGTCTGTCCCTGACTCCCCAGGCGGGGCGGGGTCCAGGGGGTGGTGGACTGGTCCATCTGGACTCTGACTCCTCTCAGGGCCTGGCACACAGTCTCTTGGAGGTCTCCTGCTTCTGGAGGGAGCCGAAGGCCGGTCTGGGGGTGGGGCTGGCAGGACATCAGGGCTATCAGTTCCGTGCTGGGGGTGCCCCGAGCACACATTCCGCACACACGCCCTGGATGCCGGAATGTTCGCCGAGCTGAAGGAAATGCTGGCAAGACAGCGGAGCCTCGGGGAGTGCAGTGGGCTGGGCACTGGGGCTGGAGCCCTCTGGAAACGTGGAGATGGCCTGGCTGGGGCCAGGGTGGGAGGGACGGCCGCCGGGGCCGCTGGTGACCTCAGGGAGCCGTTGCCCAGTTTCTGGTCAGTCGGAGAGGGCCGGGACCCTCCCTGAAGCAAACTGCGCGTTAGATCAACTCCATTTATATAAAAGTTGTTGTCTTTGTGTCTGCGGGTGGGAAGGAAAGTGTGACTGGAACTTTTGTTGACCGAATTCATCATACGGATCCTTGTATGTTCATGACTCTTGGTTCTTTCAAACTCCTTTTTGTTGTTAAATATAAAATCATGTGTCATTGCACAAGTCCTAGAGTTATATTCTCTTTATCTAAAATTCAGAATACACTGATAGAGCAGAAGTCTTCCTCCTTCCCCCCCCCCCCCACTTTCCTCCTGGGAGTTAACAACTCTAAACAACAAAACATGGTAGATTTAAACAAACAACAAACAAACAAAAATGGGTAACCATATGGCAAGTCCACAGATGCTAGGGACAATAAATGCGACAAAAGCTCTCAACCATATGCTGGATTTCCAGAAGAGACACACCTAGACAAAATTATGTAAGCAGGTCAGAACTACAGAAAGTGGAAAAGGAAAGATAAATACCAAAAGAAAACAGGCACAACAGTATTCATATGAGAAGATAGAATTCCGGGCGAAGAGCATTAAAAGGAACCAAGAGGCAAAATTTTACGCACCGATCAAGGGTTGGCAGACTTTTCTGCGAAGGGCCAGATAATAAACATTTTCAGCTTTGCAGGCGCTGCCGTCTCTGTCCCGCTCTCCACGCCGCTGCTGTGGCATCCACAGACAATGCGGGAGACAATGAGCATATCTGTGTTCCAGTAAAACTTTATTTATAAGAACAAGTGGTGGGCTGAATTTGGCTTTTGCTGACTCCTGACTTAGATCAAGGCTAAAATGGTCAGTAAAATATATAATAACCAAGAACCTTTATACACCGACGGCGTAGCTTTGAAATCTCTAAATCAATGATAGAAATAAAAAAAGAACTTGACAAGCCCTCAGAAGATTAGGGCTTGATGACACAGTGCTTTCAGAAGTTGACAGATCCAGTAGACAGAGACACAGAATCGTGAACAACACTGTAAACTTGTTGATAAATATGTATTTCCAGATGCTTGTGTCACTGTACCGTACCAGGTCTTTGCTCATGCCTTGGGTTTTTTAAACTAGAGTAGTCTGTCTCATCCTCTAAATGGGCGTGATGAATAAAGATCGGGAGAAAAAGCCCCCTATCTTCAGCACTGAGTGCTTTGTACGGTCTTAGAGTTCCCACTTAACAAAATCCACCTGTCTTCTCGTATTAATCACACCCAGTTGTAGCCAGCGTTCCTGCCTGTAATGAGCGAATGGTCTTTTGGGGTGTGGGGTGTGCACCCATGAAACAGTGGGGAACCATCAGGGCCCTGACCCTCCTTGCCCACCACCTTTCCGTGGCTCACCGTGCCCACACCACAACCCAAGTGCTCAACCCCAGTCGTATATTCAAGGTCTTGCATGGTCTGGCGCTAGCCAACCTCTTACGTTCTTTTTTTCTCCACGAACCTTTCTGTGTTGTGTGATCCGGCCGCGGGAGGCTGTTTGTGCCTTGTTGTCCCCTGTCCGAGCGTCTTGGCCCAGGCCAGTCCTCACCCCCAGAGCGCTGCTTTCTTTTCCCTCCCTTCCACCCCCTTCTGCTCAGCTGTCCTTCTCCCCTAGATGGATTTGGGGGTCGGGCCTTCTTGGCCTCATGCCCTCATTTATAAATGAGCGTTAGGGTGCGCTTTTGTAGCCGTATCCTCTCTTCCCTGGACTTGGAGCTCTGAAGGCAGAGGTGCGACTGGTCTCCTGACACCCCAGGAGAACAGTATTGTACACAGCGTAGGTTCTAGAAGGTGCCCGAGGGAGGAAGGCAGCGTCTGTGGAGAGCCTCACTGCCTGCTGCACACCCACTGGGAACAGGGAGGTCAGACTGAATGTTTATGCATCTTGGCACCTCCTTGGATTGGCCAAGTGGCCTCAGTTCTCTCCTTGTCTGTTAAATGGGGCACTAACAACGTCACCTCGTAGGGTTGTGGTGGGAACTAGGTGTGCCGGGCACATGGTCGGTCAGCTTGCAGGACACGGGGACTATTAGTAGGGAAGCCTCCACCCAACGGTTCTTTATTGTGGGTGCTCTTGATCCCATTTCGCAGATGGGGAACCTGAGGCCCAGAGAGGCTAGGGCCATTTGTCCCAGACCCACATCTAGGAAGCTGCAGAGCTGGGATTTGAACCGAGGTCCTGGATTCCAAGTCTCATGAGGAGGTGTGCCCTGCCCCGAGGCTCTGTCCTCGCACACACCCAGACACACTGAGTCAGGGCCATCCGCGGTGGCTCCAGAGTGTCGCCTTCCCTGCCGGTCTCCCGGCCTGGCGCTGGGACCGCCACGTCTGTCTGATGCTAGGAAGTCCCTTTGGTTTGGTCTCCTTCCTGCCCCTGTCATTCCTCCCTCGAGGAAGCCAGCTCTCTCACTACCATGCCAAGCTGTTGAACCCTCTACTCTTGGGATCATGACATATCAACCAGAAAAGGGGCCTCTTAAATCTTGTTAAAAAGCATAGGTTCCTGGGCTCCACCCAAGACCCATGAATCAGAAACTCCAGGGGCGGGGCCTGGGAGTCTGGACACAAGGGCCCAAAGTAGGAGGAACACAGGCTCTTTTAACCCTTTTAGTTTTCAGGGTGGGAAGCTGGGCCTTGGGATGGGGTCCCCATTGCAGGGAGGCCCAGTGAGCCTGGGGAACTAGAAAGCCCTCTCTGGACCCTTAACATGGGCAGTAGCTGCTGCCCCTTCCCAGTCCTATCGCCACGCCTCCTTCCCCACCCCCCAGGCTTGAATCTCTGGAAGCCCTGTACAATGGAAGTGGTTGCGAACGGGTGTGCAGAGACCTTTCTGGAAACGCAGGCTCTGCTCACAGACTTCCTGTGTCTTACAATGTTATCTTCAGAATAGGAAACTTTGCCCCATTTTTGCAACGCACATCCTTTGCCTGAGAGTCTGTGGTGGTGCCGGCCAGCCGGGGCGGGTCACTCCTCAGGCAGAGGTGGGGGTTGCTCTGACAGCAGCGTGAGGAAGGACTCTCTCCCTGTTACCCACAAGAACAAACAAACAGACCCTTTTGCAAAAATAATTCGTGTTGGCTGGCCTCGTCATGATTATTTGTTCCTTGAGCCCTGTGGTACCGAGGACCGAGTCTTTCCTCAGAGACAGGGAGCCCTAGCTGTGAGGCCTGGCCCCGCTGCCTGACCTCTGGCAAGTGATTTCTGCTCTCTGAGCCTCAGTTTCCTCTTCTGTAAGGGGAGGGCGTTGGGCCGAATGGTCTGTAGCCCTGATGTTTAGCAATTCCCCAAGAATCCTTTGATTGCCCCTCACTTCCTCCAAGTTTCTCTTTGAAATAAGCATGAGGTTGCTCTTAGACAGTATGTTCCCTGGCAGTCTCTAATTTTCAGAATTTCCACCAGTCCAAGAGTGGCGTGCCCCCCTCACCCTCAACTCCCAGACCTTCACAGGACCCATTGGGTTGGTGGGTGGCTTCCCCAGGTGACAGAGTCCATCCCGACTTGGGAGCAGGGACGCGACCCTCCGAACTCACGGGGGGTGGGGCCTTGCACGGGCTTGCAGTTAGCCACAGGCCCAGGCCGGTGCTCACCTCCTATAGGCCTGCTGCAAAGAATGTTCATGCTGTTTCTTTTACTCCTCTCAGACTGGAAGTCTTAGGGAGGGCTATTTCGGTTTGAGGGAAGAAATATGTGCGTGGAGCCCACTAAATAACTTGGAACTGACCAGAAGGAATGATGTTTACAAAAACAAGAGTCTCTCTGATTTCCTTTGACATCTCTGTCATCTTGTCCTCGCTTCAGCCTCCAGCACTTCCTTCGCCACGGAAGGACCTGTCCCTCCAGGGACCCTGTGTTGTTGCACCGTGCACACAGTAGGTGCTTAGTGAGCATCAGGGAGGAGCCAGCCTCCCCAGCAAGGGCTCTTCTCGCATCTCTGTGGTACTTCTGTTGGCTGGACCCCAAACCCACAATGAGTGGTTCCTGAAAACATCCGACCCACTCTTTCCCCTCAGGGAATTTGCTTTCAGGGTTTTGGGGTGGAGCTCCACAATGTTCGGCATCCCCCCCCCGCCCCCCGCCGGGCAGGGCTGCTGTCGTGGCTGGGTGGGAGCGGTCGGGAGGGGGCGCTTTGAGAAGGTAGAGAGGCTCAGACTGGTGGGAATGGCCTGCTAGGTTGTGGTTCTTGGTGGGTTTCTGTAAGTAGGTGGGTCCATCTGCTGGTTTTACGGTAAAGGCCAAGAGGAGGGCAAGGGTTGAACCACGTCCTGCTCAGATTCCAAACGTCTGGACGAAGATCTTTCGTCTGTGGGTCAATGACAGAGCCCGTGGTGTTGGCGGCAGAATGTCTCTCTGGTTTCAGGATGCACACACGTGCAAGCCCCTGCCTCAGTGTTTTTGTTGGTCTTAACTGATAGTAGCTTTTGAAGCCCGAGAGGGAGGTGCAGAGGAGTTGGGGCAGCGGAGAAAAAGCGCCCACCAGTACGCCTGGCTTCCCGGCCCCACAAGCTGAGTCCTCCCCAAGGGACTCAGTAGAGAGAAGCCCCTGCTGGCCTTGGGAGCCCCTCCTCGGCTGGTACCATCACCCAGCGGATGCTGTCAGGGTCTTGGTGGTCCAGAAGACGTCTGAAACACTCACAAGGCCAGTAGCTGCAGTCCCCCTGTGGGCGGTGGTCTCAGGGCAGGCGGGGGCGGGGGCGGGGGGGGGGAGCTCTGTGGAACCCCTCCAGAACTCGGGGGCAGAAGGTGGAGGGAGAAAAAAACTCTTCTGGCCTGGAGGCTGGGCCTGACTCCCTGCCCAAGGTCAGTGCTGCTCACAGGGGCTCTGCATTCCTCAGGGGTCCTTAGGCTGGCAGGCTGCGGGGTAGCGCCAGGACAAGAGGCACCCCAGGGAGACTGGCGGCTCTGGGTCTCCCTGGCACGGCTCGAGCCCCCACGTGCCCGGACACACAGGCGGTTGCTCCTGACTCGGTGGCCTTGGGGACCCGCCCGGCCGGAACCTGCCATTCCCCCGTCAGTGCCGCCTCCCCGACTTGGCAGGGCTGACTGCTGGAGCTGGAGCGGCCCTCGGTATTTCCAGCTTGGCCCCCTGCCTGCCTCTCTGGGGCCTTGCAGTCTGTCCCTCGCAGGCCAGGACCAACACACCCTCTCAGCTTGATGGCTTCCCAGCCTCACCCGGGGCCTCTTCCTGCCACCCCACACTCCTGGGCCTCTCACCTTGCCTGCTGCTCCCCAGAAGACAGTATCGATGCCCCAGAGTGGAAAATGCAACTGCCTCCCAGGGAGAAAGCATGGAGCCTGGCTTATGTGTAAATCACCAAGGAGGCCACGACCGGCCTTGGTTCACCTACTGCCGTGGGCGCCTGAGGGGCTTGGACACGTGGTGGCTCCCCATCCCCCCGGCTGGAGCCAAGGGCCACCACTCCTTCCTGGGTGGCCGCTCGCTGAAGGGCCCCGGGGGTGCCGGGGGCTTGGCCGTCCAGGTGGCTTCCCAGCTAGAAAGGGAACAGTGACAACTCAAGCACGCCTCACCGGTGCAGGCAGATTGGATGGTGGGCGAATGGAAAGGCTGTCTAAGAAACCAAGTTTTGTGATTTTCAAATACCACGGACTGTGATGCTAACCGGATAATGTTTCCTGTTGGAGGTCATTTGGAGATGTGCTTGAGTGAATAGATAAGTGCGATTTGTAACTGGTATGCCAGTTGTTTATACAGTCCTCGTAGGATAAACAGTTCTCCTGAGCCTTATTTATATTTTGCATTTGTTTATCAAAACTTTTTTTTTTTTAACTTCAACCCAGCTGCTTTCGGAATTATTACAAACTCTGGATTTATGAGTCCTAATTAATGGTACTTTATTGTATGTGCACAATAATTTGTCTTGGCAGCATACGTGCTTTATCCAAAAGCCTCAGCGCTTAGGGTAAGGGAAGCCCAAAGTGTCCCTTCCTCCTCAGAGTGTCAATGTTATGTGAGGACTCTGGGGACAAATCATGTGTCTTTATCAGATCAAAAGCAGACGTGTTATGGAGTAGATGAAGCGTGAGATTTCAAAGGTCTTTCCTAGACCATACCATCCAGTGTTGTCCCCGGAGCTTGATTGGCCTGTGGACACTCCAGGTGAAGTTGGCATACGGTGGGCTGTGTATGGGGCCAGTGGAGGAAGGAGAAAGGGAGGAAGATGACCAGGGGCTATACCCGATGGCACTTTCCAGCAACAACGGATGTTCGTCCTTTTTTCATGATCTGATGTGCTCCCTCTACCATTTTTGTCCTTCACCGGTGCCACGGCTCACCATCAACGTTCTGCCAGCCAGCACTGGCGTGAGCCTTTCCACATTGCTTCCAGTCAGGAATGGAAGATCCTGCTTGGCCCAAGGACGCGGCACTGGTTTCAGGAGACCCGTGCTCTGATTCCACAGCCGGATCTCACAATCACGGGGGGCTACAAGTTCACACCAAGGGTGGTCACCTTGTTCTGTGGGTGCCCAGGTTTCCTGGGGCATTTACCCATGCAAAGGTCTCCCAAGGACTTGACCCAGACAAAGACGGCCCCACATGTCCATCTTCTTCCTCACCGTCCCTGCAGACGTCTGGATGACTTGAATAAACCTGAGCTCAAGTGTAGTCCCCTGCCTTCTGTCACCCAGCTGCCTGTCATTCTTCCTCCAGTGAGGGTAGAGCAAGAGAGCAGAGGGAATTAGAGGCAACATTTTCCCCAGCCCAGCCTCTGCTGGCCTCTCAGCTTCAGGTCTTGGGGTCCCCCTTTCTGGCTAGTGAGTATTATCACGGGAGGGCTCACCGTTATCCCCTTCCTGCACACACGCCCACACAGACAGCAGCCTTGCATCTTCTCCCCATGGCACAGACAAGAAACTGAGGCATGCCATGGTTTTAGGGTGACGGTGGCACCCAGCTTGGGATGGAGCCGGAAAAGGAGTCTGCTGGGGGTTTGGGTTTCGTGCTGTTATTTTTAACTCTGGTTTTAAGCGTCCTTTCTTGCAGCTCTGGCCACAAGATAGGGCTGGGATGTTGTGCGAGGCTTGATACCACTCAGTGGGCCTGGCCTGTGAGCTCCGACTGACCGAGGAGGAAGCGGTTAGGTGGCCAGGAATGCAACCTGCGCCTCCCAGATTAATTAATAATTGAGAGCTGGCCCCCAGCCAGGCGGAGCTGCGAGAGATACAGTGAACAAAGAGTGGTTAACTACAGTGGGGGAAGGAAAAGTTTGACTTTGCCTGTGGCTAAAAGGGAAATTCACAATGGCCATGATTTATGGGCTGAATTACTTCGGATCCTCCTTAGTGGGCCCAACGTGGGCATGCACTCCAGGAATGCAGACGCTGGCGGCCTGCAGGGCCATTCGTGCCCACTGGAAGGGAGGAGGAAAGGGTGGGGGGCTGTGTGGCCGGTGCCAGCCTCGGTGCAGGGGGCGCGAGGCACACCCGTGGGCGACAGCAGGGAGAGGGACTGCCCTGGCCACTTGGCCGACCTGGGTCTAGGCTAGAAGCTGAGTGCCCGCTGGGACACACTCTTTGAGGAGGAATGGAAGGAATAGTGGGTGTGGAGTCTGGCTGCCTGGAGTTCAAATCCCACTAATCGGGCCGTGTGACCTTGGGCAGGGGGCTTAACCTCCCTGAGCCTCCATTTCCTCATCTGTAAGATTATACCCGGGATTGTCCTCCGGGTTAAATGAGATGCGGCTTGTAGACAGTAGATGCTCACTAGCAGCTGGATTCCCAGGGAGTGACCAGAGATGAGGCCTCAGTGACAACCCAGCAATGGCAGGGGATGCCTACGGCAGCTGTAAGCAGGATGGTTACTGAGCAGAGCTCTGCTGGGCCCACCACGCGTCAGCGCCAGGTGTGTGCTGCTTGCTAGGGTACAGACACGGTAATTCACCCTCCTTCCCCGAGAGTCCCTTCCTGCCTGCCCATGACTCAGGAAAGACACTCCTTTCTCCCACTAGCACTCGGGTCCCTAGGGCTGCCAACAGCCCTCCACGGGGGGAGGCAGTTCTAGAAGGCACTGGGCATTGCCCTCAGTTGGGTTCAGCCCAGATGTCTCCCTGGGCTTCTTGTCTTTTCTAGAAGAAATCAAAGATTATGAACTGGATCACGGCAAACAAGCCCTATGCCCCTCTGAGCGGAAATGTTAGCCGTGGGAGACCAGATAGAAGCACAGTTGACAGGACCATCGCTCTCGTGACTTGAGTCCTGCTGTGTGAGCCCGTGTGTGTGTTCAGACACAGGCTGAAGGATTACTTTGAGAAATACACAGCTGTTCCTGAGCTGATGGCTAGAAGGAGCGCATCGGCCTCAGAAAACACGGACAAGCCCTGATCCTGCTTCCTTGTTTTAACCCTTGAGGACCAGGGAGCTGTCACCCCACCCCTCTGAGCTTTAGATTTCATAACCTAAAACGGCGTCACTTATGAATGGGCTTGGAGAATTGGAAAACCCTCCACATTTCAAAATAGCATCCCACTGTCACCGTCACCACTGATGGGGGATAGAGCCGCCGTTCTTGGCTTGGGCTGTCGGGGCTGCGGGAGCCACGCTTGCCCTCCTGCTGCTGTGGAAACCAGTATTGGACTGCGGCTTGAAGCGTGGGGCCAGGGCTGTGGGGCTGTGTCCACCTGCTAGCCTGACGGGGTGGACAGACTGACTGGCTCCTTCCCTCCCCTGCACCTCCTGCCCCGGATCCCACAAGCCGGCCCTTGACGGGCAGCTCGGAGCCTGGGCCGAGGCTGCTTCAAGCACGCACAGTAGCACAGCCACAGACAGGAGACCTGGTCCCAAGGGTGAGCTGCTGCCAAGCCCTTTTGCAACATTTCTGCAGGGAACATTTTAAATCTCAGGTTACTGCGTTCTTCACGGCAAATATTAGTATTTAATTGTGGCTTAATGATCTCTCCAGTCAATATTAGTCTTTTGCTTATTACAAAGCCCTCCTGTTTGTTCTAGAAATACACAAGAGTGATCCAGGCAACCCTCACTTTAAGAAAACCCGGCAGGCCGGACTCTGCATTCACTAAAGAGGGGCGGTTTATGTACCGTTGTGTCGCAAAAGGATATTCTAAAGAAAAGGATTTAATGCGGGGATTATTTTTGGACTTGAACGCCCCTGCCTTTGGTACTTTAATTTGGGGGTGCTTATCCTAACCTGCATCTTTAGTGTAACATCGAGGCAGGTGTGTTTGACTTGCAGAGGTCACATGACACTGTCTTGTTGGTAAATAACAACAGGCTGATGTTAGATGAGGCTTATTTTTGAGAGCTATGCAAATGAGAAGACCAGCCTCCCACCCTGTTCTTCGGCTCTTCCATTCAGAGCCATGCTCTCTGTTCCCTTCACTCTCATTGACTTAGCAAGCCACGGAAGTGAAATCTACCCCCATTGCCACACAGATGACGGTAGGCTGTAGGTGCTTTTGGGGGGGGGTAGGGGGTTACTGAAACAAGCCTGGCGCACAGTGAGCTTATCTGGGATTCCATCACCCAGGCTGCTTCTTGAGGATCAGCAAGTAGGAGTGATGCGTCGCCCTCCCTGCCTCAGTGTCCTGACCTCTGAGCGTCAGTGTTGTCACCTGTCAACTGGGAACAGGTGTGGCTGCTCACCTTTTTCAAACCCAGGGAAGACCCATGGATTTGCCCTCCCAGCTCTCGGCTGTAAAACCCATTTGGCACCCCACTGTCGGGAGCTGGGTGCCAGGGCCCAGGGGAGGAGAGGCAGAGCCGAGGGCAGCCTCATCCCAGGCGTGGAGACGCCTGCCCTCCTGACAGCAGCATCAAACAGGATGTGGTCACACCCAGGGACACACCAGGGGAAGGCTTTTCAAAGGAGGTGACATCGGGGTCTTGATGTTTGAGCAGGAGTCTGACAAATGTTGGGGATTAGGGGAGGAAACTGTCGTGAGGGCCTTCACGAACTCCCTTTGAGGGAGGTACTCTGCAAGGGAAACCGGCACTCCTCAGGGCCACCTTCTTGGTGTGCACCACGGGCCTCACTCAGAAGACCGGTGCTCAGGAGGGGCCTCCGCTCGGTTCGGTGCACTGCCTTCACCACTGAAATTCTGAAGCATTTTTTTAAGAAGGCTCCACCCCCCAGCGTGGAGCCCAAAGAGGGGCTTCAACTCCCGGACCTTAGCTGAGATCAAGAGTCGGACGCTTAAGCAGACTGAGCCACCCAGGAGCCCCCGGAATAATTTTTGAACAAGGAACCCTGCGTTTTCATTTTCATATTGATCCCCAAAAGTGTGTCACTGGTCCTGGCTCTCAGAGATGTCGGCATCTGCCCCCAGTAACAGAGCTGTTTGGATTTGTGCCAGTTTTGCAAATTTGCAGATTGGCGGTCTCAGGAGCCTGCCAGATCAAGGGAGAGTTCGGATGGGACAGAGTACACACAGGGTAGGGTGTCCAATGCACAGGGAGCTAAGGGACCCCAGTGGCAGGAGGTGGTGGGGCCAGGGATTTGAGGGGTCCACCAGGCTTTGGGGGGGGGGCCTCACTTGGTTATCCCTCAGGCTGTTTCTATACCGGCACTGGGTTCCTGCCCCTGAGAGCTGAGACAGGCTGGGGTACTTTGCTTTTATGGCTTTTTTTTTTTTTTTTTGGCCAAGCAGAAGTCTGGGGCAGGAGGTTTTCCAGTAAAGCTCCAGTTGTATTTGGCAGAGAAAAGAAAAGCAGAGGTGCCCCAAATTCTCCCGGCTCTGGGAGCCTCCAGGGCAGGAACGTGCCTGGAGATGGGCTTTCCCGGAGCACCCCACCATCTGCCACAGACCGCATCCTGCAGCTCTGCCGCATGCCTAGGCTGTCCCCATCTGAACCCCCAAAGGGCCGATTTTGTTCTCTGGGGTCTCGGATTCAACAGGGAAGTCGAGGTTGGGTTGAATCAGCGAATGTTGGCAACTAAAGCTTGAAGATGAAAACCCGGCTTATGGGGCGCCTGGGTGGCTCAGTCCGTGAAGCATCTGCCTTTGGCTCAGGTCGTGGTCCTAAGGTTTGGGGATTGAGTCCCGCATCTTGTGTATGCTCTTGCTCTCTCTCTCTCTGACAGATAAATAAATAAAATCTTAAAGAAAAAAAAAAAACAAGAAGAAAAAAGAAAACCCGTCTCAGCTGACCAAGACCCCTGAAGGCCAGGGAGGAGCCCAGTTTGTGTGTGAATTTGGGAATTGGGCCATCAACAGGGCCCACCTGCAGGCAGGGAGGATTGGGGGTGCCCCTTCCCTTCTCATAACTTCCTCTTTCCTGGGGACCCAGGAGGTGCCCAGCTTCATGATCTTGCACAAAGAGTGTTATTTTAGAATCTTTCCAGGGGCAATATGAAAAGCAAGGCTTTCCCACCCCAGTAGGTCTCTGGGTAAGATAACAAACAAACAGATTCAGAGTCTGACTTGGTGACAAGACAAAAGAGGACTTGGAATGGGAGCAAAGTTCAGAGCCTTTTGTTGCAGAAACTGGTTCCTTCTTGAAAATGTGGGCTCATTTTATAAGCTGCTTATCGCTGTCTCTCCCCTCACAGACACTTCTCCGTCCTTCCCTCGCAGGGCCCAGGGAACCAGAATTCTCTCCCTCACCCCGACTCGGTCCCAGCCCTGCTTCCTTGGGGTCTTCTGTCTCTGGCTTAGGTGCCTGGGTTTCCTTTAGGAGGGCCAGGCTGGTCCAGACAGGTGCACGGTGTTTCTGGTGTCGTCTGGTCCCCCAGGCTGATGGCAGCCCTGGGGTGGCTCTCAGAGGCTGAAACTGCCTGCAGAGTGTTGTTAAGAAGGGAGCTGGGACCGGGCACAGAGACCCCGGGAGAAGCCACTCCTCCCTTGGTGCAGGGAGCCTGGAACATCTCGCTGGGGTGGCAGAGCGAGACGGATGCTGATGGCAGCAGGGCCCCAGCTTTGTCCCCCTGGTGGGTCCCCCTGTCCCCCTTGAAGCAGTAGGTCCCGGGGAAAGTGGGGTGGGGGTGGGGGGAAGGCTGAGCAGGCCTGTGTGTTAGGGCCCGGGTGGGAACTTGTTTTCTGTCAGGGGTGCACAAGGAGTTCACTTTTCAGGACTTGTTTGAATACCGCACAGGATAAAGGAGTGGAAACCTTACCCACCTCAGCGCAGGCTGCTACTTGGTTCCACCAGAGATGTGGGGCCAAGCAGGCCAGGGTCAGGGTGCCAAGGCTGGAAGAAAGGCCTTCCTGCAGTGCCCCACGGGCCTTTCCCTAGCGAAGGCCGGTTATGGCCTGTGGCCACCGACTGTCCTTGCACACCCTCCCTCCTAAGCCCATTGAGGGCGGAGGCTCTGGGGACTACCCCAAAGAGCAGAAAGGGCAGCTGAGGCAGCATGGAGGGCCCAACAGAGAGTGTGAGGCCAGCCAGTCGGGATTCCCACCCTGTGTTGCCTTGTGGCCTCTCCAACCTGGGGTCTGTCCTCTGAGAAGGGGCATGATCCCATCTCTTGGACTTGGGAGTTTCTAAAGAGAGAATGGATAAAGAGCCTGAGCGCCCGGCCTCTCCCCCCCCCGCCGCCCCCCGCCCCAGGGACTCCGCTGGGGTTGGTAGCCCTTTCCCAAGATCACCATTCTGCACTGTAACATCTAGAAAACACTCATCGGGTTTTGGACGGGTGGTGGGAGTGTGTGGGAGAAACTATACTAAAAAAACTAAAAAAGTATGTATGTTTGCAGAGCTGTGTAGGGGGCCGTTGGTAGTTGTTCCAAGGCATGCTTTTTGAAAACCCCACTGCCCTCCTGGTAATGGTAAGGTGGGCAGCGTGTGGTGGGGTGGTGGCCCTCCACATTGCCACGTCCAGGGACTCCCCCTTTTATTAAAGATTTTATTCATTAGAGAGAGAGGGAAAGTGCGCATGCCCATGACGAGTGGGAGAGGGACAAGTAGACTCCCCACTGAGCAGGGATTCCCAGCACCCTGAGATCATGACCTGAGTCGAAGTCAGGCCCTTAACCGACTGAACCACCCAGGCGCCCCCAAGGACCCCTTTTAATGTCCAGTCTTTATAGAGCCTTCCCATGCCAGCTCAGAGTGGACCTGGCTGGGTGGTCATTGTGCACTCCCTGTGGCACTACCCTGCTCTCCTCCAGGTTGCAACCACGAGAGTAACACAGAGCCACCTGTCTCAAAGCCTAGATAGTCGAGCTCAAATCCCAGCTTCGCAACCTCCTAGCTGAGGGCTAGGGACACGTGGCCTGAGGTTTGGGCCTCGGTTCCTTCATCTTGAAATGGGAATGACTGAAAAGGGTGGTGGGAGTGTAAAGTGACTTGCCAGTATGTCGAAATAGTGCATTTAAAGTGCTTCATATTCTGCCTGGCACATGGTAAAGGTTCATTAAATGGTGGCTGGGTTATTAGTATTATTGGCTGGTTTATTTTATTATCTACCACCACTACCACTACCACCACCACCACCACCACCACCACTACCACTACCACCACCACCACTACCACTACCACTACCACCACCACCACTACCACTACTTCCCCTTGATTCTCAACTCCATTGGCATGTCTTTGTAAATACCATCACCTAATGTGAATACCTTTATGAACCAATGAGCTGACTCAGTGTATTAAGTAATGTATACAAATAATACATAGAGATAAGATTTGTATGGTGGTTAATAATATTAAGAAGAATAAGAACAGCTGTTATTTATGGAGTGCCTATTTCGAACCAGGCATTATTTGATGCCCTTGAAATGAATCCCAGCTGCCCGATGAAATAAGCAATGGTTGCATCTCCATTTCACAGATCGGGAAACTGAGGTCTGGGGAGGTAAAGTCGTGTGCCCAAGATGTCACAGCTGGTGAGTGGCAGAGCTGAGATTCACATGCAGGAAGCTGTGCTCCTGAGCCCACGCTCTTAAATCCAGCCCTATGCAGGAGACACCCGATGGGTCCCGGCCGTGTGGCGAATTTCCACCGTGCCTTGACAAATCACTCGACCTCTTCCGGGCCTCAGTTTTTTGCCTCTGCAAAGTCGTCGGTTTGGGCCCCATAGCCTGCCTGTTTCCTGGCCTCCCTCCTCCCCTGCTGTCATTCCCCCTTGGCACTTCCATCTCATCCCTGTCTTGGGGGGTGGGGGGAGGACATCCCCGAGCAGAGCAGCCGGCTGGCCGACTGTCTGCAGGGGGGTGGCCAGCTCAGTCCTCAGCCCCGGAGACCAGCAGCCGAGAGAGCCCCTGAGGTGGACCCTGGGCAGGCGGCAGCGGTGGCCAGACCGCCCGTGATGTAATGACCGATTAGGAACTTCCTCTTGGAAGCCTGGCTTCCTCTAGGAGCCAGAGGTGCTGGAGCTGAGGTGGGGGGTGGGGAGGGGCGAGTGGGAGCGAATAAGAGGAAACTCCTGTCAGCTGGGCCCTGCTTTTGGAAAGAGTTCAGCAGAGAGGCTCGTTCTAAGCTGTTGACCATTAACATGACATGGCCCCGTGCGCATTCCTTCTCTGCTTTTACTGCCAGAGCCCAGCGGATAAAGGACTGGTCTCCCCCGCCCTTAACAAAGGAAAAAAAAAAAAAGAGCCTCTAATTAATGCTGCATCTCTGGACTTGCTGCAAAACCCAATGCCAGCTTAAAATGACAAAGGAAGGTTAAGTGGAAACTCCTTTTCCCCCCTTAAGTTTGATTACAAAAACTACTTATCTAATGGGCAAACAGGGCTTTTAAAGGGGTGTTAGGTTAACCAGATGCAGGGCCACATAATTACTCCCAGGCCTGGGAGCCGCAGATGAAAAAGCTGCCGGTTGGGCGGGAACTTGAAGCCACAGGCATGACATGGGACAGAAGAAAGGAGCTTTCCAGGAGGGGAGGAGGCCCCAGTGCGACCCGGGAAAAGGGGACTGGAAAAGCCAGCACCTCCCCCCCCCCCCCACTGGGGCTCCTCTCTGGCTCTGCCCCCAACTTACTGGGTGACCCTGGGCAAGTCACTCTACCTCTCTGGGCCTCTGAGTCTCCCTTCCCAGCCCTCAGTGGGGTCTGGGTCTGTCTGCTCCAGCTCTGTGCTCCTGTGAGGTGTGGCTGGGTCAGCCCTTTCCATCCGGCCCCCGGGGAGGCAGGGAGGCTGCTGTGTCCCCAAGTGTGGGGGAAGCAGCAACAAAGGCTTTGAACGCGGAGGAGTATGGGCCGCCCAGCCAAGCCCCTGGAGACCAGGAGGACGTGGGGCCCGGCCTGCCAATGCTCTGAGCCTTCCCGTCTCTCTCTCAGAGCCTGAGGGCCCAGAGACTTGAATCTGGGCACGTCTCTGGTTCCCTTCACAGGATGGCCCGGTCCGAGGCAGTATGGCCAAATGGTAAGGGGCGGCATCACGAGGAAAACAGGCTGCATTGCGCATGTGCTCAAGGCTTCTGGAGCGTGCGGCCCACGGCGGAGCACACAGGAACGTGCCTGCCCTTTGTTTTGACAGAAAACTGCTGATTCGAAGAAGCGAAAGGCTTTTCTTGGGATTTCAGCTCTTCCCGCCACCCCCCAGGCTGCCGTCGGCCCCTTGGTGCCCCAGCACCCCCCCACCCCCCCAAATTACCCGTTGGGCTCGCAGCAGCCTCGCTGGGCAGAGAGGCCGAGAGGAAGGAATGCCAACCATTGGAGGGGCTGGCTCCGGTGTAGGGGAGAGCGCCTGTTGTGGGCCAGTCTCCTCCTGCCCACCGCAGGCGTCCACCACCCTCTGGTGGCAGGAATGTGGGCACCACTGGGCGGCTGGGCCACCCCTGCCTAGTCTGGAAACACAGGGGCTGTCCCCTGGGCCATCGCAGAGCCCTGCTGAGGCCACTCCAAGACAGCCACAGGGGCCTGGCCTAGCAACACGTTTTCATTCTTTCAAGGCCTCATACCTACATGGAAATGCACCACGCTTCCGAGTATAGGTGGTGCGTTCGGACAGCGTGTACACCCCAGTTCCTAGGGTACCGAGCCAAATATCAAACATGTCCATCATTCCGGAACGTTCCCTCACGCCCCCTCCCAGTCATTCCCGCTCCCCAGAGGTAAACCCCGTTCTGATTTCTATCACTGTAGGTTAGTTTTGTCTACTCGAGGATGTTATATAAGTAGAAACAAACAGCCTATCTTCTGTGTCTGGCTTCTTTCACTTAGCACAGTACACCTTTGAGATTCACCCACGGTGTTGTGTGTTTCTCTAGGTTGTTCCTTTTTATCTGTGAGTCGCGTTCCATCGTACGGATGTCCCTTATTTCTGTGTTTCCATGATCTTAGTCTGTTTGGGCTGCTATAACAAAAAAGCCATAGCCGGGGGGGGGGGGGGGGGCTTCAACAACACATATTTATTTCTTACCATTCCTGGGGCTGGGGAGTCCAAGGTCAAGGTGCAGGCGGTGTTGGTGTCTAGTGAGGGCCCAGCTCCCGGTTTGTAGATGGCCGTGTTCTTGCTGTGTCCTCCGGAGGGCAGAAGGTGAGGGAGCTCTCCTGGGTCTCTCTTCTAAGGGCACTAATCCCATTAATGAGGGTTCTACCCTCATGACCGAATCAGCTCCCAAAGGCCCCACCTTCAAAGGCTATCGCACTGGGGGGTTAGGATTTCAGTATCCGAATTCCAGGGGTTCACAAATATTCAGTAATATCCATCCTCCCGTTGATGGACATCTGAGCTATCTGCCAAGTGTGGGTGACTGCAGGTGGAGCTGTTGTGAACATTTACTAAATCACAGAAGTCTCGAGCTCATGATTCAGATGGGTAGCCTGCGGCCCGGAGAAGATGAACTGCCCGGTGCAGGCCCAGAGGCAGGACCCCTGGCTGCAGGACTCCTGACCCCCCGCCACCGCCCCCCCCCCCCAGCCTGGGGCCACTCTGCCCCAGACACAGCGCCAGACCGCACCTCTCCTCTCCTCCCCCTCTCCCCCGACCCAGAGCCCTCCCAGCTAGGACCCAGAGTCTGGCTGGGAACTAGGCCAGGCCCCGAGCAGGGGGTAGTGAGCAAGAGTTTCGGTCAGAGTGCGGTCATCTTTGATGTTGTGCACTTGGGTCTGACTCCCTGGTATTTATTTGCAATTAAGGAGCTGGTTCCTAATTAGGTTGATGGCGGGACCACAGCCTTGGAACCACGAGAGGAAAAAGATCTTCTGCAAAAGCTGTCCCCTAGCACCCTGAGCGGCAGCTGGGCTGAGGATGAGGAGCATGGCGGCGGAGTGGGGCTCTGCCACCCTGGTTAGGGCAGAGGTTTGGGGGGCCGGCCTTCTCCCTTGCAGGGAGCAAGCAGGTCAGCTTGTATCGGCCACACTGAGACCCGAGTCCACACGGGTGTGTGTGTGTGTGTGTGTGTGTGTAAACCGAGCCACAGTGGCCCTTGACTTTGTTCTAGACATTCAGCTATTCCTTGCTCCACTCCTCATTCCTATGCTGGTGAGCACCTCTCTTTAACCTCGGGTTCCAGGCTAGAAGCTTCCCCTCAGTACAGTGAGGGACGCTGCCGTCCACTCTTCTGTTGTACCCTCCCATGGTGGTGACCCTGGGTCATGACCCCCGACACCCCTAAGGAGCCCTGCCTGGCCTTTGAAGGGTTAGGGCCAGCACTGGGGCTGGTAAACAGACAGCTACTTCTTTCTGCACCCGACTGATCTGCTGCTGGAGTTTCCAGAAAATCCAAAGATGGACTATATAAATGAGGTGCTGGATTATGAATAAGTCCATTTTACAAGTGGGGAGACTGAGACTTAGGGACACTCAGGGGCTGGTCCTTGGCCACACATCCAGTCAGTGTTGAGAGCCTTAGGTCCGTCTTAACTCTGAAACCCTTTGGCTCATGTGACAAGCATTGGATTAGAGTTCTAGGGTCCCAAGTTCTGGTCCCAGTTCTGCTATCTGCTGCTGTGTGTGCTTCGGTGAGTCCCCCTGGACCCCTGGGGTGCCGTCCTTGGGGCACAAGGACATTGGATTCAATTAGTGGTTCTCACAGGCCAGTCTCTGTTGTACGTTTTCACTGGTCCACAATGAAAGAGATAAGAAAATTTCTTATAATCTAATTGTGTTAACTTTTACATTTCTGATTTAGGTCCTCTTTCATTAGTATCAAATTATACTTTCTTTTGTTCTAGTGGTAGTTGATGGTCTTGGGGTTTTTTAATAACTCTGTACATGACAAAACAAAACAGTAGTAACCCTGTACATTCACAGTCCCTCTGTTAATGTATTGGTTTGTGAAAGCCCAAAGCGTTGGGGCTCCCTGGACAAGATGATGTCTGTGGGTCCCTCAAGCTCTGGAGCCCTAAGAACCCAAGAGCTGGGTGGGGCAGGGAGCCCCGAGCATGGTGATGTGTGCTCACTTGCTGGCTTGCTCTCGGGAGACCTCAGACCCCAGTCCTTGCCCACCATCCCTTGGGGCCCGAGACCACCGGCCCCACCTGTTGGGCAGGATCCAATGGGAGCTGGGGGTGAGGGCAGTGGGCTGACCCTTAAGATGAATTTTAGTTCCTTCCTCCTTCCCTTTTAGCATGTTCTGCGAGCACCCTAGGGATACATGCAGTCTTCGGACAGAGGTAGAGAGGATGGAGGCCCAGCCCTTCCTACTGGAAAGTTTAGACCAGCGGGGGGCACTGACCAGCAGCACAGACACCTGCTCAGGCCTAGGGAGTGACTGCATTGAAGGCCGCAGGTGCATGGGAGGAGGAGACCAGAGAGGGCTTCTCAGAGGCAGCGTCCATCTTCTGGAATTTGAAAGACTTGGCCAGGAGCCCAGGTGTGATGAAGTGTTACCCAGTTTGCTTAACCAGAGAGGGCGCAGGCGAGGCCGGGCCCAGGCAGCTCTGTGGGGTTCCTTTCCTAAGCACAGGATCCGATCCCCATGAGGAGTGCTAGAGCAAGGCTGGGACATGGGTAGATGATGAGGGGCATCTGGCTTGGCCGGGGTGGGAGGAGCCAAGAGGAGGGGGACAGGAAGTATCCCCCCCACCTGCCCTCAGTTGCATTACTCTCAACCTCCTCCCCCCCCCCCCCCCCCCCGCCCCCTGACTGCCAAAGTGCGTCTTCGCCTTTTATGATGGAGTGGCTCCGCCCTGGGGCAGAGCTGCCACTTTATGACTGGGTGGCCCTCTGAGCCTTATCTGTAGAGGGGGGTAGCAGTAAGCCTCACTCAGTGAAGCTGCGATGCGCCCTCGGGGAGCCTTTCACGGGGTAGGGGGGGCCTGGAGTGACTCACCAGCTTGTGGGTGAGCACCTCTAGGATTCAGACCGTGAAAGCAGTCTGGTCACACACAGGAACCCTGAGGCTTAGAGAAGGGAGGGGACTTGTTCAGTGCAGGGGCTTCAGCGGGGAGACTACCCGGAGTGTGGAGAAGAGGGCCCCCCCCCCAGAGTGTGGCCTGGCACTGAGGCTGGCCCTGGCAATCTCTTATGTGTACCCTCGACCAGCTCACGGCACCTCCCTGGGCCTCAGTTTCCTCACCTGTGAAATGGGCTGGTAATAGAAGTGAACCAAGCCTGTTGGGAAGAAGGTGCCTGGCTGATGCAAGGTTCTCAGTGGTGCGTGTCGTCTCCTGTCACCCAGCATTCTGCAGGCACAGGTGTTTGCTTCCCTCCCTCTCTGTTTCTGGTGCACTAAAGGAACTCTCAACTGCTCATGAGAAGACCGGTGCTGGAGTTTCACAGCCAGGCCAGAATGGTGCTGCTTTCCTACCTCTTGGAAACTGCCGGACCTGTACCGGATGGGTGGATGGATGGATGGATGGATGGATGGGTGGGTGGAAAGAGGGGCCATAGCTTGCAGTGTTCTTGGCTGCCCACCTGCTGGGGCCGGCCTAGTTGCCTGCAACTTGGTCGCCCACCCAAGCTAGAGCTGTTTCTCTACCTGCTGGCCAAGGGGTGAGTCAGCTGAGGGCAAGGACCAGTGTCTTTTCTCCCCACCCCCCACCACTGGTCAGAACCAGGAGGGGCCTGGAGGGGACTCAGAGGCAAATTAATACATTCTCAGGAGTGACCTGGGGACCTGTGTCTGGGACCTCAACACCAGGCAGAGGGTGAGGGGCACGCTGTTTGGGGCTCTGCCCCCAGTCCAAAGCCGCAGTGGAGCTGGCAGCCTACAGGAGGCCCTTCGAGAAGACGCTTTCCTGCTGGGTGGCTGGGTGGGCCTGCCAGCGCATGGGAGGATCTGAGGGGACCCTGTCACCCTGCCGCTCTGGGGCTTCCAGGCGGGGCTGGGCTGAAGGCAGACAGTTGACCTGGCCCAGGCTCCTGAATGAAGTTGTTAGCAGTGTTTTCTTCCTCGGGTTTGGTTGGACTTTGATCAGTTTCCCTAGGAGAAGCCACACCATGAAGTGCCTCCCTGTGCTCCCATCCCATTCTCAGGAGAACCTCTCCCTCTGTGCATGACCCCCATCCAAGGGCTGTGTGAGAACATGTCCCCTCACGGGGCGGTCACGGATGCCCACCTGCTTCCCAGAACTCTGAGCTCAAAGGAAAGACCAGATGTCAAAAGGTTTCAGAATCTGAGAAGCTGGCCACACACGGGAGCCACAGAGATGGGGCTGCCCAGGCCTCTGTGTGGCCTTCGGTCTGGTGTCAGAAAATTGTTCATCCAGACATGCAGACATGCAGACATGCCTCAAGCTGGAGGGCAAGGGAGTTCCAGTCATCCAGGCCACCCCTTTGCTGTCCATGGGGAAACTGAAGCTCAGAGAGGAGCAGCACACACCTTCAAGAGCTGGCGATCCCTGGAGCCCTTGCGGGGCAATTTACTTTAACATTCGGAGACCCTCAGCTTCCCTGTCTCACGGAAGGGGCTGCAGTTTGGGTGAAAATCTGCACTTTGTGCCAAGAGAGCCACCTTGAGGGCTGGGGGGTGGGGGTTACTGGGAAACTAGGCATCATGCTCAAGGCCAAGGCTGGAAACATTCTGGGCTGGAAGGGATTCTGGGGGCCAACTCCCCCACCCCACCGTGCCTTCCTGTGCCCGGGTCCCCTTCAAGTGGTGATTTATGCCCCCTAATAGCTTAACCCCACTCTGTTCAGGTTGAGGCGTGGACTCGCGGGGCTCAGACCCTGGCCGGGCCACACACTAGCAGTGTGGCCTTTGGCAGGCTGCTGGTGTCTGCCAAGTCTTGGATCCTCATCTGTCAAATGAGGAGAAGGTGGCCTCGTCTGGGAGTGAGGGGAGGACCCAGTGAGTCAGAAGGGCAGTGTGCAGCACCTGGAACATTGTAGGTGCTCGGTGTTCAGCCCCTCCTGTGTGTGTGTGTGTGTGTGTGTGTGTGTGTGTGTGTGTGTGTTGGGTGGGTTGGGGGGGGTTGTCCCTCTCTCCTGCTAGCTTGAGCTTAGAAAATTCTACAGGCAGGAGCCGGGTGCGGTTCATGTCTGTGTACCCGGAGCCCACAGTGGGCGACTTGCCTTCTCTGTGGGCTCCTAACCTCGGGGCTCCCCTTTGCGTGTGCATAGGCGGCTGTTCTCCTGCGAGTTACAGTTCTCGAGGACAGCCCGGCAGGCGTCGGTGCCCGCAGCTCCCTGAACGCTGGAAACCCCGCCGACCCGCCTCCTCCAGGAAGCGGCGCCACCTCTGCTCCCCTCTGCCCCCCCCCCATTAACCGCCCCCCGTGCCCTGTGCTTGCCCCGCAGACGCCAGCATGTCTCCGGATGCCACCAAGCCGAGCCACTGGTGTAGCGTGGCCTACTGGGAGCACCGGACACGTGTGGGCCGCCTCTACGCGGTGTACGACCAGGCCGTGAGCATCTTCTACGACCTACCTCAGGGCAGCGGCTTCTGCCTGGGCCAGCTCAACCTGGAGCGGCGCAGCGAGTCGGTGCGGCGCACGCGCAGCAAGATCGGCTTCGGCATCCTGCTCAGCAAGGAGCCGGACGGCGTGTGGGCCTACAACCGCGGCGAGCACCCCATCTTCGTCAACTCGCCCACGCTGGACGCGCCCGGCGGCCGCGCCCTCGTCGTGCGCAAGGTGCCGCCCGGCTACTCCATCAAGGTGTTCGACTTCGAGCGCTCGGGCCTGCTCCAGCACGGGCCCGAGCCCGACGCCGCCGACGGCCCCTACGACCCCAACAGCGTCCGCATCAGCTTCGCCAAGGGCTGGGGGCCCTGCTACTCGCGGCAGTTCATCACCTCCTGCCCCTGCTGGCTCGAGGTCCTCCTCAACACCCACAGATAGCGGCCCGCCGCGACCTGCCCCACCGCCCAGAGACACAGCCCCCCACGGACGACACCCCCCCAAATATCATCTACCTAGATTTAATATAAAGTTTTATATATTATATGGAAATATATATTATACTTGTAATTATGGAGTCATTTTTACAATGTAATTATTTATGTATGGTGCAATGTGTGTATATGGACAAAACAAGAAAGACGCACTTTGGCTTCTAATTCTTTCAATACAAATATATTTTCTTTCTTTTCCTCCTTCCTCCTCTTCTTTATTATTATTATTTGTTTTTGTTTTGTTTTTTTAAAGAAAATGATACAGCAGAGCTAGGTGGAAAAGCCTGGGTTTGGTGTATGATTTTTGAGATATTAATGCCCAGACAAAAAGCTAATACCAGTCACTCATTGATAATAAAGTATTCGCATTATGGTTTTTTTTTTTTTTTAATGTCTTCTTTTTAACAAAGAGGGACATGCAGGGCTTCCGTGGGTCTCTGACCCAGCCAGCATCCTGAAACTTGATTTCAGTCTTTTACCAGGGAAAGAGTACAGGGGATAAATTGAGAACGGAGAAAGGGCATATGTTTACTGTTGAGGCCAGAGAAGGTTCTTATGTTCCCTCCTGCCCATGGCTGCACTGTGTCCACAGGATGGGGGTGTGTGTCGGGGTGGGGGGGCAGGGAACTTTCCGGGTCTGATGGGGGAGGCTCAGGTCCGTGCCTCCCATCTCTGAACTGTGCATAAACTGCAAGAAGACACTAATTCTCATCACTCTGGGGAAATGGCCTGAGGAAGAAAGATACAATGGGCCTCGGGCCCACCTGCCACCTTCGAAAACCCACCTAAGCCCCAGGGTGAAGCTCCTTTTAAGACCTAGACAACCCACTCTCGCACCCCTCACCGAGAAGCTCAGAACTAGGCCATCTGGGGTTGTATTTATGATTTATGCAAAGGCAGGTCGTTTCTTTCTACTCTATAAAAGGGAAAAGTTGAGATTCTGGAAGAGCGAATGACTAGCTCATAACAGATCAGGGTTAGAAGTCACATTTAATTGTAGGACCAGAGCCATATTAAATCAGTTTTCTCTCTTGAGAAAACTGAAAAAAAAAAAAAAAAAAAAAAGGCTTCCTTGGCCAGATAACTAAGGGGAATGTTACATTGTATATCTTCTTTCTTGGAGATTTACATTAGCATATTAAGTGCTCAGAGAAGTCATGTGTATTATCTATCACAGCGTAATAAATTATCCTGAATCGTAGCAGCTTGAAACTAACATTTCTTATCTCTCCCAGTTTCTTGTGTTCAAGAATGCAGGAGCAGCTCAGCTGGGTGGTTCTGGTTCAGGGTCTCGTGAGGTTGTAGTCAAGCTGTCGGCCAGGGCTGCAGTCATCTGAGGCTTGTCTGGAGCTGGACGACCCGCGTCCAAGCTCACTCACGTGGCTGTTGGCTGGAGGCCTCCGTCCCTCACCACACAGTCCTCTCCACCGGGCTACTCATGACGTGGCTTCTCCCAGAGCAAAGGATCCGAATGAGAGAGGCCGGGAGTGAAACTGCCATCCTTTATCACCTTAGCTCGAAAGTGACATGCATCTCTTTGCCATATTATGTTGATCACTGAACCGTTCTTGCTGACGATGAGGGAGGGGCTACGCGAGAATGTGAATGACAGGAGGCGGGGATCGTGGCCACCACATCCTCTGAGAAGTACACCGTTTTACTTTGCTTCCCAAAGTTATTTACCAACAGACTCTTTTCCCCACCCCTGCCAATCCTGTCCCCATACCGAGGCATACTGGTGCCTCTGACAGTGCCAACCCACGGACACGCCAGGGCGCCCCACACTGAGGCCCTGTCCTGAAGATGCCCATCGGGGATGCCTGTCTTACTGGGGTATTTTTGGTGTGGGGTCAGTGTGGGGGGCACTTCAGGCTCAGGCAGTTAGCAGAGTGCAAGACGGAACAAGGAGCCAGTTCTGTGGGGGGGGTCTTACGCCTCTGGTCCTCACGGGCAAGTGCCAGGCTAAGGGTGGCGGAGGGGACAGGAGCAAAGGGGTGACGCCGTGGGCCTGTTAAGAGACCAGGAGGCATCCGTTGCATGCAACACCTAGGAGGCAGGAGAAGGTAGTCTTCAGACACTCATGCTCTGGAGCCAGGTGGCCTGAGTTCATATCTGGTGTCTGCCTCTAGAGTGACCCTGGAGACTTCTCATCAGGCCTCGGTGTTACCATAAGATGGTGTAAGATGGGGCTAACACCGCTCCTGCCCGAGAAGTGGGTTCGAATTGGGAGAAATAAGGACATCACACGATTCCTGGTCCATCATCAGTGTACATCAGCTGTTGGGAGTACAGGGCTGAGACTGGAAAGGGAGGCAGGCCCTCAGATGTCAGGACTAGGAGCTGAGGTGACAGGTGGCCAGGGTGCGGGGTGAGACCCTGGTTTCTGAGTGGGCCAGGGAGGTGATCTGTGCGGGCCTTGGTTTGTTTTTGTTTTTTTTTTAAGATTTGATTATTTGTCAGAGAAAGAGAGAGAGCACAAGCGGGGAGAATGGCAGGCAGAGGGAGAAGCAGGCTCCCCACTGAGCAGGGAGCCTGACGCGGGACTCAATCCCAGGACCCCGGGATCATGACCTGAGGGGAAGGCGGGCACTTCACTGACCGAGCCAGCCAGGCGTCCCTGGGCAGGCCTTTAGAAAACTCTTTGTAGGGGCTTCCCAGGAGGAGGGCTAGGCTGCAGGCAGGAATGAGTGGGCTGAGACCTACCTGCACCCACTGGGGCCCCCCAGCGCATAGGGCTCGCCAACACCAGTCTCTCAAGAGGGACCGTTTGCTCTCAGAGGAAGCAGCCGGTCACCCCATGATGCCTGGGTATGGAAGTAATGATCACAATCCCCCTTTATCAGGGAGCAAGAGGGACAGGGATTGACACTCCCGCCCATTTCATAGATGAGGAAACTGAGGCCCAGAGCAGGGAAGTGCTTACCTCAATCCCGTAATCGTGGCTGTTTGGATATGACCCGGATTGCTTACTTCCCACCACAGGGTCTACTCTGTGCAGACCGGATAGCGACGTCCTTTTGCCCTGTTCCAGATTCTCAGGGTGCCCACTCAGCCAGATGACAATGATTCTAGAAGGAAGCCTCACGGGCCATGCTGTCCTTCAAGGAAAACTCTCCTGGTTCCCCTGCCAGGCCCGTTCACTCCCCACCGCCACGCTCAGGCCTGAGCCTCCAGGGGCCCAACCCCGGCCCTGCTGCCCCATAGGTCCAGGCCTTGGTCCTCCTCTGGAGCCCTGAGCTGAGCTGAGCTGTTCACGTGAGGGTGGGCAAGGAGTCCCTGGGTTTCTCGTCAAGGCAATGACTGGTAACGGGCCCTGTTGGTGAGCCCTTTCCACACGCTAAGAACTGTTCGTGCCCCTGGTTTCTAGCGGTGTCTTGGCGAGCATGGTCTCCGTCATGTCTCCTCACAGATGGAGAAACCGATGCTCACACGAACACTGTCATTGGCCCACGCTCCCTGGGAAGGAACAAGCCCTCTGTGTCAGAGGCCAGCTGGGGCTCCTCCTGGGGGCTGCTTTTCACCGGCTGTGTGGGAGCAGGCCTGTCCCTTGGGCAGAGTGGCCAGCATGGGGCGCTGGGTTCCGGGGCCCCGGGCCGTCGACCTCACAGCTCTTCTGCTCCCAGGCCTGCCCCGTCCCGCGGCCTCCTCCCTGGGCCTCCTGCCCCGCTCCTGCCTCTTCCAACCTACTCTCCACCCCGAGTGATGCTGTGCGCCCAAACCTGGTGGTGCCCCTCCTCCGCAGGACGGTGACCTCCCTGATGACTCCCTGTACCCTGGGGGTGGAGAATGCCCTCTTAGAGTGGCCTGGGAGGCCCCGCCCCGCCTCTACCTGGCCAACCCCCTTCAGTCCTTGGGTGGCCGCGAGTGTCAGGGAGAGGTGGCGGGTCTGAGACTCCCCTCCCAGCCCCTCAGTTTACGGGTGGGGAAACCGAGTCCCAGACACACGAGGCTCAGGGGCCGAGGTCACAGAGGGGCAAGCCCCCCTCCCCCCCACTCCCAGTCACGGTAAGGTACTTGCAGTAACTCTGCGGTTTCCCCCAGACCACCCAGGGATCCGGTGACTCAGGCTCTAAAGGAGGCACTTTCTAAACAAGGCCCGGTCTCTGGAGAGTGTGGTGGGACCCTGGTCCCTGCAGGCCCTGGGAAGCGAGGTGGGTGCGGCTCACTGCCTCCAAACCCGAGCTCAGGCCTGGAAGGGGGACGGAGGGATTTCCTGCTACCGCTAGGCTTTTAGAGAAGGGAGTCCCTCCACTGCCCGCTCTCTCCGTTCCACAGCCCACCCCCATCTCCAGTCCCTCCCCTGCTTTAGTGCCTGGGGGGGTGGGGGTGGGGGTAGAGGGGTTGATCTCGGAGTGAGGGAAACAGAGGAGTGAGCCTGGAGATCTTGATCCATGCTTCAGGTGACAAAACCCAAGGCCCAGAGAAGGGTGTGAGTAGCCTGAGGTCACAGCAAGTTCAGGGCAGAGCTGAGCCTAAACCTCAGGTCTCAGGACTCCTGGTCAGGCGGCTCCCTGTGTGTTCCGGCAGATTGCATCCATGCTCTGGAGGGCCGGCACACACCTCTGTTCCGCTCCGAGAACTCCCCTTATGCCCTCCTACCCCTTTCCTGGAAGCTCCCATCCCCCACCCCCCACTCACAGGGTTCAGGGGGCTTAGTGGCGGAAGCTGCCTTGTCCCAGTCCTGACTCTGCTGCTTACCAGTTATGTGGTCTGAGGTAAGTTACTTAACCTTTCTGTGCCTCAGTTTCCCCATATGAATACTAATAAGAGCACTCACCTCCCAGGATTGTTGGGAGGACAAATGAATGAACGCACGTTAGGCACCCAGAACTGGCTTGTGTTAAGCTCTCAGCAAGTACACTTACAAACTAAATTCACTAGTATCATCTGGGGCCTGGAAGGTAGCTCGGGCTGGTAAGGAAAGCTCTGGCTGGGGACTGAGCAAGTATTAAGAACCCAAATCCAGATCCCTTAACTTGCTGTTGGCATCGGGCAATCACTTGACCTGTGCGAACCTCTGCTTCCTCCGTGAGAAAGGACCTACGTGATCCACTGGTACATCTGTCATCGGGGACACCGGGGGTTCCCCCAGACACCTGCTGCGGCCTCTTCCCTGGGCCTCCCACCCCGCTCCTGCCCCTTCCAACCTACTCTCCACCCCGAGTGATGCTGTGCGCCCAAACCTGGTGGTGCCCCTCCTCCGCAGGATGGTGACCTCCCTGATGACTCCCTGTACCCTGGGGGTGGAGAACGCCCTCTTAGAGTGGCCTGGGAGGCCCCGCCCCATCTCTACCTGGCCAACCCCCTTCAGACAGCACCTTCTGGATCTCTCTCTCTCCTGCGCCTTGGGCCAAGCCGTCCCTCCTCCTGACCCTGACCCTGCCTGCCCAATCCAAGCTCTGGTCACATTGCTGCCCCTTTCCTCTCTCCTGGAAGCCAGAGAGCTCATGTCCCGTTTGCCACCACGGCCCTGGGTCAGCCCCATGCTGGGCACAGAGGATGGACTCCCTGGATGTTTGTGGAATAAAAGGGTCACAGAGGTAATGGATTGTGGGCGTGTTTGATAAACTCTCAAGGACCCCGTGGGCATCCAGAGGGGTGTGTTTATTATTCTCCTGTGTCTCCATGACAACTCCAGCTGGCTTCCCCTTCCAGGCCCCTGCGAACCCTCACTTATCCTCACTCAGGCTCCAGGTTCTGGGGACTCGTGTCCTGCAGCCTTATTCTACCCTCTCAGGGGTGTGGTAGTAAGAATTCCTGGTTTGGGGGTGGGTATTCCTTTGATGGCTTAGAATATAGACTCAAAGAACGTCCAAACTGGAAAGGTCCTCGGAGTGCCTCTAGTTCCGTCACTATCACAGAAGTGAGGTCCAGCGAGGGACAGCATGCCAACCGGGGTCACACAGCGAGACAGTGGCCAGTGGGGGCCAGGCTCATGATTTGGAGCTCCTTCCGAGCTGGCCTCTTAGCGATGCTGCAAAGGTTTCGGTGAAGCCGGCACCGGCCTGAGCAAAGCAGTTGAGAGGCAAGAAGGGTAGAGGTGCAGATCATTTTCGGTGTTGTCTGTATTTGTGGTATACAATAGACAAAGCATAAAATTGGCTAGTTAAACCATTTTTAAGTATACAGTTCGGTGGCATTAAGTACATTTGCATTGTCATCCAACTATCACCACCATCCACTCCTAGAATGTTTCCATCTTCCCCATGCTCTTTTTTTTATGTTATTGTGGCAAAGTGAGCAGACCATAAAATTTGCCATTTTAATCATTTGTGAAGTGTACGGTTCTGTGGCACCGAGTGCATTCTCATCGTTGTGTTTCCTATGCTTTTTAATAAAAGGCAAATGAAGACAAAGTTTTAAAATTCTCCACCCTGGGATTTAGAGGTTTTGGCTGACTTCTGGCAGCCAGATGACCCAGAGGAAGCTGTGTGTCACCTTGGCCTGGTCAGGGGGTTGGCTGCAGGTGCTGGGGAAGGGGCTGTCCGGTCCAGGCTGACCATCACCAGGGATAGAGGCTGGAACAGCCTCACAGCCTTGCTGACTGTTTGCAGAGAAGCTCATGGTGAAGCTAGTGGAGTGTAGATAAAATGCCTAGAATTTCCGACTGTGCCACCGGGAGCCTATGGGCCAAGCGGGGGAGGTAGATGGCTTTTAATGTGACCTCCCTGGACTGGAGGAGACCTGGCTGAGTGAGGCTGTGAGGGGGCCCGCATTCTCTTTGGGCCTCAGTTTCCCCTCAAAAACAAAAGGTCTAAACTAGATGGCTCTCTGGTGCCTCTAGAAAGTCCCTGCTGTGCACCGCAAAATCTTACGAACCAAGAGGGGCAGCTGGGGCCGACTTTCAGGTTGGGCCTCCTGAGAGGTTCTGGGACGGTCGCTGGTAGCAGAATATTTACTTTCTTTGGCAATAGTAATAATAATGTTATCATTTCCTGAGGGATGTGCTATATACTACACACTTTGTATCATCTCATCTAATCCCTATCCCTATTTTATAGATGAGACTCAGAGAAGTTAAGTAAGTTGCCCAAGGTCACACAGCTAGTAAGTATCAGAGCTAGGATTCCTACCTTGATCTCTCTGGTCCTGGAGCTGGTGTTCCTACCCCCTGCCCTGCAAGGGGCAGAATTCAACTTGACTTTGCTCAGCTGCTGAGAATGTAGGCTTTGAAGGCAACTCCCTGGGCTCCAGGCCCAGCTGTGCCTCCAGCTTAGTAACCTTGGGCAAGTCACTTAAAGTCTCTGAGCCTCAGTTTCGACATTTGTTAGAATGGACATAAAAATAGTACCCCCCTCACAGCGGGGCTAGGAAGATTAAATTAAATGAGTTTATATGTGTGAAGCAATTAGAATAGGGCCTGCTGGTAGTGAGTAACATTTAGCATTTGTTGAATTTTTAAATATTATGTTTGTCACCAGCTTTTTTTTTTTTTTTTCTTTTTTGGTCAGTTTTGTTTGAACCGGCAAATTGGAAATGTTTATTTTTAGTAGTTTCATTTTCTATTCCTCATCATTGAGCAATGAACGAAATGTAGCTTTAGGAATGCTAGAAAAACACACACACAAACAACGCCGCATGTGTGCACACAGCCCTAAACGCGCTTCCCTTATTGTTTTAACAAAAGCATATCCACGCATGATCTTTTGTAGAGGAGCGAAAAAGTCTCTTCCATAGGTCATTCAGTGTTGGCCAAGTTCCTTAAATTGTCTAAGATGAGGGGCACCTGGGTGGCTCAGTGGGTCAAGCATCTGACTCTTGGCTTTGGCTTAGGTCATGATCTCAGAGTTGTGGGACTGAGCCCCACGACCAGCTCTGCACTCAGTGTGGAGTCGGCTTGAGATTCTCTCTCTCGCTCTCCCTCTGCCCCTCCCTGTGTGTCCTCCTACTTTCTCTCCCTCAAATAAGTAAATAAAATCTTTAAAAAAAAATTGTCTAAGATGGGCAGCATTTTGGTGTTATTTTTTTAAGATTTTATTTATTTTTATTTGAGAGAGAGAGAGCGAGCACGCGCGCGCACGAGCAAGCATGCAGGAATGGGGGGAGGGGCAGAGGGGGCAGGAGAGATAAGCAGACTCCCCGCTGAGTGCAGAGCCTGAAGCAGGGCTCAATCTCATGATCCTAAGATCAGGACCTGAACCGAAACCAAGAGTTGGATGCCTAACCGATTGAACCACGCTGGTGCCCCATTCGGGTGTTTTCTAAGTATGCATATAGGAAGTAGACCCTTCGGAAATGGACTCCCCCATGCCTTGTTTCTTATTCTCCTGTACGCATGGAGTGAGGATGGTTCCATTCCTGGCCCTGGCAGCAGCTGTATTGACTTTAAGAATCCTCTGCTTTGTGCTGCCCCAAATATAATGTCAATGCACATCAAAAACCACATCAGATCCCCAGAAAGCCGAGTGGCGCCGGGTCTGCCTTGGTGACAGGCCTTGGCTGGCTCCTGGGCTCTCCTCACTCTGGGGCTCCAGGGGACTGAGGTGTGACCCCCGGGGCCACTTGGCCTCATCTGGGACCACAGTCAGGATCTCTGCCAAGCTCTAGCCATGCTAAAGGGTGTCCCCGCCGTGGTTTGCAGGGAAGAAGACGCAGCTTGAGGGTTTTAAGTTGAGGAATTGTCAGTTCACACGTTTGGGATCCCATTGTGTTTGAGTCCAAGCCTGGATGGTCCCGGGGGTGCTCCGCGAGGGGAGGGCTCTGGCTGGCCTGGCTCTAGCCCAAGCAGGCGGTGTCGTCGGACATCTCCTGTGACCGTTTCTAGGCCGTGGGGGTGGGCTCCCAAGGGACCAGAAGAAGACACAGGCCTTTGAAGTAAGTCTGCTCTTGAATTTGCCAGGGTTGGGGAAGCAGGAGATACTTGGGATCCGACATCCACAGAGCCGCTGAAGACTATCTTTCAACACAGAGATTTTGCCACTTTCACCGTCAAGCCTTATGCCCCAGAGCTGCTGCTGCTGAGGATGGAGGGCCACCTCTGGAGAGAAGTGAAAGCCTGCAGAAGAAGGTTTGAATCCCGCCTCCACCATTTCCCAGTCTCCATGACCTTGGGCATTTCATGTGCTTCTTCTGGACTTTGGCCTTCTCATACATGAAATGGCAATACCCTCTCCCATGTAGGGACCAAATGATAAAGCATGGAGCGTTGGGAAACAATTCTCCATGGGTCTCTCTGGAAATCCTGCAAGCAAAGGCCTTCAAGGATACATGACAGCCAACAGCCTAGAAGGTGCCCCTTTGTGCAAAGGGCAGGCGTGTTGACTACTCAACTGTCCTAAAAGTTTGGGGTTCCTGAAGCTCAGGGTTCCTCCCTTATAAAGCCCCCCACTGAGTGTGCAGGTGTCACCTTCTCTCTTTGCACATGGAAACCAAGGCAAGCGTGGTGCTCATGCTATTAGCTGTGCTATGAGTAATAGAGACCTGTTGTCTCTGACTCAGGAATCTGGGGTCCTCTGCCAGCATCCAGGAAAGGGGGCAAGCAAACTTGTTATGTTGCAAATAGGGTAAAATCTCAGATCCTCACAGTTCTTGACAGTGATGAGGATGGGGTGCTGGAAGGGGAAAGATGAGGGCGTCACAAGACAATGTATGGGATTTGGGGGAAGTCCATGAAAATCAGTAGCAAACATGTTGACCAAATTGTATGGCCAAGTGGGCAATCAACGACCCTCTGTTTTACTGCCTTTTGATGAGCAGGAACTGGGGAGGTGGTTGCAGGCTGAGCACCAGGAAGAGGCGCAGAGAGTGGCCCAAACTGTGCCCTGGTTGCGGCTGACTCTCCTTCGGGTGGTGGGACCTCCTCACCAGCCTACAGCCGGTCTCACCTCCTCCCCGTGCCAACAGCTCTGACTAGGACTGCCCCGGGGGCAGAGGAGCTGCTCCTTTCAGGCAGCAGTTTCAGACGGGCACTCACACCAGGGGACAGGAGGGGAATTCACAACCGCTGTGGGCAGAAACCAAAGGGGTTCTTAGAACTTTGGCTGCTTCACTTGGAGACAAGAGGGTGGGTGCATCATGCTGGCTAAGGAAGAAGGATGACCTGGCCCCTCTTGCAGTCCATGGTGCCAACTTCAGATCCATTCAGAGACAACAAGAAAAGGTCTCTCGGCGGGTCCTGCTGCCATAAGGGAAAGTTGACCTTCTTGGGGAAATTAGCCCAAGACAGACAAACTCTCAGAGGAAACCCAAGGCTCTGGGGTTGGGTTTGTCCCGATGGTGGCCACTGACTGCCATGGCCGTTCTGCCTTGGTGCCAGCTCTGCAGAACCGAAAATGGGCACTGCCACTCTGCTCGGTGGGTGGAAGTCAACGTCCTCACGGCTCCAGCCAACACTCCGATCCATGAAGCTCTGTCTTTTTCCTGTCTTCTGGGTAGAGCCCATGACTGGGTTGTTTCATCTACCTCTTGGAAAACCAGAGGCTGGTAGATGGAAGCCACCCCTCCACGGGATCACAAACTGTGGGAAGAAGTTGGAGCTGCTGATTGAACTGGGTGCGTCATTCCTGCAGATGCCCCTGCTGAGGGCGTGTGGTCTGATGAGACCGACTGCCCCCCCGCCCCCGCCCCCGCCCCCGCCCCGGTTGCTGCCTGGACCCATCACCCTGCCAAACTCGGCCAGACCCCTCCCCTCAGAGACCCGTACAAGTAAGGGACTCCTTGCTTCTACGCTGCACGCCACGCTTGGAACTCTCGCCAAAAGCTGACCTGGCTGCCTCGCGGTGGGTGTGTCCCCGAAACTTTGACCCTGTCTTGTGACTACAGGCGGGTGCCTCCTTGCTGTTGACACTTTTCCAGGTTATGGTGGTAGCGTTCCAGTCTGATTAGCCAGCCAATTCCAGCTACAACACTGTGGCCCTTGAAACGAATCGTGTCATGCTTTCAGCTCTCTGGGCCATTTATAGGGTGACTACGGTGTGCCTTTTACCCCGGAGGGCACTCCACAAAGGGCTGACAGGCAAGGGGTTTGGTGACCTTTCCCACACGCTCCCATTCGCAGGGATGGTCTTGGTGAGTCAAAGTTCCCCACTCAATTTCCCTCACCTCCTCTTGGTCCAAACTCCTGACTAAGGCATCATCGACTGTGGCTGTCCCCAGAAAGGGCTCATCTGCGGCGCCACCTCCTGGGGAATGACCAGGATGAGAAGCGTGATGGGTTATAGAAACCTGATCTGAGAATGTGCCATTCTGCCCTAACCATTCCCGGACATGCTACTTCTTAACATTCCCCGAATAGCCAGCCTCATTAACGCAACCTTATGCTTGGTAGTCTGGCCAAAGGAGGATTCAAACTGAATTCTGGTTAAATGTTATAAAAAATGCCCTGTCACTCTTGCACCTGGTCCTTCTGAGAGAAAGGTCTGGGTACAAATAGGTGTGACTGGAGAAAAGGGGAAGTGTAGGGGCGCCTGGGTGGCTCAGTCAGTTAAGGATCCGACTCTTGGTTTCGGCTCAGGTCCTGATGTCAGGGTCGTGAGATTGGGCCCCACGTCGGGCTCCAGGCTCAGCGAGGAGTCTGCTAAAGTTTCTCTCTCTCCCTCTGCCCCTCCTCGTACTTGCTCGAAATCTCTCTCTTTCTCTCTCTCTCTCTCTCTCAAATAAATAAATAAATCTTAAAAAAAAAACAAAAACAAAAACAATGGAGCGGTATTGGCCCTAGACTAGAATTCACTGGCCATGGAGGAAGAGCAGAAGTCCCAGCACCTGGGAAGGGAGCACCTCAGACGTCAGGGCCTCCCCCGACCCGACCCACGGGCCGGGCCCTGTGCAGCCCCCCACACTCGTGCCTTCCGTCTCCCCACAGCTGGGTTAGCCATCCCCCGCCAGGCAGCTCCAACTCTGACTCGTTAGCCGATTTTCTGAACCTTCCTCCCCAGCCACGATGTAGGAGAAACAGCATAAGGTAGCCCCAACCCGAGCACCTCCAGATGTCTGCCCTGGCCCACCCCCACAGCACCAGCATCCGCTGGGGCTGACGGATGCCACCTGGCACCTGGTGTTGACCGGCAGGACACACTGGGCTGGCTAGTCCTGGGGGGGTAGTCTCTCTAAAATCAAGGTGATTTGTTACACAGCGATAAATAACGAATACACCGTCTGTGCTCCTGTTTCACGCTCACCATGATGCCTCGGCGTCTGTGGGATGATGCCTGCACTATCGATGAGAAGCAAAAGCTCAGAGAAGTCAAGCCGTTGCCTAAGGTCCCACAGCCAAGGGGTGGTGCAGGTTGTAACCCGGTCTACCTGCCTCTTTTTTTTGTGCTTTTCGGGTTGTACCTCGCTAGTTTTCCCTCCTCCGAGGTGCTGGGGAGGCTGGCCTCAGTTTCTTCATCTGTGAAATGGGTCTAAGACCCCAGACAGGTTGCAAAGAACAAATGAACTCAGGAGCAGAAAGTGCTTTGGAAAACTAGAGGTACGGATGTGCACACTGATGTGGTCTGAGACAGGAACCAGTAGGAGAGAATGAAGGGCTTGGTGGAGGGCCTGGGATGGAAAGAAAGCAGAAAGGGCCAATCAGGCACAGGGCCTGGGCTGGGATTCCCTTATGAGCTGTTGTCAGCTGTGATGGAAACTGCCTTCCTGTGCCCGAAATTCTGGACAGTCCTCTGGGGTAAGCGGTGCCTTTTCTGGACTCTCCCTTTAAAACACTCATCCCCTTTAGGGCAGTGGGACTGTGCCTACACAGCCTGAGCCCCTCCCACGTGTGGGAGGCGTACATACATTATCTAATGGAATACTCGCACTGGACACTCACTAACCCTCTTTATCTACCTGTCTCTCCCATTTTACAGGTATGGACAAATGAGGCTCAGAGGAGCTCAGTCATTTGCCTAAGGTCTCATGGGAGGTAAGGGACTGAGGCAGGGTTTGGATTGAGATTGTGCTTGATTCAGAGTCTGGTTGCCTTTGGGCTTCTCGGTTTTTTATGCACCTGGCTTTCACCCCCAGAGAAGCCAAGCACTCTGAGACTGGGGCCTGGGCGCAGGGGGCCCAGAATCCTCCCCTGTGGGTGGGATTCCAAAGTGACTGGCGGCCAGGTGCCCACAGGCTGAACTTCTCTCCTAGGAGGGACTGAGAGGGGCAGCCCCAGACCGCCGTGGCTCTTTGTACATCATAACCTTTCTTTGACGTCGCTACAACTGTCTCATGATGGGTCCCTCCATAGGCCTCCAGGAGCTCCTTTTCTTCCCCTCCATGCCTCAGCCGGAGGGATCCTCTTAGAACGCAGCCCTGGCCAAGTCCTTCCCCTGCATAAAGCTACCTGTTGCCTGCCCACCGAAGTCCAAGCTCCTTACGGGACATACAAGGCCCTCCTTGGTCTGCAGACCCGCACCCCATCTCGGTGGAACCTGTTCCCTAAATAAGAATGTTCCCTAAATAGGCCGGGCTGATTTGTGACTCCAAGCCTCTGTGTATGCTGTTCCCGCTTTCTAGATGCCCCTCACCCGCTCCATTGCCTTGATTGTCAAACTCCTTTCTATTCATTAGAAGTGGTAATCCTTAGGCAGATTTCATGTATTTATTAGGAGGCACACGCACGTGGTACAAGATGGCATATAGTGAGGATTGTCTCCTCCCTCCCTCCCTCCCCCCGCCCCCACCCAGCCCCAGCCAGCCAGACCCCTTTGGGTTACCTGTTTGTTGGCTGCCTTTACGTCCTTTAATATCTTCACTCCTCGGTGCTTCGGCTGACCTGTCCTTTCCTCTGGGACCCGTCTCCTGACGGCTCCCCCCTCCCCTGGCCCAGGTCAACCCTGACAGCTGAGTCTCACACAGCACCCAGACTTCCCTCCCATTCAAGCGGTTTGTGGCAATTCTCTGTGGCTGGCTTGGGAGCTGCTTGAGGGTGGTAACTGTGTCCTGTTGGTTTCTGGGCAGAGTGAATATAAGTTGAGGGTACGGGGCAAGCGTGTGTCTTCCGGTGCCGACAGCAGAATGCCCGGGGCTGTGCACTTCCCCAGGTCCCCTTGTGCTAGGGAAGGGTGAGCCGTGCTGGGAACACGCGGGAGATGGTCGGGGGCGGGGACACAAGAGAAAGCTACACCCTCACCTCGCGCTATAGAGCAGAACAAATTCCAGATGGATGAGACTGCAAAATGTGAAAACAATGAAACCATGAAATAACTAGAATAAAATGTTGATGATTTTGATCTCTGGCTGGGAAGTGCCTCTCTAAGCACAGAGGTAATGGAAGAAATTATCATGGAAAAGATGTATATATCTGCTTGCTTAAAACTGGGAACTTCTGTACATCCAAACATACCATAGATGGAATTAAAATAAAAACAAATATGTAAAGAGCACTTGCAAATCAAAAAGAAAGAAAGTCTAAAAACCTCCATCGAGAAAACATAGGCAGTGGACCTGAAAAGAAAATTAACAAAAGGAAAAATGTAAGTGACTAAGTTTATGTTTATGTTTCAAAGTAAGTAACCTCGTTAGAAAACAAAAGATTCGTTTGAAATAGCGAGATGGTATTTTTCACTTATTGCTTTACCCAAACTCTATATACGTCAAAAAATAGGGCTCGATGGGGCTGAGATAAAGTGAGACGAGCAGGATGAAGGCTGTTCTCTGCTGATGGCGCTCTAAACAGGGCAGCATTCAAGAAATCAGTTTCTCAGTACAGCTCAAAAGCCTTAAAGATGTTTATGCCCTTCGTTCCAGCAATTCTGCCTCTGGGGATCTTTCCTGAGAAATCTTCTTCTTCTTCTTCTTTTTTAATATAACAGCAAAAACTCTAAAATATCCAGTAACAGGGAACTCCTGAAATGATGGCACATGTATGGGACAAAATATTACACAGCCTTTAAAACTCATGCTTAACCAGAGCACCTGGGTGGCTCAGTCAGTTGAGCATCCAACTCTTGGTCACGATCCTCAGGGTCCTGGGGTCGAGCCCCGAAGCATGGGGCTCTGTGCTCCTCGGGGAGTCTTGCGGATTCTTTCTCTCCCTCCCCCAGCTCTCTCTCTCTCTCTCTCTCACATAAATAAATAAATAAATCTTAAAAAACAAACAAACAAACTCATGCTTAACTGTTAATGGCAATTGCACTTGGGAGGATGGGAGGGGAGATCAAGGTGCAAGGGGGTTTGTTTTCCTTGCACTTTGTATTTTTCTGGACTGTTTGCCGTAAGTGTGCGTATGTGCTTTTTTTTCAATTAACATATAATGTATTATTTGTTTCAGGGGTACAGGTCTGTGATTCATCAGTCTTAAGTGTGTTTTTTTAATGAAGAAAAATATGTTTTAGAATTATTTTTAATTATTTGGAAAATTATCATGTTATAAGGCAGAATGGAAAAAAAAAAGCAGGTGATAAACCTACATATAGATAATAGGATACTTCACTTACTTATGTATGTAGATGATGCAGCAAGCACAGAAGTCAGCCCCCGGCTCATACAAAGCACCGGATGTGTGCCTACACATTGTTATTATCAATGCCTATATGTATATATATCATATACATATGATATCATATCATATGCCTATATGTATACATATAAAATATAACTATGAATATTTCTGGGTTTATATATATAATATAACTGAATATTTCTGGGTTGTGGAGTTAGGGACGATTTGCACATTTTTCTCTTTTAAAATTTCCCACATTTTTCAAATCTTCTGTCGTGAGCATGTATGAGCTTCATTATGTCATGTTAAACTTTAATCTAAATTATATAATTATAAAAGAAGATTCTCCAGAATAAATGTGGCACCAAAAGGGATTTGGCATTAAATCTAAATTAAACATTTATAACTGCCAGGGTTGAAGTTCTGCTTAATTGAAATCCGACTGTATGAAAGGATAATGAGCGAATCCTCACATTTCTATCATCCCATAGTGCATTTCCACACTCGACTCCCTCCCTTGACCCTTGCGGCCCACCCTGCAAGGTACTGAGATTAAGGGAACTCCACAAAACACAATGGAAAAAATGGGGACACACACACACACACGCGCGCACGTGCGCTCGTCTCCTGGGCCTTGAGGAAGCCACAGTGCTGGAGGGCTTCCATCTTGTGTAAGCCCCGCGTCGTGGCTTTAGAAGACCGGGACACAGCATGCCTTTCTAACTGCCCTCCCCATGGCCCAGTAGGCAGTGGTGGGAGTTGGCAGGGCAGGGGGGGAGGAGAGGAGGATGCCCCCAGTGCTTGGGAGGTGATGGGGTACACCTCCACCTCATTTGGCTCTCAGAGAGGACCCCACCCTGCCTAATGAGGCTCCTACCCTTCCAGACGCCCCGTAGACCCACCCGTGTCAGCCCAACAGCGGGTTTGGCAAACAGGTGACATGTTCTTGAAAGAACAGAGGGCCATGTCCTGCAGGTGTCTCCAGGTAACTGCTTTCCACTCGTTCAGTGATCGGATTCATGTGCGATTTGTTTTGGGGGTTCTTGGGCTGCAGAGGATTCTCCGAGCCTCAGCACAGAAACCCCAGTTCACAGGTAGGCTAGGCCCTCTGTGGGAAACTGCACGGACGGCACAGGCAGGACTATGGGGCAGTGCTTTGCGAGACATATCGGTCATACGCACTGGAGGTCGGGCCACGGAAGAGAGTTTAGAAGAGAGGAATAATGATGATAAGAAATATTAAAGCATCTACCGTTTACTGAGTACCTATTATATGCCACGTATGCTCTCATTAAATTATTCCACCGTCCTTGTGAAGTAGGTGGTGTTCTGCCCCCTTTATAGGTGGTGAAACTGAGACTCAGTTGAAACGACCTGTCTGGATACCCGGCAAGCAAATGGCAGAGTTAGAATTCAAACTCAGATGGTTCTCTCTCCCAAACCGATGTCCAGAACATACCTGGCATATGGTGTTGTTGGGGTGAGTTGTTTGAAACAGATGGACTTAATGAGTATCTACTGAATGCCAAGCTCCAGCTTAGATGCTTTTATATAGTATCTCATTTAATCCCCAGAACAGCCTCTGTGGGGTACGTGCAATTATTGTCATTTTACAAATGAGAAAACTGGGGCTCAGAGGTGTGTCCAAGATCACATGGAACCAAATAAAGGCCTTTTTACAGAAGCTTTATGGGGAGGATGAGTCAGGAGCAACCTGGACCCAGGATCAGAGCCCCCAGAGCCGGAAAAGACTGGGGAATGGGCCCGGCGGCTCGTGGGACACTGTCTCCACCCACAGGAGGCCTCAGAAGGTCCAGGGGTAACTATGGTTTGGGATAAGCCCCACCCCAGCCACGAATACCTTCCATATCGTGTCATGAGGGTTAAATGAGATCATGCACGTGACATGCGTGGAGCGACCCTGGGCTCATGGGAGACACTGGCAAAGGTGAGGTCCTGCTTCTCCTGCCCACTTTCCCTTCCCTACTGGCCTCCATCAGTGGGTCAACGCCCCTGGGGGGCTGGAAGACCAGCCCGCAGCCCACCCTACCTGTCCCTATCCCTGACCCACACCAGTAGGTCATAAGGATTCATGGAATGAGAGCCAGCTGAGCTGTTTCCTGGCTCTTTGACCTTGTGCGGCTCACGTACCCTCTCTGGGCCTCTGTTTGGACTAACGGGGCGGGCTGGGGTAAGGGGGTGCTGCCTGGATGCTCTCTGGGAGCCTCCTGAGAACCGAATGGGCCCCCCACCCCTGGCTGTCTCCCCTAGCCTGTGCTGCCATCGTGCTGAGCCTGGGGACAGGCAGCTGCGTGCAAAGGCTCAGGGGGCCAAGGCAGTCCCTGGGCCATGGCCCCCGGGACTATCCCTGAAGGCTTTCTCAGAGGGACAGCCCCCAAGCACATTCCAGGTGACATACCATTTTCCTTTCTCCCATAGCCCTTGGCGGGGCCCCTCCCACTCCAGCAGGGGCGGGGAAAGTGACTCAGCTCCCCAGCCCCCTCCTCAGACTCACACACTCGCAGCCTTGCTTTGGAAAAAGGGTGGTTTTCATTTCTTTCCTTTTTCTTTTTTTTTTTTCACCCTTCAAACACTCTTCCTTGTCTGTCCCTGGGCTCTTTCTCCCACGGGCCTCCCTGGTCTGGGCCAGGAGTCTGTGGGCAGCCCTTCTCCCTCCTCTTCTGGTGGAGGGTCCCGCCGTCAGGGCGGGCTGTGTGGCCCTACTGTGCGTGGTGGGAAAGAGGCCGGACTCGGGAGGCCCTAGCTGGCCCCCTATTATATTGGCTTCTATTAAATTGAAACACATAGCACATCTATTACACAATAAACCACAGCTATTTCATGGATCAAATTAAGTTTTATTTGGGCAAATTACAACCTCTCCTACAGTCGTGCCTTTGTGAGGCCATTCCTTTTTAATAAAAGCAAGCATTTCTGGGGCTGGCCCGGCTGGACCAAAGCTCCGTGGTGGGCTGGGGGCTCAGGCCAGGGCTGGCGAGAGGGTGGGAGTGTGTGTGTGTGAGAGAGAGAGAGAGAGAGAGAGAGAGAGAGGGAGAGAGATGGGATGGGAATTCCTGGGGCCCCTCTGGGGAATGGGTTTGTCCATCTTTTCCCACTGCCTCCCCATCCTGAGGTTACCATGGAAGTCTGCAGAGAAGTTCTCATTTAACAAGAGAAAGGCGGCGGCGGCAGCAGCAGCGGGGAAAGCATTTCCCGGAATCCAGGAGGAAGCGTGAGTCACCGGGCGTGCTAAGTGAGTCCTTCGTGGCCACCGCGGTCCGGGCCCAGGAGGCCTGGAGCTCAGGGCCAGCCACCAGGACTGCACCAGGCTGCCCGCATAGACATGCCCACTGCCCAGGCTGACGCAGGCTCTAGGAATGCAAACAAAGGCGGGCGGAGGGGCCTTCTGAGGGCCGGGGCGCTGGGCCAGAGACAGGAGGGGGCAGGCTTGGAGGAGAGGCCTGTGGAGGGCCCTCGGGCCTCATAAGAGCCCCTCGCTGGCATCCCTGGAGCCCAGGCTGGTGGGAAGGCTCCTGCCTCCCGGGGTGACCCGGCCTAGCCCCCCACCCCGCTCTGGCTTCCAGGCTCCTCCTCATCGGGCAGGGGCCGGAGTTGTCCCAGATCGGACACGATCTCATCATGGCCTCCTGGACCAGCAGCATCCGCACCACCGGGGAACTGGTCAGAAATGCAGATTCTCAGGCCCTACCCCAGACCTCCTAAGTCAGAAACTCTCGGGGTGGAGTTTTACCAAACCCTGCAGGTCATTCTGATGCACGGGCAAGTTTGCGGCCTACTGCGCTTCATGATCTCTAAGTCACCTTCGAATCCACATCTGCTGGTTAATTCATTCAAAAAAATTAAGAGGTAATGCTCACTGGGAGCCAGGTTCCCGGCTAATGGCTTTACACGTGCGAACTCATTTCATTCCCACATCTGCCCTGTTAGGGCAGGTTCTGTGATCACTTCTCCAGTGTACAGGTGACCCAAGTGCTGCTTTGGAGTCAGAAGCCAGTGTTCTGGGATCTGGGGGTGATGGAAGGCGCTGGGCCCGACGCACAGACTTGGCCCGCCCTGGGTAACTGCTTTATGCGGCTGACCTTTCCCTATGTAGCTGGGTAGCTTTTCCTAAGGGCCCTTCAGAGGCTGCTAGGCCATCTCAGAGGTGGCGGTGGGGAGAACTCTTACTCCAGAACTGCGGAATACAGAGGGAACCAGGCAGGTAGAGTGAGAGAAACAAGAAGGGACCGGAGGAAGCTGGGCTGGAGAGACGTGGGGCCTCGCAAATTCTTGTTCTCCAAGCGCGGTTTCTCGACCAGCAGTAACGACATCCCCCAGGAGCCGTTAGACAGTCAGAGTCTTGCGCCCCGACCCAAACTTACTAAATCCAAACCTGCATTTTAGCAAGATCCCTGGGGGTTCCTGTGCATCTTCAAGCTTGAGAAGCACCAGACACTCAGGAGAAGCACTGGGTAGGGCACCGAGGCATGTCCCCAAGCCCCTAACTGCCACGGAGGGGGTCAGGGCACGGGATCTGGCATCCATACCAGCCTGAGCCCAGCTCCCTTGGGGCTCCAGCTCCCCATTTAGTGCCAACATCCCCTCAGTAAACCCTGGAGTCCGAGGGTGCTGGGCGGGAGACGTCACTCCTTAAAACCCACAGCCGAACCAGGATAGTGGGAGGGACTCTGCCTCTGCCGAGTGTCCTCCTCCCAAGGTCAGGGATCTTCACTTCCTCTACCCGCTCTTCCTGGGTTCTGCCATTTACTGATGGTGAATCTTGCTGTAAACTTCTTGGTGCCTCAACTTTCCTTTTCTGTGAAATAAGAGTAACAATATTTCCTAGATGATGCATTGTGTGTTGTGTAGATTAAATCAGCGGATACAAATAAAGGACTTACGGCGGTTCTTGGCACATAGCTCCATTAACACAAGCCCTTTGCGTTCGGCCTTCCTTTGTTCCCTTGTCTGTGCGGCCCTTGGGCTGGGGGGGCGGGGCTGGAAGAAAGAGGGTGCTGACGGAGGAACACTCAGCGCCAAGGCAGGGCAACTGGCTTGGATTCCGGGGGTGACAGGGCCTCCTGCGGCGACAGAAGGAAATGTGTTTGTAGGATGCCTGTGATGTGCCAGGCTCGGTGCCAGGCATTTCCCTCCTCTCCACAGTGGAAAGTACTGCTCCCTTCCCAGCTGACAAAGTCTTGAGGCCCCAGAAGTGCAGTGAGCAGCCCAAGGTCAGTCAGTGAAGGGTGGAGCTAGCACTTGGTGGATCTGCCCGGCCAGCCTGACCTCAGTCTCACACCCACTTCCCGTGGCCGCATGCTTCTACCTTCCCTGCAGCCCCGTCTGGTCCCTCAAGGAGGTAAGGGGATCCAGGAGACTAAAACTGGCAGAGGAGTGGGAAGGCTGATGGGGCCTGGGGACATGGCTCGTGCTTTCCCTAGGGCCTCAGTTTCCCCAGGGTGGTGCCTCCTTCTTGCAGGAGCAGGGCACGTGTGCCGAACGGACCTGTCGCGGGTTGAGCTGCTCCTGGATTTACTCTGCCAGCACAGTTTGCCCGTCCCTCTGTCCCATGATTGGATGGCAGGCATTTGGTGGATATGTTAAAATGCCAGCAAGGGGGGGAGGGTACCTCTGGTTTCAGCTTTGATGCATGAACAGCTTGGAACTGGTCACTCCCATCCTCACAACAAGAGAAAGCTGAATAAGCTAAAAGTCAACAGCTTTTAGATGCATCAGAGAATGAGGGTCGACGGGCAAACTGGCCCTCAGAAACCTGGCGAGAGGGGTGAATACGGAGAATCAACCACGATCAGCTTATCTGAAGCAGAAGCCACCAGAGCCAGTAACTCTTAGGAACACTTAAGTGGTCATTTTTTATCCTCCCTCCCCCCAGTGATAATTTTAAAAACACATTTTTGAGGTGGGATTGACATGCAGGAAGTTGTGCGTACTTAGCACATATAACTCGATGAGTTTGCACATAAGTATGATCCGGGAAACAGCCAACACCATCTATGCTATATATATCCCCATCGTCTCCAAAATTTCCTCCCGTTCTCTTTATTAATGTGCTATTATTATTGTGTTGTTGCTATTAAATGGCAATTTTGATAACCTGCTGGAAGCTGAGTATGGACTGGGTTGAAAGTTACAAACTTGGCCCACTCCTAGGCACGCCCATACTGTCATGGGCTTTACCCCCAGGAGCCCTACACAGTTCACATGGTGAAGATCAGAGAAAAACCCCTTCTGTTTTGGGCAGAAGAAATAAACACTTTGAAATATGCCTAGAGCTTTTTCCATAACAAAGACCTACCCTTCAGAAGAAACTCCTTTCCCAGAGCCTTGTCTGATCAGGGGCAGGACAATTAGACAATCCCAGACCTTTCTAGCCTTCCCGTGTCATTTAAGGGGAACAAAAAAGGGCTAAGATATGCTTCTGAAGGTCACAGCCCAGGAACTCAGGCCAACAAAAAAGTCTGAGATTTAATGATAAAAGAGTACAGAACACTTCCCCTCCCACATTTACCACCAATGCAGCAGGTCTTCGGTGTACTAACGGTGGATTCCAACAGAAAGAGCTGCAAGACACAGATTCTCTTTCAGAAGAAGTTCTTAGGGAAACCCAAAGACAACAGGGCAGGAAGCAAACAAGCAAGGAAATTCTAGGACGCCAAAGCCCCTGGCACGTACGGCTACCACAAACCTTAAACATAGTCCAGCTCTTAGCCAAATTAACATAAAGCCTCATACTAAAAGCCTAATTGCATTGGTTCCTATAACCTGATATATCACATCTAGCTTTCCACACAAAATTCTAAGGCATTCTAAAAGGCAAGGGAAAACACTCTGGAGAGACGAAGCAAATAATGGAATCAGACTCAGCCATCACAAAGACTTTTGGAATTAAACAGATGGGAGGTTTAAAATAACTATGATTAATATTCCAGTGGAAAAAGGAAATAACATGCAAGAACACGTGGCTAATGTAAGCAGAGAGATGGAAACTTTAAGAAAGAATCAAAAGGGAATGTGAAAATCAAAAACACTAACAAAAATGAAGAATGTCTTTGATGGGCCCATGAGCAGAGTGGGTTGACCAAGGAAAGAATCAGTGAGCATGAAGATATGTCAGTAGAAACTTCCCAAACTGAAATGCAAAGAGAAAAAAGAATGGGGGAAAAAAAAAGAAACAGAATATCCGAGAACCGTGGGACAATTATAATAGGTGTAACCTGTGCATGATGGGAACACCCTGTCACCAAAACTAAGGGACTCTGTCACCAGTAGGCCTGCCTTCCAAGCAATGTTAAAAGAAGTTCTTTGGAGAGAAGGAAAGTGTGTAGGTCAGAAACTTGGATCTATATGGAGAAAGGAGAGTATCAGGGAAGAAAGAATGAAGATCAAATAAAATTTTTTTTTAAAAGATTTTATTTATTTATTTATTTTAGAGAGAGAAAGAGAGAGAGAGAGAGTGGGAGTGGAGGGAGGGGCAGAAGGGGAGACGGAGGGAGGAGACTTAAGCAGACTCTTAAATTGCTTAAGTCTCTTAAACTGCTTCAAGTCTTAAGCAGACTCCCCGATGAGCTTGGAGCCTGACACAGGGCTCAATCTCATGACCCCGAGATCATGACCTGAGCCAAAAACCAAGAGTTGGATGCTTAATCTACTGAGCCACCCAGGTGCCCCTTATATTTCTCATTCTTAATTGATCTAACGGATAACTGTTTGAAGAAAAAATGGCAGAAATAGTAGCCAAAAAAAAAAAGTATTGGGTGGTGATAGCCTTTGGATAAGTGAAATGAATACCAGTAAAATTACGAGGGATGGGAGGGAGGGACTGGGAGCGTATTGCTATTAGATGTCATGAAGCAGTACTGTGCTATTGAAAGTAAACTTAGATTCGTTGTAAAGGTATGTTGCAAACACTAGGGCAACAACTAAAAAATTTTGTGAAGAAATTTAATTGGTATACTAAGAAGGGGGAGAAAATGAAATCACATAACACCAGATAAGGCAGAAATAGAGGGGAAGATTAAGAAAAGAAACAAGTGCATCGGACAGAAAACAGTTACAAATGTGGTCGGTACTAATCCAACTATATTTGTATCACCTTAAATATGAATGGTGTAAATATACCAATTAAAAAACAGAGACTATCAGAAGGATTAAAAAAAAACAAGACTCAACTATCTGTTGTCTACAGGAAGCCCGCTTTACTATTGATTGATTGATTGATTGATTTTTTAAAGATTTATTTATTTGAGAGCGAGAGAACAAGCAAGCATGGAGGAGGGCAGAGGGAGAGGGAGAGAGAGTCTCAAGCAGACTCCCCGGTGAATGCGGATCCCAGTGCAGGTTTTGGTCTCATGACTCTGAGCTCATGATCTGAGCTGAAACCAAGTGTTGGACGAAGCCCACTTTAAAAATAGAGGCACATACATGAAAAGAAAAGGAGTGGAGAAAGATATACCATGCTAACACTAATCAGAGGAAGCTGGAGCAGCTACGGTCATTTCAGAGTAAGCAGACTTCAAAACAAGGAAATTGATCAGGGATAAAATGGGCATTGCATCATGACAAAAGGATAAATTCTTCTAGGAGATAAAATAATCCTTAACGTGCATGCACCTAAAAGAGAATATCAAAGCACATGAGGCCAAACACCGAAAGAACTGCAAGGAGAAATAGACAAATCACCATTATTTTGGGGTACTTCACACCCCTCTCTCAGTAATGGACAGATCCATCAGTAAGGACATAGTTGAACTAAACAGCACCATTAATCAACTGGATTCAGTTTATAGAAAACATCATCCAACAATGGCAGAATGCATATTCTTCTCAAGTTCACATGGAACATTCACCAAGATAGACTACATACAGGACCATTGAACCCACCTTCACAAATGGAAAAGAACAACATCTGGGTAACATCTGGGGGATGGGCATTTGGTTCCATTTCCTAAGATCCCAAGTTCTTGTTTAGGGAACAGGGCCTCTGGAGCCCGATAGGCATGGGGTGCAATTCTGGCTCCATCACTCACCTGCTGTGTGACCTTGGGCCAGTCACTTAATCTCTCTGAGCCCCAGGTCCTTCATCTATAGAGTGGGGATGATAATATTAACTACCTCATGGATAAGATGTTACAAGGATGAAATAAGACATTCCACGGGAGGTGACTGAAGTCTTCCTCAACTCAAGGTTAGGCCTCAAAAAATATTCCCTGCTTACTCATGGTGTTAGTAAAAAGGAAGGAACACGGTACAGAGCCCTTGCTGGTACCACCCCCTGCTGGTCACTGGGAGACTCAGACCTCAAACATGGGCTCCCCTCCAGGGCTTCCACCAGGAGATGCATCACACTTCCAACCTTGGGGAGCGGGTGCCCCTGGCTTCTGGCAGGTGGGAGTGCAGTGTGAGGCAGGCTCAGCTGAATTCAGGGGTGCAGGGTGGGAAGGGTTTCTGACAACGGGGCATTTGAGGTAGCCTCCAAAAGACGGGTGTCTTTCTAAACTGAGAACACAGGCTGAGCAAGTGGAAGCATGGTGGTTTCCAGAACGAGTGAGCAGTCTGGTGTGGCTCGTGGACTGCACAAAGGGTCATGGCTGAAAAGGTCAGGGTGCAGAGGTTACTTGGCCCAGTCATCTCATGGCGGAGATGAGCAACCTGAGGCCCAGAGAGGGAAGAAGGGACCCCCCACCCCAGTTGTCATACTACACATGTTTCTATCTGGGACCTAGCTGAACTTAGAGAATGAGAGTTTGGATTAGGGAGAAGGATAATTTAGTGATGACTGAGATTGATGATGGATTAATATGTGTTAGGCACTCCTGTAGGGGCTTTCCAGGAATTACGCGATTTTATTCTTAAAAGTAACCCTGCGGGGCAGAAACTGTTATTCCCATTTTATCGTTGAGGAAACAGGCACCAGGGCTTTCAGGACTTTACCAGACGCTGTGGAGGCCCCCTCTGCACCCACTCCTGAATGTCTGTCTTCTTTGCTGGCAGAGCAGCAAGCTGTTCCTCTGTCCTCCTTATCCCACAACTGGAGGTTCCCAGGGCAGGCTCTGGTCTCAGCTCATCGTGGAGATTGGTTCAGGGACAGGACGGGATGCCTTGGCCCTCCTGTAAGTGGAGGGAAGCTAGGGGAATTCTGGAAGGAGTTCCTTGATTGACTGAGAGAGATGGGGTTTGGTGGGCGAGCTCCATGGAGCACCTCTGGACACTGTGGGGTCTGCATGTGATGTTGGAACGAAGGCAGCCACCTTAGGTCCATGAGGGGACACGTCTCAGAACAGTTTGATGCACGCAAGATGGCAGAGCAGAGGCAGGAATTAATGGGGTCCTGGAAGATGTGGTTGAGCTGCTTGAATTAACTAAACCCAGATGCCATTCCTCTCATCTCCTTGACATATGAGCTCTTACATCTCCTGTTTGCTAAGCTGGGTGCGTCAGGATTTTCTGCTCCTGGCCGCTAAAAGCCTTCTTGTTGGTCTAAGGATGAACCCCAAACCTCTCCCCATGTCATGCAAGGCTCAGACCCCTGAACCGTGTTTCTTAGCAACATCCGCTGTCTAGCCAGAGTCGGGGATTTGCTAACCCCAGGCTGGGCCGTGTTCTCTGGGGCCTCCGGGCCTTTGCACATGCTGTTTTCTCTGACTGAAGTGCCCTCCCAGGTGCTGGTTCTATACACCGCCTTTTCTCCCGTGAGCCGGCTGCTCCATCACCTTCTGTGCAGAGTCTCACAGCACCTGTCATCACCCATGTTCTCACCTGCCAGTGTATATATCTGGCCCCCTCTCCTGGACTGAGTTCTGGACTGAGGACAAGACCTGTCACATTCATTTGTGTGCCCTTGTCATCCAGTGCAGGGCCTGGCCTATAGCACATACCCTCTACATGGCTGTGGAATGAATATGGTGCGGGGGCCCTCGGGGGTGCCCCCGTGCTCACACGGGCCGGGGTGGGCAGCGCCCAGCTCAGCAGCCGTAGTAACAGCAACCATCACGGAGCCGCTCGCTCACTGGGGCCAGACGCTCCGCACACCTCTCTGTGCTCTCCGGGGTAGCGCCTGTCGCCTGCTTTTACGGATGAGAAAACCAGGCTGCAGAGGGCTGAAGTGACTTGCCCAGAGCTGGGCTTTCAATGCAGGGCTGATGGTCTTTTGTAAAGTTAAAAAAGTAATGTACTGAATTGTGTGTATATGTTATGATTGCGCGTGTCTGTGCGGGTGCTTGCAGTATGATGGTAGGAATACTGGCACCCTACTTCTCCAATTTTCTCGATATTTCTAATTTTGTTTCAGAAGTATAATGGGGAAAAATAAAAAAAATATATAGCCCAAGGTTTAGAGAATTAACATTAGACTGGGCTGTGTGCCCTGAGGGCGCCACTTTCTTAAAGATCCTTTGGTGCAGCAGGGAGCCCACATAACTCCCTACTCCCAGGATGCAGTCTGCACTGTGCAATGTCAAGGTTTCCTGATGCCCTGACTTCTAATCTGTGCTTTTCTTGAGTTTGGAGACGTTTTCATTTTTATGCACCTCCCTCCCTCACTTCCTACCCTCCCTTCCTCCTTTTCTTCCTTTCTCTCTTTCTCTTTTTTTAAGGTGTTTTTTTCTATCTTTAAGTAATCGCTACACCCTATGTGGGGCTCGGACTTACAACCCCGAGATCCAGTCTCACGCCCCACCGACTAAGCCAGCCAGGCGCCGGTCTCTCGTTTTCTTTCTTTCTTCCTTCCTCTCACTTTCTTTCTTTCTTCCTTTTTTGCCAGGCAGTGCAGATAAAGAGCGAGCATTGTTTACATTTTTTCCGGCACTATTTAAACTTATTGTACTTAAAAAAGATCAGATCATTAGGTTGGCAGGGTGTGGATAGGGAGGTGGGAGAAAACTCAGCTCCAAAAACACACCCCCTCTCTTTCTTATTTATATAAAACTTTGTTCTGAAGACTTCTTTGGGGCTAAAGAACAAGCACACAAACAAAATCAGGTCATGACCATTGTGCTCTCTGCCCCTCGCCCAGCTGGACCCTGGGTGGAGCCCCAAGACGAAGGTCTGGAAGCACCAGGAAACAGAGCCAGCACATCTCAGGAGGGGGACCTCATGTGCCCTGGCTCGGGCTCAGAAGTAGAGAGAAATAATTGGAGGGGGTAGCCAGAGTCCCCCGAACCCAGCATCCCCATGCTCAGAGAGGGGAGTCCCCAGTTCCCTCCTCTGTGAAATGAGGCCATTGTGAGATCCTGCCAGGGCACACATGGGCCCAGTGGGGGGCGGGGAGCACCAGGTCCCCCCAGGAGCCCAGGCGGTGTGGGCCCAACTGGTCTGTGAAGATGCGCCTGGGGTGGGCAGGTCAAAAAGCATGTGTTCCGAGAGATCCTTGTTCTGTTGGTGGCTTGGGAGCCTCGTGCCTTCTGTGAATCACTTCTTCTTACGGGTTGGGTGTTTGTCCCACATCAGTTGAAGTCCTGGGAGCCCCCGATGCCAGTTTCTGCTTCCTCCCCGGGGCGGCGGCCAGCAGCCACTGGCCTGTCTGTGCCGTGTCGAGGCGGTGGGAGGGACAGACAAGGAGACGCAGGGTCCCCCTCCCGGGAGAAGGCCCTGCCCTGGACCCACCGGGTGTTGAGCATCTGGCGCGAGGCAGTGGAAAGAAGTCTTTCCTGGTATCAGAAGCCCCAAGCGCCTCTCGGACCTGCCACGAGACTGCCTGAGCCCCCTCAGCTTTCAGCTTCCACCCTAAGAAGTGGGGCATCTGGCTTGAGCGTCACGAAGGGACTTTGAAGCTTCACCGTCCTCAGGGGAGGGCTGAGACGGCCAGGGGGAGGCGGGGAGCTGCGTTTTGTCCCGCCAGGCCCTCCCGTGTGGTCCCCCCACATCTGGCCCTGCTCCTCGACAGGGTTCGAGGCAGTGGCAGCTACTGGTTAACGCAGACCAGATGCAGCCCTTTCCCCGGACACGCTCAGCGGCCTTCCTCCTCGCAGGCCTGGGGGATATGGGAGACTCCACGGAGTTTGGCTTTGGAGCCCAGAGGGGAAACCACAGCCCCATTAGGCGAGCACATCTGATCTCCCTGGGAGGAGGGAGGCGACCGGCCTCAGAAAAGGGAGAGACAAGTTGGAGGCCACTGGCTCTGTGGGGAACAGTTTTGCCTCCCCGCTGAGGACGGCGTCTGGGAGCTCCAGGGAGGGCAAACCCAGCATGCTTAGCCAGAAGGGAGGCCTGACCTCAGAGGTGCTGGGCTCCCCGATCCCCGGGGATGGTGGCAGAGGCCAGGGGCCTCCAGAGAGGAACTCGAGTCCCCTGCGAGAGCTGGACACCCACCGAGGAGGATTCTACGTCTTGCCACCCCTGCCATGAGAGCGCATATGTTGAAAGATTTTATGTTGGCGAGACTCATCGGGAAAGAAGAGAAATGCCATCGGAAGGGAATGACGGCCTCTCCCTCTTCCTCCCCGGGGGCAGACCAGGCAACTGAGTTTGCACAAATCAGTGGGAAAGGGTTCCAAGGTCACTGCCTATTAAGATACCCCAGCTTCTATCGCTTGCCCCGTTGGGTAACTTTGGGCTAATAATTTATCATCTCCAGACTCAGATTCCCATTTGGCCAATGGAAATAATGAGCCTTAGGGGCGCCTGGGTGGTGCAGTCAGTTGATTGACCGACTCTTTGGTTTCGGCTCAGGTCATGATCTCAGGGTTGTGAGATTGAGCCCCGTGTTGGGCTCTGCGCTCAGCACAGGGTCTGCTCGGGACTCTCTCTCCCTCTTCTTCTGCCCCTCCCCCCAGCTCATGCTCTCTCCCTCTTTCTCAAATAAATAAATAAATCTAAAAAAAAAAAAAAGAAAAGAAATAACAAGCCTCACCTCGGGGGTGGGGGCTATTCGATGTGCATAGAAGAGACTTGCAGGGCTCAGTGGAGGCAAGTCAGTGTTACTCCCAAAGGACATGGATTAAATCCTCCTTTCCTTTTTCTAAATAACCCAAGGCCATCATAACTGCCCATCAGCACTGTGGTCGGTAGAAGTAAGCGAGACACCCCCAGGGGCGGCTGTGGTCCCGGCTGAGGGGGCCAGTCAGCTGGCTTCGTGAACGTAGCATCTCCAGGTTTGAGTGACGGCTGGGGCAGGCACTTTGAAACTGCCTACACTCAGCCCCGTCATGACCATCTGTGTCAGCCCTTCTAGCCCGAAGTTCTTTCTCTCCAGGGGTGAAGGCTCAGACAGGGCAGTGGACCCCCAAGCTTCTGCTCAGCGCCCACTCACCTGCGTGCTCTGGGAAGGTTACTTGGCTACTTCTGTGGGGTGTAGAACTGACTTGCTTGGTCACTTAGCAACCTCAGTTTCCTCCTCTGTGAAATGGGGACAGTAGCCACGTCAGCTCCCTGGGTGGGGGCGTGTTATGAGGGGTAGGGAGAGTGATCAGTGGTTGGCTCATGTGATCCTTCCCACTGTTGTGGGGAGAGACCTCAGGCTCAGGGCATCAAAGGATGGGAATGCAGAGTGGGCTGTTGCCCCCGAAGATCAACTCGTAGGAGAAGGGTATATCCCCATGCGTGGGGTCTAGGAGTGGGTGGGGCAGGTTCCCTATGAATTTAGGATTTGTGGAAGGAAAGAGATTGGGCTTGGTAGTGGACCTTGAAATAGACATAATGAAGCCTTTTCCAGTCTCGCCAAACCTTCCAATGGGTCTCCATCCATGCTCCCCTTCGTTCTCCCTCTCATTTGTCCACCTGTTCATGCAGCCACTCATTCCATGAATACTCTGTGAGCACTGTCTTTGTGTCTGGCGCTGGGGATACCATGCTGAGTATGGGGCCTGCCCTCCTGGAGCTTTTGCTTTATGTGGGGGAGAAAGACTTTCGCCAATGAGTCGCACACATCAGTACAGATTCACATTTAACAGGTGCCAGGAAGGAAAGAGACGGGGTGTTGGGGGAGTGCCTAACAAGGGCCACCTCCTCCCAAAGGTCAGGACTTGCTGTGTATCTGGCAGTGACCTAAGTCCTTGATGTTGACTCACTGGGTCCTTGCTGTGTCCATGTGGGCCATTGTCATCTCCATTTTACAGGTGAGAAAACTAGGCGGACCCAAGATTTCAATTGTTTACCCTAATTCTGTGCCATGGCCATGGGGCGGGAGGGAGAGGGGGCCTTCCCTCTTCCTTTTCCACAAATGAAGCAACTGAGACTTTAGTGGAAGTCAAATGTTTTTCTCAAGGTCACAGAGCTGGAATGGCTGAGTTTCCTGGCTCATCTCCTCCAACCACACTCCAACCAACTTGGCACAGAATTTTTAGCCCAGTGAAGATAAATCAGCCAGCTAAAGTTGGAAGATTGATTATATTTATGTCCTCACAATTTTTCACCCCTCCCTGTATCCACACGCTTTGCTCAGTAAATCTGCAATGCTCTGCTACTGGGGTAGAATGTTTTGCAGTCCTTGGCTCTGGACTCCGCCCTGTGATTTGCTTTGGCTGATGGGACGTTAGCCGACTCAGTGCAAGCAGGGGCTTTGCAAAGTTCTTGCACATTTCCCCTTTTGCCCGTCTCCTCCGCCACATGACTTTCCTTGATGAGGACAATGTGGTGGAAGTGACTCTGCGCCCAATCCAGGTGTAGCCTTAAATGGCCTGGGCCTTCTGCTTTCTCTCTCTCTTTTGGAAGTCGGACACCATGGAAAGAAGCTTGGGCAGAAGGACAGGGACGAGGAAGCATGTGGAAGGTGAGTGGAGAAACCCCAGCCCAGGGACCTTGAGGGAGGCCTCTTGGACATTCGGGGCCAGCCGAGCTCCTGGCTGAACGCAGCCACGCCGATCGCAAGTGAAGCCGGGGCTCCACGCAGCTCACCTGCAGAACCAAGAGCGGGACTAGAGCACTGTCATTTCAAGTGCTGAGTTGTGAGATGTTTTGTTACGTGGCAGAGGTGACTGAGACAGGTGGCCTGGCAGATGCCTAGTTTCTGGGAGTCTCTGGGACTTCTCACCTCCTCCAGAGCCCTGAGCTCTGTTCCCATGGTTCCCAGTGGCAAGCAACTGGCAAGCACTTTTCTCCTGTTTTATTCTTGCCAGGGAAGGGGAGGGAGGGGAGTTGTGTGGTTTCCTCGCATCCCATTTTGAAGGGGCTCCTATGACAAGCTAGGGGAGCTCCTCTGATAAGAATAACAGACTATGAGTTTGGACTCTGGCCAGTCAGACTCCTGGGATTTAAGTCCCAGCTCTGCCCATTTCTAGTTATGTGACCTTGGGCAAGTTACTCAACCTCCCTGTGCCTCAGTTTCACATCTGTAAAATGAGGTCAATGCTCACACCTACTCATTGAGTTCCTATGAGGATTAAACGAGGTAATGTACACAAACTCTTCAAATAGTGCCTGACTCATCATAAGCCCTTGACAAATATTATCTATTGTTTTACTACTATTAGTTCTACTACCACCACGACTCCCCTTGCTGCTGCTTCTAGGAATAGCAGGTAGTAGGTTCCAGGGATTCTGAGCTGGATAGTTCAGTGTTCTTGACCTGAAGGAGCTCCCAGTCTCACCAACTAGGAGCAGCGCTGACACCTGAACAGGTACGTTGCAATACAGAGGGATAAAAATAAAAACAGGAGAAGGATCAAGTCTGGGAGCGGTTTGTCCTGCCTGGGAATTAAGAAGGCTTCCTAAGGGAGGTAACAGTTGAGCTGGGTTTTGAAGACTGACAAGGAGTTTGCTGGCTGTATCAGTTAGGTTTATGCTCGGCTCTGAGTAAAAGCAACCACCACCACCAAAACAAAAACACAAACACAAAAATAGCAGCAGCTTAAACAAGATAGAAGCTTATGTCTGACCCTAGTAGAAGTCTGGTGGTGGAAGGCCCAGGGCTCCTAGGCTGCTCCACAGTAGCAGGCACCCAGGTTCCTTCTATCTTGCTGTTCCAACATGCATAGCTTCCCCCCCACGCTCTCCTCCTGCTGCAAGAGCTCCAGCAACCCGGCTCCTTAGGGACACGCCCAGATGTCTACACTGCACTCACAAGCTATTGTCAAGGCTTCATCCCATGGCCAATCTAATTGCAAGGGGGACTGAGAACATTTTCTTTATTCTGGGTGACCTTGTGCCCAGCTAGCTAAGAAGTGGGTATTCCATTACTGAGGGGGATGTGGGGACCCCCCCTAGAACCTGGAGGTCTAGGTTCCCACGAGAAGGAATGGCATGTCCAGAGGCCTGTGTATGTGGGGCACATGGCTGGTTCTGTCTTCACCAGGCCTTCAAAGATCCTCATTCCTTCTCTGCGGAGGCATTCACGGGTTCCTCATGGCCGGTTCTGGGGACTTGCATTTCCACCAGCCTCCTGCCGGGCAAGCACACCCATTCCCAGCTCTCCTGCTGCTCCGGAGGCTCCCTCCCACCCAGTTCCTCCTGGGAGAAACTGAGATGCCCTTGAGGAGCTCGAGCTCACTGAGGAGATGGAGCTGCTGAGTGGAGGGGCTGCAGAGAGAGGGCCCCCAGGCCAGGGGAAGGCTGTACACAAAGGCCGGGAGGTGGCTTGGTGTGCGCACTTGGGTGGCCCTCGAGGAGAGCCGTCATGTTCGTTCAGGGGGTCTGAGGCCTCAGGGGCTTGAGGGATGAGAGCTCTCGTCCCTACAGATGACATCACACCTACGCGGGTCGTGGCAGGTTGGGACCATGGAGTCAGTGCTCTTGGAGAAGAAAGGGAACCACAGTGGATGGCATCTTGGAGCGGGCAGGACGAAGCACAGGGCCAGCTCGGGGCTTGGAGGCAGAGGAGTGGGACACTCACGTGGCACAAGGTCTAGGCATGGAGCTCCAATTCAGCCTTGGACATGCTGGCCGACTTGAAGCCTCAGTTTCCCCATCTGTCAAGTGGTGATCCACTTCTCAAGGGCATAATGAAGGTTCTGGATGGTGGCTGGGAAAGGCCTCGGCAAGAGCTCAGGTGCTGGGCACACATGTGTGTCCTGTGGAGATTCTGCTTGAAGGGCCTCGCACAGGGTGCCTTCTCAGGCCTGCGCTGGGGCTTCCCAGGCCTCCGCCCCTGGCCACCTGCGCACCCCTTCCTCACCTCCCAGCCTTTCCTGTCCCCTTGGTCAGAGCTCCGGATGCAGACTGGAGCCAGGCCAGGATTCTCTGCACCTGGGGTGTGGGCGGAGGTGGCCGAGAGAGCTGGACAGCCCCAAGTGCTAGGTGAACACTCAGGCAGGACTCCTCACTCACACGCGCACGGGGAGTAGGCAGGCAACCAGGGTGCAAAGGGGCTCAGGGGGTGGCAGCCTCCGGGCACACAGCCTGTGACACGCTGGCAAGCACGTGCCCACCCGATTCGAATGAAGTGTTTTTATACACTTGACTACAAAGCAGAGGGGCAAGTTGGAGGCTTTGTGGTCTGGATTCCCAATCACGGTATCTGCTCTGTGCGGCTTAGCGGGGAGGGTGGGTGTGTGTTTCACAGACCGAGAACATCAGCCAGCCGGGGGAAGAGGCCATCTGCTTTGCTTCTGTGATGGAAGGTGGGGTGGGGGTCCAGGGTGGGTAGAATCTGGAGCATACAAGAGACACCTATATTTGTTGTTGTTGTGCCTAGTGTTGTCCCTTTGCTGGAGCTGCTCCACACCCTCATTAACCACACGTTTCCAGTGGGATTTGCCACATTGATTCTCCCCAGGTGGTGAGCACCTGACCCACGCTGAGCCAATCAGTGTCTTCTGCAGAGAATTTAGAATCAGAACCAGAAGACCTCAGCTAAGGCCAGCTGTCTTCACACCTAGAGGCCACGTCAGGCCGGGAGCTGTTGACGGACCTGATTTCCACTACTGACCGGAGGAGTGGACCGAGCCGGCAGACGCGGCAAGGTAGGAGAGGGAGGGGGCCTGGCTGGGCATCCACGGGGCTCCCAGCCCTGACAGCACCCTTTCCTGAGGCCCACTGGGTCCTGTGCTGGGATTCCGGGAGACACCCCCGGCTCCTTTCAGGGACCTCCCTGCCCCTCTCTCCAACATTTTCTTTTTCTTGCTCCAGTTAGTGTAGGTGAGTTTCTATTGCAATGAAAATAATCCCACCTGATATAAGGAGGAGCACAGTGAGATCTATTTTTATATGACTGCCACTCCCTGAGCCAGCAGCTTCACCTGCATGATTTCTTTAGCTCCTTATGAGGACTGTGAGGTAGGTCTTGTTATTTCCAGTTGGTGGGCGAGAACACTGAGGCCCACAGAGGCTAGGCGACTTGCCTACAGTCACACAGCTGACAGGAACTTGAGTTTGGGCTGGCTGATTCTAGAGGTAAAGTAGACCTCCTGTGCACTCAACCCACCTGCTGTTAGGGGTTGCATTTGAAAGTCACTGGCCTGGGAGTTCTGCTGGGCCTCCTGCACAGCCCATGAGTCTGGGCTTATTGGACTCTGTTCTATTAAATAAGTGTGTACACCTCGAGAAAGAGCCCGCTGGTTGGGCTTTAAGTTGTCAGTACTGGGCTGGAGGTGGCCTCCTGGGGGAGCCCAGGCAGAGCCCAGCCGTGCCCCTAGACCAGGCTGGCTGGTAGAGGAGGCTAATACTATGTCCTGCCAAGGCTCGGAGGCTGCCTGTGAGTAATGGCCCTGGATAGCCTAGGGCAGAAACGGTCCTCCCCGAGACCCCAGGTGGCCGTGACCTTTCCTCTGTTCTCCCGCATATTCACTTTGCCCTTGTTTGCGTTCTCGGGCTGAACAACCATGCAGGGCAAAGCTGACACCTGAGATAGGCTTGGCCCCCTCCTCCCCAGGGGTGGGCGGTTGACTTTAGAGAGTCAGATAGAGAGAGATGACCCAACACGGGCTGGATCATGGGAAGATATGGGTCCCAAGAGAAATAGCAAGGGGCTTGGCAGCTCCAGGAGGCTCAAGGAAGACTCTCGGGTATAGGCCTAGCTGTGTGTAGACCCGTAGGCTCTCCAGAAACAGGGACCAGCCATCCCTGCCCTTTGAAAATCTTTTAAAGTTCATTCATTTGAATTCTATGAATGTAGAGTTTTCAAAAGAAATGGAGTCGTACTATATTATATGACATACACAATTTGTTTTTCCGCTAAACAGATTACGGACATTCTTCCAAATGAACAGAGGTCTGAGTCATTCTTTTTTTTTTTTTAAAGATTTTATTTATTTATTTGACAGAGAGAGACACAGCGAGAGAGGGAACACAAGCAGGGGGAGTGGGAGAGGGAGGAGGCCGCCGAGCAGGGATCCCGATGCGGGGCTCGATCCCAGGACCCTGGGATCATGACCTGAGCCGAAGGCAGACGCCCAACGACTGAGCCACCCAGGCGCCCCTGTCTGAGTCATTCTTGTTAATAGTTGCCTAGTAGTCTATAGACTGGACAGCTTAAAAAAAAACTCAGGGCTGGTTTCATTGTGAATGTAGATATAAGAATTCTAAGTAAAATATTAGCAAAAGCAATCGAGCACAACAATAAATGAAAAGAATCCTTCATAATCCAATAGGAGTTTATTTTAGGAATGCAAGGATGGTCAGTATTGGGAACTCCACCAACAGTGTTCATTACATCGACAGTCGAGGGAAACCATGTAATTCTCTCACTGGACAGTAGACCAGGTTTGCATGCTGACTGGCAGCCCTTCCTGATGAAGTGGTGAGAAGGAAACTGAAAGATGGTCAGAGTATTGCCTAAACCCCAAGAGCCAACAGAGGGGGATATATACTAAAGGCATTCTCGTTAAGGTCCAGAGCAGACAAGGCTCCAGGGTCCTCCGTGATTATTAGTCCATGTCGTCCCAGCTAGAGGCCCGGGGACAATGACTGTGAGTGGGCCAGTGGTGGGGAGAAGCTAGTGCCCAGAGGCCTCTGGGGAAGGCCCACTCTCTGGAAGCCCTCCTACCGGAGGTGAATTTACCCAGAAGTTAAAGAAATTTCAGCCTCAGGGCTCCTTACTTGTGGCTGTCCCTTCAAAGTCTCTGTGACCAAGTCTACATTCATAATTTGGTGTTCTTATTCTTACAATACTTCAATAGTACATGGCTCAGGCCCCCGCACCTGGACCCTTCCCTGACTCTAGTTCAGCACCGTGACCCCCCCCCCCCGGCCCCGCCACGCCACGGATTTTCATCATGGCGCCACCTCAAATCCCCAGCAGCCAGCCTGGGCCTGTCCAGGTGTGCAGAGCAGACTGTGGAGTGAATGAATGAGGAAACTGGAGGAATTTGACTTGTCCCAGGTTACTCTGTGGTCTTTGGCAGAGCCAAGACCAGAGCTTGGGTTTCTGCTTGCCTTGTGTGGGGCCCCACCCACTTCGCCACGCAACTGCTTGGCTTGGTTTTGCCCCAGGACGTCCAGGAGATGCTAAAAGCCATAAAGAAGGTTGAATTGCGACCTTTAGTGACTGGAGGGACACCCATAGGAGGAAGGATACTCAGGGTGCCCTGTGTGTGGGGCTGCCAGCTGTGGAGACAGAGAGGTGATGGTCTTGGCCCTTGTGCTCCTGACCTTCTGCCCGCAACCTCCTAGGGTCCCTGTAGCCAAGGGGCCTGGGAGCCACCTTGCAACAAGCCCACTTACCCCAATCCTCTCCCTGGGGCCTTCAAGAGCGTGTTGAGTTTCTGACACTGCTGGGGCGGGCTAGAGGCAGTAGGGACAGGGAGAACAGGTGACAAACATGGCCCCGTGCCCTCCTTTCTGAGGCTGTATTGTATTAAGTGAAAACAGCAGCTTGGACAACAAGGGGACCCCATTTTTGTAAAAGTAAATGTGTATTTATATGTGTGTATTCACATGGGCGAACATCTAGAAAGACATTCATGGAAAAGTTAACAAAAGTAATCTCCAGGTAATGGAATCCTAGTGGGTTTCTTTTTTTATTTTTCTTTCAGCTTTTCTGTATTTTCTAATTTTTCTAAAATGATTATGTATTACTTGTGGAGGGGCAGCAAAGAGCAGTGTTTAGGAGTCAGAATGGGGGGCAGGTGCCTGGGTGGCTAAGGTGGTTAAGCGTCGTACTCTTGGTTTTCACTCAGGTCCTGGTCTCAGGGTGGGCAGATGGAGCCCCACGTCAGGCTCCCCGCTCAGCGGGGAGTCTGCTTGATGATTCTCTCCCCCTGCCCCTCCCCCACTCGCTCGTCCTCTTGCTCATATAAGTAAATAAATAAATAAATAAATAGATCTTTAAAAAGAAAAAAGAGTCAGAATGGGGTTAGCATCCTAGCCCTCCTTCATTCTAGCTTTGTGTGTGTGCAGGGGGGAGGTCACTGGACCCCCTCTGAGCTTCTGGTTATTTATTTGCCAAAGGAAGCGTAGGTGAGACCTTGACAGGCCGCATGCACTGTGTGGGAAATAATGTCCGACTCCACCCAGGGATCAGATTTAATAGAACTCATCATGGGGCAAATGCACCTGGGAAGCATACGGTACCAAGATTCCTGCTGAAAACATTGAACCTGAACCTAGTCATCAGAAAATGTCAGACAAACTGAACGACACTCTGCAAAGCACCTGGCCTGGACTTTTCCAAAAAAAGGCCAATGGCATGAAAGGACTAACAAAAGAAAAAGTCTGGAGAACGATTCCAGATTATAGGAGATGCGAAGGGTGGTCCTTGATTGGATCCTGGGTAGGACAGGGAAGCTATACAGGACATTCTTGAGACAATGGGGCACATTTGCGTGTGGACAGTAACATCAGATTAAGAGTATGAAAATGTTAAGTGTCCTGAGTGTCATCACTAAGTACGGCTTGTGTAGGAAGATGTCCTCCTTCTTAAGAAATAGTTGCTGAAATACTTAGGGGGAAATACCATGATGTTGGCAACTAAGTCTCCACTGGCTCAGAGATAGAGTAAATGTAGCAAAAATTAAAATAAATTAAGTTAAATTAATTAAATTAAAGTAAATGCACAGGGCAGGTCTCAATAATCACTAGCCACTGCTCCATCCGGCCTAGAGCTGCCTCTGCCCTGCCTCCTCCCTGAAAGGCCTCTTTTCTTTCCAATCTCTTCCCTGAGGCCCCTTTTCCAGAAGAGGTGACGGCAGAGAAGGATCTGGGAGAATGGGAGGAATCAGACCGTGGACTTCTCCTGAAATTCCAGGCTTCCCCAGACTTAGGCTCCAAACAGCCTCAGCCCACCTCCATCCACAGGCCCTGGGTCCTCACTCATCACACAGACAAACCACGCACTGTTCCCTCCCTTCCAGTCTGCGCCTACGGTTCCCTTGGCCTAGAATGCTATCGTGCCCTGTCCTATCACCTAACCCCACATTACCCTTCAAAGGAAACCCACTGAAGTGTTCAGAGACCTCCCTCTCTCCCAGCCCAGGGAAGAAGCATTCCTTCCCTTTCGCTGTTACTCTGTGCAATGCCTAGTCATCCTGTTGCCTCCATGAGCCCGGGAGCTCCAGTTTGCATGGACTGGTGGCAACCCCCCGGTATCTCTAGGATGTGCGGAGTGTCTGAGCCCTAGGAGACACTCTACACATGTTTGTTGACAAAAAGTCTAGGGGCCAGTACGAATCTGCTACCCTTTTGGAGACTAAATACATGTGGCTATATTGATAGAATAGAATACTATGCAGGTGCCAAAAGAATGACATAGATTGGTATGGAACAATCCGAGACACAATAGTAAGGGAAAGAAGCAAGTTGTACTAACCGTGACTGTAGTAAAGCTACTATTTGCGTTAAGGACAAAAAGTGCCTATAAGGTGCGAGCAAAGACTGCCTTAGGGAGGAGAATGGGGGGCTGGGGGGATAGGGAGGGAGTATGAAGTTTCACATTTGTGTCGTGTGTATGTGAACCTATGAACAAATTTTATGATTTATAATAGGGCTCCCCCTCTTTGGGGGAGGTGGAGGGAAGCCCAGGAATTGGGTGCTGAGGGAAAAGGGGAGAAGCAGGTGAGCACCCCCCTAGGTGGAGGAGAAGCCCGGGCTGCCTGCCTGTGGCTCTTGCTAGAGGATCCTCACCCTGAGCCCCTGGCAGTGGAGCCGCACAGCAGCCTCCCAGAATCCTCAGCGCCATGGGCATCTCCCGCTTCTGTGATATCCCATCCCCCAGGCCCGCTGGGCCTGCAGCTCCTCATGCCCCCCACTGCCACGCCTCTGCCAGACTTGCGTCCTCGCTGGAAATGCCCTGCCTCCACTTCCACATGCTAAGTCCTGTCTGGCTTTCAAGGACCCCTCGATTCCTGCCTCTGCCCCGTGTTCCCTTGCCGCCCCCCCCCCCCCCCCGCCGTCAGAGGCCTTCCTCATGCCATCTTGCTGCCTCGGCCCTCAGGGTTTGCTATCAAGTCCTCAGAGCTGAGTGGGCCCAACTATCAGAGCAGAAGGTGGGAAGAGCTTCTAGAGAATTCTGGCTCCGCTGGCCTTTCTCAGGCCCAAGGCTTCCTGCTGCCCAAGCCCTTTGCTTGTTCCTGGTGTTGGGACCGTGGACGGCCAGCCTCAAGCCTACACTCCCCTTTCACCACCCAGGGAACGGTGGGAATGTTGTGCCTCCTGGAACCCCTTTGCATGGGGAAAGGACCAGAATACGTATAACAAGATGCAAAGAAAAATTATTTTTGACACTGGCTGAAATGATTAAAACAGAGGGTTAGGAAGACTTTATTCAGGAACATTGGGGTAGCTGGTAAGGCTATCACAGTAGGGAGAGAGGCCAGGCTCCACTCTGGACACAGCAAAGACAGCTGGGGATTTATAGGCAACAAGCAGAATAAGGGGGCAGTGGATAGAACATCACTAAGAGCTGACATCAAGAGTATGGGGCTTCTTACTAAACTGACTTAACAAGGTTCTTACTGAGGGCAGGAAAGGGTGTTCAGATATCCAGGGTCGGGGGGTTCTTGCTAACACTGGGCTGGGCGGGCCAAAGACACAGGATGAGGCCTAGTGGAAAGGAGGCTCAGAGGAACCTGTCTGAGGTTTGGCCAAGGAGACAGTCTTTGTCACATGTTATGGGATCTTGGGGAAATTCCCCTTTTTACAGGCAAGGAAATGGGGGCTCAGAGAAGTAGCCCTTCTCCTGAGGTCTGCTTTAGTCCACCTTCCCCTCCAAAGGCTCAGCCCCGAGCCCCCTGCTGCCTTTGCCGCTGGTCCACGGGCCACGGCGGTGGGGGGGGGGGGGGGGCTCTGGGCTCCAGGCCTGACCTTGCCACTGACTCATTGCCACGTGACCCCGTGTAAGTCCAGCCCATCTCTGGGCCTCTCGAGATGACCCAAGCACAAAGCTCCTGGAGTCTTCTGGCCAAGCCACAGGAGCTGGGGGGCGGGGGGGGTGGGGGGGAGCCGGGTGGTCCAGCCCTGGGACGGGGCAAGGCAATAATTAGCTGAGCGCTCCTCTGGAATGTTAAGTACCCAGCCCTGGAATGCAGCGCCTGCTGGCTGCAAATACCACCCCCTCCCCATCAGACAGGCCCTGCAGGGAAGATAAAAATCAGGGTGCGCAGACACTGGGGACCCTGTCTCAGGAGTCCTTGGAGCCTGAGCATGTAGCACTGCTCTCTGACCTCCCCCGGGATTGCCCTCCATTTAGAGCTCCCTCCCTCCGAGGACTTTGCTCAGAGTGGTGGGGCACCTCCACGATGACCCCCAGTGGCCCTGCCTCCTGGTATTCATGCCCTTGTGTAATAATCCCCTCTCTGTCGGTGTGGGCTAGGCTTCGTGATGGCCTCCAGCAGACAGAATACGGCAAAAGTGATGGAATGCCACTTCTGATATTAGGTTACAAAAAGACCTTGGCTTTCATTCGGGGCACCCTTTTGCTCTCTTTGAATGAAGCCAGCTGCCATGTGGTAAGCTGCCCAGGAGAGAGGCCCATACACCAAGGACCTGAGTGGGGCCTCTGGACAGCAGTCCGAGAGGCTGGCAAGCTCCGTGAGGAAGTGGGGTCTGCAGTCCAGCAACCCCTGAGGCACCAAATCCTGCCAACGAGCATGGGAGTGAGCTTGGACAAAGACCCATCCCTGGTCAAGCTCGGACGACTGCAGGCCCGGTCGCCTGCTTGACTGCGGCCTATGAGAGACCACGAGGCAAAGGGCCAGCTAGGCCGTGCAGACTCCTGACCCATGGACACTGTGAGATAATACATGTAGAGCTGATGCTTTGGACAGTGGATAATTGGTGGATCTACGGACACAGACATAGGTTTTTATGGAGATATGGATTTGGATACGGATACAGCTGCAGGTGCTGGTGGAGGCAAAGATACAGAAGTGAGGTCCCTACAGGAAAAGGGCATGCTCCTTCCCTCCCCTTCCCCCTGCCCAGGATGTGGGTGTAGTGGAGAGCCAACTTGGACACATCAAGATGGCAGACAACAAGGTAGGAGGGGCCTGGGTACCTAGACAACCTCCGGGAGTAGGGTCACTGTCCCCATCCTGGACAATTTACTCCTGGGTCACCCTAGGAGAGAGTAAACTCCACTCTGACTTGGCTCTGACCAATCCAGCACGCCCCCATGTTCCCCAGCAGACAACAAGCTCCTTGAGGATAGGGACAAAGCCTCCGTCTTTCCCACCAGAGCTCCCAGAACATAGTCTAGCAAGTTTCAGTTCTGGTTCTGCCCTTCACTGGCAGGCGGCCTGGGGCAAATGGCCTCCCTGGCTATTTCTTCTGCTATACAATGAGACTAAGAAACAGTCTCACTAGATTGTCATCAAGCTTAGTGAGATGCTGTGTGTAAAACACTTTGTTAGCCCTCTGCTGGCACCTAACGGGAGCTAGATCAATGGTGGTTATTATCAGCTATTAGTTTTCAGAAATCTGATCCCGTCCCTTCCCACCCTGCTTTACACCAGTGTTCCCCATTTCCCTTAAGATAAAGTCTAAATTCCCTCCCATGACTCATTAGAACCCTCTATGCACCAATTCTGCCCACCTCCCCAGTCCCCTCACTCATACGTGGGACAACACAGCCGGATAGGGTTGCTCTGGCCCCCCTTCTTTCCCAGGGAGCTGTCCTAAGGTCAGAATAAAAGGTAAGCAATGTGCTAAATCCAAGTGACCCTTGAAAATCTTTTAACCTGCCCCAAAGTACAGCACCTAACCTAGCATCTCTCAGGAAGTCCAACACAATTTTCCTCCGGTGTAGAAGCACATGGCTGTATCTTCAGCTGAGCACCAAAGTAGCTGCTTTGTGTCTAGGGGCCTCACTGGACCAAAAATACGCATCTTTAATCAGTGAAGTCACATTGGGAATGAAACGTTCATGCGATGCTTCTCTACTGTACATTCAGTCCCATAACATGCATTGTCCTACCTCTCAGCATGTGCACATGCTGTTCCTTCCACCCCCAATACCTTTCCTGCCTCCCCCTCCACTTGGCCTGGCCAATCCTTATTCCTCTATCAGGGCTCTGTGCAGGTGCCACTTCCCGAGGAGAAATTCCCTAACTACCTGCCGCCCCCTCCCCACTTGTCTGGCAGGCATAGTCCCCTAAAACTCCTCTGCCCTATGCCGCAGGCCGCCCACTGTGTATCACTGCAGGCCGCTTGCTGGTTGGACTTTTCCACCCAAGTCCTTGCTTCTCTCTTATTCAGCGCTCAGACCACAGCGCCCAGCACAGAATCAGGTGCAGAGAGGTGCCCAGTAAATGCCTGCAATGAATGGACCCGAGAGTGACCGCTGGTCAGGAATGCCTTTGCTTCCACCATCTGGCATCCTGGGGAGGGCAGGAAGGGGACAGGGGCCACCGTGGGGGCCTCTCCTTCCCCATCGTCCTCCCAGACCCTTTCCCTGCCCAACAGGGCGCCACTGGCCTGTCCCACACCCTCTCTGCCGCCTGCCCAGTGACCTAATTATTGTTTTTTCTTCCAGCCCCGCGGAGGGGAAAACAGAAATTCCTGGTGGATGACACAGGCCCGGCGGCCGCCTGAGAGCCGAGCACGGGACCGGCTGGGCCGGCTTCGCCCGCCCTGAACCCGCCGCCCGCCCCGCCATTAGGGCCGCGGGAACCCGTCATCAGGCTAAGTACAGAGCGGGTGGCGGCGGGGCGGGCGGGCCGGGAAATTGCCGGTTCCCGCTGACCTGCGGGGCCTGCGGGCGCCCCGAGTCTGGGGGCTCGCGGCGGGCGGGCGGGCCGGGGGCGGGGGGAACCTCGGGGGTTGGCGGGCGTCCACGAGCGGCCCGAGGCCGGTTCTCCTGTCCTGACCACGGGGTGGCCCTGCTGGGGCAGGATCCCGGGCCACGCTCAGGGGAGGGTCAGGGTGGTGGTAAAGGGTGCAGGGGTGGGGGTGGGGGGCGGCGCCGGGCGGGGGCGGGGGCGGGGCGGGAGGAATTCGGAGCGGCTCGGCTCAGGGTGTGGCTTTCGAGGCGTGAGGCCAGAGCCTGGTGGCCACACCGCGACAACACGCTGCCAGGGCTTTGGGGGCCTTTGGCATCTCTTCTCTTTTCTGGGCCCTGCCCCCACTCTTAGAAGGAGCACTGGGCTTGGAGCCAGACCGCCAAGGGATCGAAGGCCCTAATCCTGATGGACTGCTTAATCTGCCACTCACCCTCCGTGGGTCTTTGATGCTGGAGGGAGCCGCAGTTCCTCCATCCATGAAATGGGTTAACAACGGCTATGGAAGAAACGAGAGGTGCATGGGTCTGCCCTCTCCTCCATGCCCAGCAGATAATAGGTGCACCATTTTCTTTCACTTACTGGGAAAAAAGGCATTCAATCATGAATGCCTTCCATCAGCAACTATTGACTGTACGCCTACTATGTGCCACGCGCTGTGTTAGGCCTGGGGGTTATAGTGATAAATAAGACAGATAAAATCTTATTCTCAAGGGAGACAAACAATAAACAAATAAATAGACACATCAGACAAGATAGTGCTTCCGATGGTGATTGGTGTTATGGTATAAAGGGAAAAGGCATCATGGGGGGGGGGATTCTATTTTAGACTCAGTGGTCCTAGAAGGAAGGTCTTCATGGTAAAATGCCCTTTGGCCTGAGACCTGAGTGAGGTGTGGCAGTGAGCAAGGCCATTTTCTAGGGGAAGCCTTTTTGTTCCAAGCAAACAGCAGGTGCAGAGGCCCTGGGTCCCCCTCCCCACCCCTTGCCAGCAGAAATAGTCTCTCAAGCTCCTGGGCTCCTGACACACAAGATTGCCCCTTTCCTCCACCAGTCCACAGGAAGGAAGCGTGAAGAGCTGCTCTTGAGTTAGACCTGAGTTTTAATTCTGGCCCTGTTACTCCCTGGCTGTGTGACCTTGCGCGAGTCACTTGATCTTTCTGAGTGGTCGTTCTTGCAATAATGGTGTGTTCCTTGCAGAGCTGTGTGAAGCTTCAATGAGGTAACGCTGACGTGTTGTAAGCCCAGGATGCATGGCCAAGTGAATGGTCTGTGGGATCCCTGGGAAGACCTCGGTTTCTTCGTCTGAAAATTGGGTCTCTTTGTGGCTTGGAGTGAAAAGCAGACTTACCTTGGCCCCGTCTTGGTGTCACAGGGAGACAAGTCGTAGAGCAGTGAGCAGCTTGGACAAACTCTGGGAGAAGGTTCCTAGCTAGTGGTCTGATGTTGGTAACCTTCTGGAACTCAGAGCCCTGTTTCTACAAAGAGAAGCAGTAGAACACAGCTCCCCACCCACCTGCCTGGACTGTCCACACCTCAACCAGGCACTCAGTGAGGTTCAGAAAGGAAATGTCCAGCAAGCGCAGGTCAGGGCAAAGCTGTGACCCTGGCCAGGTTCATGGTTCATGTCCTTCTTCTCTTCCCTTGGTTCCGTCTCCCTGCCTCCCTGGATGAACTTGTTCTTCCTTGGGAAAAGGACAGGAGGTCAGTCACTTCGCTCACATCTGAGCGGGGGTTTCAGTTCCTGGAGATAGTTCTGCCACGTTACCTCATTTGACACACAGGGAATCTGAAGCCCAGAGAGGGCAAGACTTTGCCAGAGACACACAGCAGTCCTGGGACATGAGAATTCACGGCAGCAGACCTCTGTTCCAGGGCTGTTTCTTCGCTATACTTCATGGCCAACTTCTACCCATTTTGTAGAAGGAAGCAACTGAGGCCCCGAGCCATAATGTGAATCGGCAAAGGCTTCCCAGGCCGGCGAGTAGCAGTGAGGAATGAAGAATGTATTCTAAGCAAGGGTAGATAGGGATGGGGGAAATAGGGACTTTTCTGGATCCCTCATATCATTCCCAGCCCCATCTATTTTAAAGATCTCTGAGCCCCAGCAAGGGAAAAGGCATTTGGGGAGATTTGTGGCCATTGGCTCCTCCTCCTCACCCAAGAATCAAAAATTCCCCTTACCCTGCCAGACGAGCCCAGAAGGTGCCCAGATGCACGTTGTTGCCCTTGTCTGTCTGGCTCCCATGAGAATTTGCTGTGACGGTTGAGCTGTGGCAGGGCCTGGAGGCCACCGTGATCAGACCGGTACTGCCTCACCCCACTCAAGGGCTCTAGACCGATGCCCTGTTGGGAGCCTTATCTCAGGACTTGAACATCAGCCTCTGGGACTGCAAACACAGTACCCTCTGGGCCTGTGATTTTTGTCAGTAGCTGCTCCAAGGGGTTGCTGTTCATGCATTCGTTCATTGACTCATTCATTTGCTAATTCATTCATTCACTCATTCATTAACTCACTCATTCATTCATTCATTCACTCATTCATTCATTAACCCACTCTTTCATTCTTTCATTCATTCGCTCATTCATTCATTCAACAAGTATTTCCAGAGAGCCTCTCAGGTGCCAGGCCTGCTCTGCCTGTTGAAGGTGGAACAGAAAGCAAGGTGGTGAAGCCTGGGCTCTCTGGAGCTCACATTCTGTGATGGAAGACAGGCAAAAAACAAAGACACACAGGATATTAGGTCAGACAGAGTGAAGATAGAGTTTCAAAGGTAAGGGGACAGCATGTGATGGTGGTGCTCTCTTACACTGGGTGATGGGCAGAGACCACAACCAAGTGGGGGATGTGCCATGTGGGCGTCTGGAGCAAGAGGTTCTGACTGTGGGAGCTGAGGTGGAAAGGCCATGAAGCAGGACATGCTTGGCATTTTCAGGGGAGATAAGGAGGCTGATGTGACTGGAGTGATGGGGAGGGAGAGGGAAGAAATGAGACTGAAGAGCAGAGGGGCCTGGACATCCCCAGGGGCCAATGACAGAGCAGGCCTCCTGAGTCACCCCTCTCCTTCCCCTTTTATTTAGCTTTCTTCACCCTTGTACCTGCTTTACCTGTTCTAGAAAGCAGGATTAAAAAGATCGACAGGAAAGCTGACCCCTCCTGAAAAGAATTTGGAGTCAGGAAAATCTCTCTGGATTCCAGACCAGGCCTCGCTACTTAGTAATTCCGTGAGCTTGGATGAGCTGCTTAAACTCCCTGAACCTCTATCTCCGTATCTGTAAAATGGGACTACACATACCTACTGTCTAAATTAGCTGTGAAGGCAAGTGTGTGCTCACCTTCCGACCCAGCAGGCACACTCCTAGGTCCATAACCAAGGGAAATAAATGTGCATAGGCCCAAAAGGCACTAAGGGGTTCCTAGAGGTTGGTCACAGTAGCCCCAAAGGGGATCAACCCCGATGTCCCTCAGCAGAAGAGTGGCTGGATAAGGTACGGTATCGTCGTGTGATGGAATATCACACAACATTAACAAACTGTGGATGGATGTGACAACATGGATGAACCTGGCATTTCGCTGCATGAAAGAAGCCAGACACGAAGGACAGGTATGTGGTATTCCATTCATAAGTTCGACCACGGCTAGAGCAATCTGTGGTGGGAGAGCCTGGGGTGGCAGTTCCCCGTGGGGGCTGCTGACTGCGAGGGGGCTTGAGGGAAACTTCTGGCCTGTTGGAAGTGTCTTCTATCATGATCTGGTTGGTGTCACGCAGACTTACGTGTATGTGAAAAGTTCACTGAACTTGAGTTCCTTGAACAATTTGAGGTCGGTGTGCATGGTGCTGTATGTTCTATTTCAGTAAGAAGGTAAAAAGGAAAAAACCCGTGTACCACCCAGAAAGCTGGTGCAGAGTGACTGAGAGTGAGAAGGTAGACATGCCTGTCTCAGGACAGGCACCGGGGAACATTTCCTACTTCCCCAGTGCTCTCTGAGGGACAAGGAATGCCCTCTGGCCTCCAGGCCCCTGGTTCATCTATCCTGCCGTGGACCAGGCTTCCCTGGGGGTCCGATGATGCTGTGGGGTGCAACTGAGAGGTGGAATGGGATTGCATTTCTTTTCACTTTTTGCCTTTTGGTTTATTTATTTATTTTTTTTTTCTGGTGCTTTGCTTCATGATGATAGTCTTTATAATCTTTATAAGTCTTTATCATTATTGAATGTGGCAACTAGCTGCAGGTCAGGTCTCCACGTTTAATGTGTGGTAGAGACCCAGAGTGGGAAGTACTCTGCTTTCCAGGCCGGCAGCCTATGAAATAGTGTTGAGAGCAACCCCCTCCCTCTGAGATGGGCAAGAGTCCCTGGCTAAGGGCCCCAGGACCCCGGGTTCACCTTGCAATGGAGTGCCAAGCCCCAGCCCCCTATAACTCTCATTCACCCACATCCAAATCCCCCAGGATCAGCTGGCTGGGGACAACTATGCTACTTCACCCCACCCCCAAGTTGTGGTGCCAAGCCCAGAGAGGGCAGTGACTTCCCCAAGGCCACACAGGAAGTCTGCAGCAGAGCCAGGCAAGCGCAGGGAAGGATGGGAGGCTGAAGGCCTGGGCTCCTGTGCCACCAGCCAAGCTCCCCCCTCTGTTCACGGGGACAGGGCCCCTCCTGAACAAAAGCCAGGATGTCTGAGTTGCCTCCTGCTCCGAAGAGGAAGGAAGCATATCTATAGTATTAACGGGGGGAGTACTTTTATTATCAACTTGGCATGGAGAGTGGGCTTCTCTGCCAGGTGCTGTGAACCCATCACCTCGGCCCCTCCCATCTCAGAGCCACAATCCAGGACCCGCCCGCCTCGCCTTTGTGCCATTCCTTCTTTTGCCTTGTATAGAAATACCACAGACTGTCCCTGTTTTCAGCCTGCGTGATCTTGGTTTGAGTCCTCCTGGGGGTCCTGGATGTGAGGTGGGGAGGCCTGAGGGAGGGAGAGGTTCCAGAGGTGAGCGTGTCCCAGCCCAGGGCCAGCACTGGAGCTGATCTGCTCCCCTTTCTCACCTGCCTTCAGGTGTCCGTGTCAATGTCACCCCCTCAGAAAGACCTCCCCTGGCTGGTCTGATGTCCCCCACTCTCCCAGAGCCTGTGCTGTCTCTTCACACCCTTACCACTCACTGGTGGTTCTCTATGCACTGGTGAGATTGGCTACGGTCTGCCCTTGCACAGGAGGGCAGGCTCCTTGAGGGCAGAAGCTGTGTCTGCCGTGGTCACCTCTGGGCCCCGGGCGCCCTGCTTGAGGGCAGACTGACCGGATGAATGAGGAAGATGTGCTCTGGCAGGGAAGCAGACAGCAGGTGAGGGTGCCCAGGAAGGAAGCGTCAATCTGGGGGGCTGGAGGGTGGTGTCAGGAAGGAGCACTGAGTCTGAGCCTGTGTGGTTGCAGAGGTTCACAGGGAGCCAGCTGGAGGGCCGGAGAGGGCGGGAGGCCTCTCTTGACACCCTGTGTCTGAGAACTCAGGCCCTTCCTTTATGAGCCAGAGGCCTGCCTGGGAAATTGTGTGGGGTCCCCACTACTCAGGGACAGGCAGTTTCTGGGTCCCCACTCTCCACAGGACTCCAAGCGGAGCAGGCAAGACATTCCTCCTCCTTGGGGAAAGGAGGCAGCCCAGGCCTTCTCCCTCTAGGCACACTGGCTCTGGACTGGGACTCTTTCTTGGGGCTTTTGTCAGAGAGGGCCAGCAGCTTGCCCTGGGTCACACAGCAGGGGAAAGGTAGAGGCCGGGGGTGGGGGTGGGGTGGTCTCTGGCTCCCATTGTCTACTGAGCATAAGAGCCTTATAGAGGTTGGTCATCACGTGGCAGGCAGCCCCAACCCTGCATCCTACACTCTCCCCGTGGTCCAACCAGGAGCCCGGTGTCCCCACGCAGTTCCAGGGAGCAAGGCTACCATTATCGGGGGACATCTTCCCTGGCAGTACCTGTAACCCACCTGAACAGCGCTCGGGACCTATGAGGCCTGGCTTCCGAAATCCTATTCTCGGGGCCTTGGGCAAGGTGTGCTCCAACTCCCCTAGCAGCCAGCCTGGATCTTCCCCCAGGGCGGGGCCTCCATCGGGCTGGAGACTCCTTGCTCATGGGTGCCTCGGATCTCAGCTCTCCAGCCCTTTGGCACTGAGTCTCGCCTCAGGACCCCAGTACCCCCAAGGCTGGCTAGGTACCCCCTTATACACCTGCAGCTCCAGGCCAGGCTCCTTTGTAGGCCTGGGGTGCAGGCCCAGGTCAGGCCAGGGTGGGGTCGATCTTCCTGTCCCCCTGGAAGTTGCAGTGGTCTTGGACCATGTCTTTATTCCTGCGCCCCTGGTCCCCATCATAAAACCTATCATAGAGTAGGCTCTTGTGACGCGAAAGAGATGACTCAGGATGTCATTTGAGGGGCTCTAGGAAGAGATTCCAGATCCCCCAACTCCCATCCCCCCTAAATCCCCAGGAGCCATGGTCTGGAATTCCATTGAGAGAGTCACATTCCTTGACATTCTCTTCATGGGAATAAATCAGAGGATTAGTTTATTCTGCTCTTGGGCCCAGAGGCTTAGGAACTTTGGAGAGTCAGACTGAAGATATGAGTGGGGAGGGGTCTGCCAGCCTGTCCCTCAGCCTCTGGCAGGGAAGGCTGAGAGCCCGGAGAGGGGCTGACCTCTGGAGACAGGCTTGGGCTACAGGGGCCCTTGGGGCCGGCGGGAACAGCGGGGCCTGTCTGGGAGGAAGCCTCTGACAGACGCTTTATCAGGCCCTGTCGCCTGTGTTATCTGCGGCTTCTCAGCAAAGAAGGAGTCACAGTCCTCAGCTGCGCTCAGACCACTCCAGGCCTGGAACAAAGCAGCCGAGTCAGCTGGCGGCCCCATGGCTCGGCAGTCAGACCTGTGGGCTCCAAGTTCTGCAGCCCACGTGGGCTGTTCAAGGGGGTGGCCGGCCCAGCCTGGCGACGGCTCGTCTGCTGGGACTCCTCCGCGGAGTGCCTGCCTCGGAGGGACCACCTCCCTAGGGCCTGTCTGCAGAATGAGGATGGGGCACGGGGTCACCCCAGCCCCTCCAGGGCCCAGCTGAAATGTCAGCCACAAAGGACGGGACACAGAGGGGCCTGTCCAGGAACAAGGGCCAAGTGTTGGCGTGGGATGATGGCCGGGGCTGGGCTGGTCAAATGTTTACTTGGAATGGTTCAAGTGGGCACCCTCAGGCCAGGGGGGCAGCTGGCGCCTGGCATGGGGCCCCTCTATCCACCCCCACAGGCTACTGCAAGGATTCAGACCATCCCAGATGGGCCCAAAGCCAAAAGCACCCAGAGGGGGCTGCCGGTCTAGGCCCTGGCACGGTCACTCCCTCCCAGTCCCTGCCCACTGCTGGGGAGAGGAAAAGCTGGGAGGGCGGGTTCAGCATCTGTCATTCTGGAAGCGCCTGCTTCTCTGGCCACTGGTGAGGCTACCATGAATGGTTGGGCAGGTTGTGCACTACAAAAGGACACCTTACTACTGAAGCAAGTGGACCTGAAATCCTTGCAACTGGGCAAGGGGCTGCATCATCCCAGAGGGTGCTTTCTTGGTGACTGTCTGCTAGGAGGGGGTACTTGGGGACGTTAAGACGATGACATGGTTCTTTTGTAGGAGCTCATAGACTGTTAGGAATGGGGTTGCCAGATATCAAACAGGATGTCCAGTTAGGCTTCAATTTCAGATAGACAACACATACATTGTTGGAAGTACAATTATGTCCCATGCAATATGATGATGTATGAGCGTAGCGAGGGGTGGATGAGGTCTGGTCACAACAGACCTCGCCCCAACACCCCCGGCACATAGGGCCCTAAAGGTCATGGAGTAGACTGTGGGAGACTGAGGAGAGGCCAGCGTGGCTGGAGAGGAGCCCGAGGGGTAACACAGGTGAGATGGAGTGCCGGTTTGGGGTACACGGAGTGAGATGGGGCCACACGGGAGGGTTTGAGCCCAGAGACTTGCACGGTGTGGCAGGCTCCCTCTGGCGGTCGTGTTGAGAATAGGCTGGAGGGGCAGGGCTAAAGCGGGCGGACCTGTGTGAGGTGATCACCACCATCCAGACCAGGGGACCAGGGCAGTGAGCGTCAAGCTGGAGAGAAAGGGCTGATTCTGGACATAGGAAAACGTCAAATGTGTACAAAAGTAAAGAGAATAGTACAAGGAACGCCCGTGTCCCCAGCACCCTCGTCCACCATCATTAGGCCATGGCCACTTTGGTTTCATGGAAACTTTTCACCCCCTCCTGGCAAATGCATTATTACAAACCAAATCCCAGATATCACATTATTTCACCCATAAATATGTCAGGGTCACTGAAAGATATTTTGAAGCAGCCTCTAGGAATTTGCCCAAAGACTTCTAGCAGCTCTTTTTAAAAGGGAGGGGGCCCCTAACCCCACTAGGCACCCAATGCTATGCAACTGGCTTCCCGAGAACTTAGGGTGATTTCTCCTAAAGCTTTCTAGTTTTTCCTCCACTAGGCTGGGTCTTCTGAGGCTTCTTCTCTCCCACCCCCTCCTGTGTGTGCACTCACCTAGCATGATGCTCCTCAGGCTGGGGTCTCGGGACACTGGCATTGACTTTCCATTGGAAGCCCCTGCATTCTCTCCAGACCTTAGAGCAGCCCGAAGGCTCCCCTCTTTCTGGTCCCTTGACAACAGGAATGTCCGGTGTCTGGCATAAAGACTCCCGAGGAGGTCAAAGATACCACTCCCTGGGAACCCAGAAAATGTGGGTGCTCTGGCTGAAGGTAAGGGAAACACACCAGAAGTCACAGGATGAGGTACAAGGACACAGAACCAGACATCGAAACCCTAGTAAGTGCAGGGAGGCTCTTTGCTTTCCAGAATGCCAACCCCTCTAGGAAGCAGCCTGGCTCTGCTTCCAATTTACTAGGAGACTTTGGTTAGATTCCTTTCCCTCCCTGGCCTGGAGAAAGGAACCAATTCATTATGCAGGGTTTCTACCTTTCTCCCTACTCTCAGATTCTGCACCCCCAAAGTCCCTGGGATGGGAGCAGCTGGGGGGCAAAGCTGGACTCAGGGAGAGGCCACTGGGGACATGCTAACTTCTGACCCAGCTGCACACACACATTGAGCCCTGTGAGGCTTGCATCGTATCCCCCGCATTACAGAAGAGGAAAGCGAGGTACAGAGAAGTAAAGGCACTTGACTAGTGTCCCCTAGTTTGTAGGCAGCACAACCAGGCCTTGAGTCTAAGATCAAATGTGTAGAGCCGGTGCCCAGGGGCCTCTGTGGTTTTTGAGCATCCCTCCCCCCCACACCCCTGCCGCCAGGGCTGAGGCCCAATTTTGCCGACATAGTCCATACTGTTGGTCACACTGCTGGCTCAGAGCCTCCTGAAGCCTGGAGCTCCTGGCAGCCTCCTCACCATGGGACCAGGAGGCCAGCTCACCTTCCTGTTCACTTCACTTTCTCCACCTAGCCCTCCCATGGCCTGTGCTCAGTGGGCACCAGACACACCAACCAGTTTCTCTTATTGAATCCTCAGCAACTGAGGGAGGTGCTTTGCCCATTTTGCGGGTGTGAAAACTGTATGCTCAGAGAGGGGCAGTGACCCACCCAAGGCCACACAGCTCTACGGTAATGCAGACAGAGTTGAAACCAGAGTTCTCTGAGTCCAGGTGCTCCTTCCACTACATGGCAAGAGCTGGCTTAGAACAGAAACATGTCTCACGACCCAATGCCATTTGGTAGTCCTGGCTTCAGGCATCTTTTTGCCCCTAACTCCTTTGTATTGTTTCATCTGTGTGATCACGCTTGATCTTTCAAATAACCACGAGAGGCAGGTGTGACTACCATTTGGCTTTTACAGATGAAATACCATATGTGCCCCCGGGGAGACTGAGAACTTACAGAATCTTCCCCAAGGCTTGAGTTGCGCTGTTGCTCAGCCCATGGATGCTTACGTTCTTCTAGCGCCCCCTACAGCCTCTCAGTGACATTGAATCACCCTGCTGGGTCATAGAGAAAGTCTTCCTCAGTTTTTTTCTCCCTTTTTAACCCCAAACCTCCCTCAGCTGCCACATCTGGGCCTTCCCCTGACAAGGTTGGACCTACCTTGTCTCTCTGTGCTCCACATATTTAGCAGTAGTTAAAACACAGTTGCCTTCTGTGATTTCATCTTTAAGAAACGCGGATGTTACAGAGGATCCACAAACTGGGGAGGTGGGCACGCTTAAGAACCACAAGAATGAGTCTGGGTTTCCTTCCCCAACTGGGGAGCTCTTTGGACTGAGATTAGACTAAGGGTCCTCCAGAGAAGGGTCTGTGTCCCCTCCACGGCCCCCACACACTGGGATGAGGTCCCTCAGAGCAGCGCTCGGGCAGGGAGTGGGGGGAGGTGGCTGTGGGCTCTGCCCCGCACCTGCACTTGGTTAACAGGCTTTGGCAGGGACCCACTCACGCCTTACCTTGCTTCATCCCCGGCCCCCAACAGTGACCAAACCATATCTGAAGCAAATCTCAGACGTCTTATCATTTCTTTCACAAATACTCAATATTACCTCTAAGAGATAAGGATTCTTTAAAAAAAAAAAAAGCCACAATACCCTATCACTCGTAACACGTGTGCCACCATCATACTTAATAGCATCAAATATCTAATCGGTCGGTAGTCAGTGTTCATGTTGCCCTGTTGCCTTCTGAATGCCATAATTTCTTTTTCTTTCTTTCTTTCTTTTTCTTTCTTTCTTTTTTCTTTCTTTCTTTCTTTCTTTCTTTCTTTCTTTCTTTCTTTCTTTCTTTCTTTTTCTTTCTTTCTTTCTTCTTTCTTTCTCTCTCTCTCTCTCTCTCTCTTTCTTTTTCTTCCTTCCTTTCTTCCTTTCTTTTTTTTACAACTTGTTTGTTTGAATGGGGGTGAAATAGGATCCACCCATTGTGACTAGTGTGTGTGTTGTGTGTCTTTAAGTCACTTTGCTTGGAAGTCACCTGGAATAGTTCTCCTCTTTGTGATTCTATCACTAAGTCCATGCATAGATTCATTTGCTTCATTTTGCTCTCTGCTTTTATGAATTGATTTAAAATGTTTCAATTTTGTTTATGGCTCCAAAGTCGATTGGACACCATAAAGAATATTCAGAGAGGTCTAACTTTTATTTGTGTCCCCTTCACCCACTCACCCCTCTGCCTAAGTATTAATTTTTTAAAAATTAATTAAAAAAAATTTTTTTAAATTACATGGGTGTCTCCATGTGTCTTATATATAATACCTGTGTATGTACATAATGTACATATATAATCCACATCCCTCCCTCCTTTTCTCAGAGGAATGTTGACACAAGAACTCGCAGTCACGCTTGCCTCCACCTTGCTTCATTCATGGAACATCTCGCCTGCAGTCTCGCCTGCAGGTGTCTGTCCGGATCTTCCTTGTTCTTCACGGCAGACTCCTCCATTGTGCTGATAAGCACAGCCCCCTGCGGATGGACATTTTCCTTGTTACCTGTCTTGTGCTGTCACAAATAGAATGGCAGTAAAAAGCCTTGGGCTTCCCGTGTTTCGGGACACCTGCCCGAGGTGGTTTACAACAACGGGATTCCTGAGTCACAAGTCAAATATGCGCATTTTTGCTAGCTTTGGCCACATTCCTCTGCCGAGGGATTACACCATGCCATGTTGTCACCAGCTGTGGAGGAGGGTGATGGTTTTCCTCACCGCTTCCCAAGCAGACATGTTGCCAAACTTCTGGATTGCTGCCAATCTGATAGGTGGGAAATGGTATCTCAGACTCGTATCCATTTGCATTTCTTTTATTTGAGTGTGTTGATCATCTTTCCTACGGTTCAGGGCCATTTGCATTTCTTTTCCTGTGAATTGTCTGGTAATATCTTTAACCCATTTTTCTAGGAGGTTGTTGGTTTCTCCTTTCTACTTTTTGAAGTTCGTTATAAATTGGAGACTTTAATCCCTTGTCTGGGATAAAGGTTCAAATATTCCTTCAGTTGCTCATTTGTCTTATTTGTTCATTCGTTCGTTCATCCCAAGCCCCTGGATGCTGGAGATACAGTGGTGAATAGGGTGGCGCCAAGGGGCTCCACCACCATGTGCTGCCCAAGCTAGAACCTTGTTCCCATCCTGGATGCTCTTTACCCTAACTACCCCATTCCGTGCTGTCCTTTCTGCCCCTGGACCCCTGGCCTCTTGCCTGGAGACCACCCATCCCCTGTCCTGCCCTGCTCAGGCCCTTGGCATCTTCCACTCTGCGCTCAGCAAGGGCCAGAAATAAGCCCGATTAACTCTGTATCTCTCCCCACATGCCTAGCACCCGATGGATGAGGAAATGAAGAAAGAGTGAGAGAATGAATGAAAGAATGAGTTAATAAATGAATCTTATGAGGATAAAACCCATTTGGCCCAGGAAACCAAGTCAGAGGGGAGCTTGGAAAAGCCCCTTCACGATCAGTTTCTTTATCCCTTGCCTTCTCTTCAGATCTAATTCAAATCAGAATGCCACTCTTTTTTTTTTTTAAAGACTTTATTTACTTATTCATGAGAGACAGAGAGAGAGAGAGAGAGAGAGGCAGAGGGAGAAGCAGGCTCCCGAGGAGCAGGGAGCCCGATGTGGGGCTCGATCCCAGGACCCTGGGACCATGACCTGAGCCAAAGGCTGACACTTGACAACTGAGCCACCCAGGCGCCCCTACTCCTTTTTTTTTTTTTTTGAAGAATTGCTACTCTTTAGATTGCTCACAGACAATATATTATCTCTGTTATATTATGTCTGTTTCATTTCACGGATTTATTTATTTATTTATTTAAGATTTTATTTTTAAGCAATCTCTACACCCAACGTGGGGCTAGAACTTACGACCCTGAAACCAAGAGTCGCAAGCTCTATGGACTGAGCCAGCCAGGCGCCTCTCATTTCATGATTTGAAAGAACATCTGCTTATTGTCAAAAGTGTGGAAATTACAGGGAGGCACAAAGAAGAAAGTAGATATAACTAAAGGTCCAGAGTAAGCCACTGTGAACATTTGGGTGTATTTCCATTCAACTTTCTTCTTTAATTTACATTTTATTTTTGTCTGTTTTAAACGTATCTGCATATGTATATATACATACATGTACATGTACCGCCTGAACATTCTAGCATACCTCATGGCATTAAACTTCAGCACATCATCATAATTTTAAGTGACCATGTAATATGTCACTCAATGAGTGTATCATATCCTAGCTAAGTTCTTTCTCCGTGTCCTCATCTGTAAAGTGGAGATACTATGTGTGTCTACTTTGTAAATTCCTTGTGAGTGTTAGTTGTGGTCCCAGGCATGGCCAGCACTCAGTGGGTGTTAGACATTGTCATTATTGTTATTACTATATCCTAATTGTGGACATTTAAATTCTAACCTCATTCTATTGCAAATAACTCTGTGAGGAACCTCTCTGGCTCAGGGCAGTTTTGTGGGGGACCTCAGAGAGGTTGCTCACCCCCACACTCATACTGAGCACAAGGGCGGACAGAGTGAGCGAGGTGTGCTGGAGAGCGAGGTGTGCTGGAGAGCGAGGTGTGCTGGAGAGAACAAAAATTGGGACGGCAGGTATGTGCCACTGGGAGCCTGGAAAGAGGGTAGTCTGGGCAGGGGGGAGCAGTGTCTGCAAAGGCTCAGAAGCCTGAAAGGTATGGGAATTCTGAAGAGCGTGATGGGGCAGCAATGCTTGTCCCTACTTTACCAATGGGAAAGCAACTTGTCTGCCAACAGGGATGGGAACTAGCTTTGGACCACCTGACTCCCTGGCCAGCACTCCACACAGGCCGTGGACCATCCCACCCTCTCGAAAAACGTCTGTGGCTTGAAGGGAGGAGGAGAGGAGAAGAAGAGTTGGGGGAGGAACAGTTTGGGGCCTGGGCAGCTAGTGTGCCTATGAGCTCCAGCCTCATCAAGGCTCCGCTGTCCTGCAAGGCTAAGCTTAGCTCCATTTGCCTCCACGTCTTCTGGAGGCCTCCCAAATGCAGACCCTCAGGCTGGTGACTGGCAGGCCTCCAGAGGCCCCACCCTCACCTCCCACCCCTCAACCCAGCCCCTTGTAGACAAACGCTGGAAAGTCCTGGGGCCCCTGCAAGTTACCAGCCAGAACACATAATTCAGCCGCGGCCTGCCCTGTGTTTATTTTTTAAAAAACTGTGGCCATGACACCCAGAGCTTCTGCCAAGAGGGAGGAGCCTGAGCAGGTCCAGAAAGAGTTGGGGGCTTGAGCAGCGTGAAGGTTCAGGGCCTTCTAGGCCAAGTCAGCCCAAGATGCAGATGCTGACAAGTGAAATTTGAAGACTCTTGCCTGTTACCATTCAAGGTCCACCATTAAAACTGATTCTATAGCATCTCCAAGGCTTTCTAAGCATCAAAAAATTTAGTAATTCTTGGAAAGGAACACTTCTCCCCTTCTGTGGGCTGAATTTGAGAGCATTGTCTCTAATAGCAGCCTCATGGCTGCATGGTCCACACACATGTGTGTAATTCTCTTCCACATACTGAGGAGCTCCTGTCCCCTGTTCTTTTGAGAAGATAGGCCAAGGACTAGGAGATGGCAGTCCCAGGATGGTGGGAGGTCCACACTCTAGGCCTTGGACATTTTCTGCTAAGAGGACTTGACATTTCTCTGAAGAGCAATTGGAAGTTAAACCTCAGATTCAGAACATATGAGTGGGAAGGGATCCCAGAGGTGTTTGGCCTTTCCTCTCATGGGCAGAGGAGTGTTAGGAAGACCTCAGAGATGGAGAGGGACTTAACCACACCAGTTGGTGGTGGAGCGGGGATGAAAACATAGGTCTCCTGATTGGAGTCCCAGATCTCTGGGACCATGGTGTCCCCCTCCATCCGAGAGTAGTGGGGAGACATTTAGCAGCAGCTGGGGGTGGGGGGTCGAGGGAGGCTCTGAGCCAAGTGCCTGGTGTGCCAATGAGGGGCTTACAGTCCCTCACCCCCCCCTTGAGGGGCGGCTAGAGGCCAAGACATCTGAATCGGGGTGGGTAGAGGGCTGGCTGGGGCGGGTCCCAAGGGCTGTGGAGAACAGGGTGGAGAGACACGGGAAAGTTTCAAGCGGGAGTTACATAAAAGGTTGAAGGGTGGATGGGATCTCATTACCAGAAGAGGAAGAGAAGGGGCGGTCCAGCCGTGGGGAGGAGCAAGGCGACATCCTGAGAAAAGGAGGTGGACCTTCCCACTCCTAGTTGCAGTGAGTCCCTGGGGCTGTAGCCAGGACTCCAGTATCTAGTGTAGACCTCCCACTTCAGGGCCCCAGGATGCCATCTATCACCCTTAGAGGGGGCATATATGTTTATACAGAGATCGGTAGGACATGGCTATTTTATTCAAAAGAGTAAGTGTCTAATGGTGGCAAGGCAGGCGTTGTGCCAGGTGGTGAGGAAAACCCTTTCCGGAGCAGTGGCGGTGTGGTTCCGTGTGTGCTGGTGGCGGGGGGGGGCAGGGGGTACTTCTTTCTCAGTCTTCATTCTCTTGACTTTCAAATTGCAGTTTAAGAGCCATCTGTTCACATTCGACTGTTGAGGTGGCTACTCTCTCCTCCTTTCACCTTAATCGTGTCTTGCCACCCCCCCCCCCCCGGCCCTGGGCTCTCTGAGCCTTGGTTTCCCCACATGTAAAATGAGGCAGGCCTTAAGCCCAGTCCAGGCTCTTTGCTGGGATGGCAGAGGCGCCCTCTGGTGGCCATCATGGTCCATGCAACCTGGGACCAGGCTTGGCTCCTTGCCAGTGTGCGGCTGTGTGCGTGAGTGTGCCTGTGTATTGAATGGTACACAGAGGATGTGTCAGGCTTGGGATACACAAAACGCAGAGCTTCCCTGACTCTCAGTCCCTGATAAAATCACAGACAGAGAGGTAGGGCCGTTTAAAACAAAGGCAAACGGGCTCCTCACTCAGTGGGGGTCTGCTTCTCCCCCCCCCCCCGCCCCTACCCCCATCATCTCTCTCTTTCTCAAATGAATAAGTAAACCTTTAAAACAAAGGCAAATACTGCCAAAACCTTCCTGGGGCGGGCCCGGGTTGCCCATTTTGCTAATACACATGGAGAGCATTACTCCTCTGCTCAAAATCTCATCTTGTTACCCCTCTGCTAACCGGGGTATTTAGGGTCCTCCTAAAGGTCCCTTCCTGGTCACCCCGATGGCCTCATTTTTACTTGTTTTCTTTCTTTCCTGTCCCACTTCAGGTGAACTATTCGATCCTTTCCCATCCCCTAGTCTCTCCTTACATTGATGCTTTTCCCAAGAGTGTCCTACCCTCTCCTTTGGTCCCCACAGCATCTTTCAAAAGTTGCCAAATGCTATCTCCCCCAGGAAGACTTCCTGGATTTTTCCAATTGGGTCTGAGCTCTCCTTCACCTGAACATCCTGGTAACTTTGTCTACACCTGTCTCCTTGGATGTAGAGTTTCCCCAGGTAACTCAGGTCGAAGATGTCCAGTACTCTAGCCCCTCCCTGGGAATGGCTCCATGTCTGCTTCGTAACTGAGTCCTTTCAAACACTGAACCCTCCCCACTGGCATTCCAGGCTGTCCTCTGCAGTGCCCTGACTCCCACGAGGAGCCCCCCTCCCTTGTACCCTAGGTTTTAGCCAATAGGGCTGCTCTTGTGGAAGGAGGTCTGGTGGTAGAGGAGAAAGACATGAGACTTAGGTCAGACTCTTGTTGGGTCCTAACCTTCAGAAGGCAAATGGCTACCCAGTAGATAGGCTCCAGCTGCTGAGCTGTGTATGGGAGGCTGGTGTCCGCATGCCCCAAATTAAGAGTTAGACCCCACTGGCCTGGCTCTTTCTTTCAAAGACAGAAGTAGTAACTAGCCCTAATTGTTAATACTTCTGGCTATTTGTAGAAGTCTGCGATTATCAATGTGTTCTGCACTGTAACATGACATTCTCATACAACCCATTAATAGATGAGGAAACGGAGTCAGAGATGCTAAGTAACTCACTCAAGGTCACACAGCTTTGAGTGGGAACGCTCAAACTCAGTCCCTGCTTTCCAAGTGTCTCCAAATCCCGTGTAGTTTCTGGAATGCTCTGCTGTCACTGTGCTTCGCACATAGTAAGTGCTTGACAAACTTCTGGATAATAAAACACAGCCATCAACACATATATAACTCTCTCTCTCTGCTAGCCTTCTAGTTTGCCTCAGTCCCACACGTTCACCTCTGTGTGAGGAAAGAGTCTCAGAACTGGGATTGTCTGAGAGAGCAGTGGCTTTAGAAGCTGAAGGGGGAGGTGGTGCCTGTGTCCCAGGAGGGGTGAATTCCTTGAGTCGGGGTGTTAGGGGGTCATGGGTCCTGGGCATGGTGAGGACAGGCGGGCACCTGCTGGGCCACGGTCCCAGTTGGTGTGTGGCTCACCAATGTCCCATCACTTCAGGTGCCACGGTGTGGCTGCAGGGTAAGGACTGGAATTAATCCAGGTTCTCTGAGAAGCAGATGCCAGGGCGGGATTAGATGTGCAAGAGCTTTATTAGAGGACATATCTGTGAAGGGAAGGGCAGGGTGCCGGGGGTGCTGAGAGAGCAGCAGAGCATGCTGATCTGACCCGGGGGAAGGAGGCAGGCAGATGGAAGGGGCAGTATTTTTGAGTGTAGAGCACTTCTAAGAAAGTTGGGCAAGACCAAGGCGGGGACGGGGGGGGATCCTCTGGCCAGGGGGCCTGCGGGCGGGGTCCTGCCCCTGCGGGGAAAGGGTCTTCTCCCTAGTCCGGCGTGCTCAGTCCCCGCCGGGTGGGGAGCGCCGCCCCTGCAGGCACATGACCGGGCTGTGTGCCTGGGGTGGAGAGGCGGGCGATGTGGGCGAGGGTGAGGAAAACCCTCTCTGGCGTAGAGCTGGTGTGAGTGCCGTGTGTGTGCGCGCGCGCGCACGGAGGTGTGTGTGTGTGTGTGTGTGTGTGTGTCCCTGCGCGCGCGCGCGAGCGCCTCTTTCTCGGTGGTAATTCTGTTGACTCCTGTTCACATCCAATTTGGAGGTGGCCATCCTCCCCCCTCCTTCACCTTGACCTTGTCACCTCCCTCTGAGCCTCAGTTTCCCCACATGTAATATGAGACAGGAGGACTTGCTGGTCTTTAAGACCTGAAGGGCAGCTGCTGAAGCCACTGGGTAACTATGCTACCCGGTCAGAGAGCTGAGAGGGGCGTCCTCACGGGCCCCCACAGGCCAGCCCCACCTCACCGGCGTGGCCCGGGGAAACAGCCGTCAGCGTCCACCGCCGGGCGGAGGGAGAGTGTGCGCCTCCGGATACCCAGCAGAGAGACTGATTGGCCCAGCCTGTGTCACGTGTCCAGCTCCGGTCCAATCAACGATGGCCAGAGGGTGGAGCCACTTGCAGCTGCCCACTCAGCGGGGCTTTGGCACTTGAGCGCCGAAGTGAAGGCGCTCATTTCGGAGTAGGGGCGCTCGCGGTGCAGGTGAGGAAGTGTGAGGTGTAGGTGGCACTCAGGCTGGCTGTGTCCTCTCAGTGTGACACACGTGGTACCTCTACAAGGCCAGGAGCTGGACTTTTGTTTTTCCCAGTGCTGGGTTGTGCACACTGCCTGGCCCCTAGGAGTGTCCCGACGGCCCTGCCCTGCTATTGCCCACCCTGAAAGGCTGACCTCTGCTGGCCAGGACGGGCACTACACCGACCCGGTGGCCGCAACGCCAGGGCAGGAACACGGGGATCTGTCTTCCCATTAGCCTAGAAGCCCCTGGTAGGTGGGGACACTGCAGTTATATAGCCCAGGCTTTACTGTTGGGCTCAGATGTGGCTCTTTCACTAACTCGAGCAAGTTCCTTTCCTCCTTAAGGAAGGAGGAACTCATCTGTTTCCCTCATCTGTCAAGTGGGTATCATCCCACTGAACTGGTGCGGAAGAGGCTATGCAGTATGGAGGTTGGGGGCTCAACTTTTGAGCTGATTTGAATCCACCTTCTCCAGTTACTTGCTGTGTGACCTTGGGCAAGTCACCCAATCGCTTGAAGCCTCAATCTCCCCATCTATAAAATGGGAGGGAAGAAGAATTTCTCATTTGTTCTCTAAAAGGTGATGTGAGGATTCAATAAGAGAATGCATGGAAAGCTCTGAACATGGAATCTGGCATCACATCATTGTGAGGTGGCCTTGCTAGGCAGTATGCTGGGGGCATGCTCATTCATCCCTTATCCTTCACCTCTTCCCCAGCCCCACCTCTCACAGCACCCTGGCTAATGGGCCAACCAGTGATCAGTGTCTGGCCTACCGCAGGGACTCAACCACGCATGAAGAGTGGGAATGCACTGCAGACCTCCTCCCTGGGTGGCCTCAACCTCATCCCTGGGTGGCCTCAACCTCATCCAATCGGCTTTTATGGAGTATTCCTCACCTAACGGGTAAGTCTCTGTTTTGAAGGGTTCCCAGGCATTTCTGCACAGGCAGGATGCATTCTACTGTGTGAACACTCACTGCAGGCTTGGGAGGAGCCTGTCTTAGATGTCTGAACATTTGGATTTCAGTCCACTCTTTGCTACTCACTCCCTATTTGCTCCCCCCCCCCAAATAAAGAAAGATTCCATGAGCTGGGGAGGGAGAGGAATCATGGGGGAAGTAAGAAAAGAGGAGGGATCCTCCAGTTAGGTCTCAGGATCCAAGTAGGGAGAGGCCTTGGGCCCCTGGTGCAGCCAAAGATGTGGGAGGAGCCTGGACCTCCTTGCACCACAACAGGTAGTGGAGTGGAAATGGAAGTTGTCCAATGGGTACACCCAGGCAGATGGACCTGATGCGGCCTCACAGAATTGCCAGGAGCAGCAAAAGGTTTCTGGGTGTCCAGGAGGGAATCCCGTAACCTGCAGTGGGGTGGACTCAGGTATGTGTTTCTGAAGTGCCCAAGAGTGTGGCACAGACGAGGCACAGAGGGCAGGAGGACCCAGAGAGGCTGAGGTGGAGCCTAGAAGGAGACTGTGCATCGTCAGTGGGCACCAGTGTCTGATGTCTAGATGTCTTAGGGAAGAACAGCAAGACAGATGACCAAAAACTGGATCTCCCTCATGTTCTTCCTCCCCGACCTCAGTACTACATAATTCCCACCCCTACCCAAGAACTGAGGTATAGCCTTCGCTAAGATTAGGTGTCCTCCATCCAAGTAAAATGAGGGCTCAAAAAAGAAATATGTACAGATTCATACAGGTGAGATGACGTAGCTTTCAAAGAGAATTAAGCTAATGTTAACCTTTAGATCTGCAATACTGGACAGCAAAATATCCACATGCTAATTAGGGAAAAGATTTGTGATCCGAGAGTCCTCATTCTAGTCAAGATACCATTAATCCTCTCAGGGCATTTTTGGGGCACATAGGGACCGAACAAAATATGCAGGGAAATTCTCAAACCAAATGAAATCTGGGTTAGAAGAGAGATCTTAAAATAGGGGATGAAAAAAAGATAGGGGTTAAAAAGTATACAGGAAACAGTAGGAAGGAACGGATACGTTAGCTAAGTCTGAATGAATGATGACATGATTAATTTGTTTTAAGTAGGGATTCTTGAAAGGCCATGCTATAAGGGAAGACCTATTAAGAGTCGGAAATGAAGTATGGAAGTTTGCACTATCCAGTATGGTAGCCACTAGTCACATGTGGCTCCTTACATTTAAATTAATTAAAATTAAATAAAATCAAATTTTCAGTTCTTCAGTTGTACCCACCATTTTTCAAGCATTCAATGGCCATGCATGGCTAGTGGCTACTGTACTGGACAGGGCAGTTATAAAACATCTCCACCATTGCAGAAAGTTCTTTTGGACAGTGGTGATCTAAACTGTCAGCAAATCCATGGAGGGGAAAGGATGTTTTGTAGCAGAGAGGATTAAAAGTATTCTAAAGATCTTCTAAAAGGATAGGGGGAAGTGAACAGGCAAAACCAGCAGCAAAATTGAAAAGAGGGTAGAATTTCCAAATAAACAATTGACCATGATGGTGGTTGTGGATTTGAAATAAGGAATAAAGAGAAATTTGACCGAGCCAGAAAAGGGAAAGGAGAAAGAGGGAGGAAAAATATAATCAGTAGTAAATATGAAATTAGGTGGGAGAAATAAAACTAAGTTCACTAGCTATCACAATCATTATGATCTGGATGAATTCCCCTATCAGAAATCAAAGATGCCATTTCTGGTAGATATGTAGAGAAATATCCCCTAGGACAAAACATCTAAAATGCTGGATAAATTTTTTTTAAATATAGTTTTAACAACATTGCTTAGATGACAAAAAATAAGGGAAATGTCAGTGTTCAGAAGCATCAAGAAATCTTGAGTCTGTAGAGGTAAATACATTTTGGAGTTAGCATTTGCCCAAAGGATGTCGGCCTATTCCTGGTAACCCAAAGTCTGGGTTTAACAGGCTGTACAGCTCATGGCATAGAAGATAATTCCTGGGACCCAAGCAAGGTAGGAAATAATTAAGAAGACCTCTGCCTAAAGCTAGGATCCCAGAGGGCTAGTTAACTAGGGGAAAGAGTGTCCACAGAGATTTGTCTCCCTCTGTCTTCACTGGAGTTGGAGCAGAAGAAAGAAGGGTCTTTCCTGAGAATCTCTAGGACAAGCCCAGTTTCAAGTGGGTGTGGTGCCAGAATTCACCCTGCCTATTGTCCCTGCATTCCCCTGCTCAAAAAAAAAAAAAAAAAAAAAATCTAAGTTTAAAGTATTCCCCAGATGCCTGATGAAGAAGCAATTGCAAATGCTCCCTGGAGAAACACAGTTTAAATCTAGGCTTCAAAGAATTCTCACACATAAACTTCCAAGGAACAGGAGGTCATACTAAAAAAAAAAAAAAAAAATCATTGAACAGAAGAGAAAATAAGCTACATAAAATAAGAGTCAGCAGAAAACAACATTGCTGAATCAGACCAACAGCAACACTGACTGAAGATACTGAAATTATGTTATAGAATATAAAATAATTCTGTGTGGTTTGTTTAAAATAATTAAAGAAGTGATTGAATGTATGACAAAAGAATGAGAGAGAGAGTATCAAAACTGATCAAATGAATCTGAAAAAGAACCACACAGAATTTCTAGAAATGACAAATACAATTGAAAGTGAAGCCTAATAGAAGAAGAATGTTCTGGGAAAGAGGGAGTACACACTATCTGCTTTGTCTCCTACTGAATGCAGTTATAATCCCTGGACAGAATGTGTGGACCATTGAAAAGTAAATCGTAGTCAATAGATTAGGGAAGGAAACAAGGATTTGAAGTACAACTGAGTTGGGTTGAGTTTCTCATTTTTTCCCTCCTGTATTGGCTGTCCTGGACTCAAAGGCAGCCTGAAATCTGGAAGTGTGTATCATGTATGGGCAGAAAGAGCTTCAGGAGAGCAAATAGAGTTTTCTTTCTGGCCTGAAGAGTAGGAAGGGGGCTCCTAAGGATCAGAGGGAGAAGGAAGTTTCTCTGTTTCTTTTTTCCATCTCACCCATGCCAGCCCCTAGTCAGTCTTGCAGTGGTGGTAGTGGCAATGGTGAGGGTAGCATCAGCAAGTAGATAGCTAAAATCCTGAGGAAAAGAAAACCTTCTCTCTATTAGAAGACCTGTGAACACAAGAGCTTGAGCAAATTCCTGTTGTTGTTTTCTCTCTTTGTCCTCCCACTGCCTAGTCCCAGAAACAGATGCAGTCATAAGAAGGGCATAGCAGAGCTGGGAAACTAAAGCCCCAGATTTCTGGCTGGGAACTGGGAGGAAAGGCCCCAGGGAGCCAGGAAGTTTTGGGGTGATTGTGGAGAGGAGAGAGCACCAGAGAGTAATTCCATAACTTTGTGTGTAAACCTCTGGGGTCACTTCCAAACTGTGCATGCATTGATCTGATGCTAAACAGAATATGAAAGAGTTTGAGAACTGAACTATGGGGCAGACCACCACCCAGTTTTCAGACTGGTGTTGCACATGTAGGACACATTTGAATACCACTACAAAAGGCTTTGAAAATTGAATTGATATTGGAACCAGAGCCTACAAAAGTGGGTTGAAGCTTGTGGTTGAACCTCGCTTTGATCATTTGTCTGCTAATATATATATATATATTAAAATCAACATTCTTCTTAGTATTTAAACAAGACCCAGAGTCACATAACATGATGTTCAAAATGTCCAGGATACAATCTTAAGTAACTTGGGATATTAAGAACTAGAAAAATCCCAACTCACAACAAAAAGACAATCAATAGCTGTCAACCCTGAGAAAATATAGATAGTGAAATGATCAGAACAAGATTTTAAAGCTTCTCCTATAAGAAGCAAGTGTGAACATTCTTGAAATGAATGAAACAACAGAAAGTCTCAATGAAAACAAGAAGACTTGAAGAAGAACCAAATGGAAAATACAGAACTGGAAAATACAATAACCAAAATTTAAAAATAACTGGATGGGTTCAATAGCAGAATAGAGACAACAGAGGAAAGAGTCGGTGAACTTAAAGATAGATCTGTAGAAATTACTCAGTCTGAACAATGGAGAGAAAAAAATTGAAAAAATTGAACGAAATCTCAGGGGCCTGTGAGAAAATACTAAAATGTCAAACATTCATGTCATCAGAGTCCTGGAAGGAGTGGAGAAAGAGTGCAGTTCAGGGAATAATAATAGAAAAATAATGGCTGAAAACCTCCCAAATTTATAGGTTCAAGAAACTCAGCAAACCTCAAAGAGGATCAGCTCCCAGGTACATGGTAATCAAATGTTTTTAAATTAAAGACAAAGAAGAAAATCTGGAAAGTAGTCAGAGAAAAAAATGCATTATCTATAGGAGAACATATATTTGAATGACTGTTGATATCTCATCAGAAACCATGAAGGCTAAAAGAAAATGAAATAACATTTTGGAAGTGCTGGGAGAAAAGAATCACCAATCCAGAGTTCTATAGCCAGTGAAATTATCCTTTAGGAATAAAGGTGAAATAAAAATATCCTCAGATGAAAGAAAACGAAGAGACTTTGTTGTCAGCATACCTGTTCTAAAATAAATACTAAATGAAGTTCTTCAGATGGAAGGGAGATGATACCGTAGGAAACTTGGAACATCAGGGATGAAGGACAAGCAACAAAAATAGCAAATATCTGGGTAAATGACTGTTTACCTTCTCTTGAGTTCTCTAAAATATGGTTGACAGTTGAAAGCAAAAATTATGACTTTTCTGATAACATTTTCAATGTAGATCTATGGAAGACAGATATAATATAAAGAAAGGAGGGTAAAGGGACTTATATGGTGGTAATATTTCTACATTCCATTTAAGGTAGTAAAGTATCTGTTCAAAGCAGTGAAAAATTAAGTATGTAAGTTGCAATCACAAGGAAACTATCAGAAATATAGTAAAAAATACAAGATAAATTAAAATGGAATACTAAAAAATGTTTATGTGACCCAAGAAGAGAAGGAAAGGGGAGACAGAGAAACAAAAGCCAGCAAGAGCAAACAGAAAATAAATAATAAAATGACAGCCCGACAAAGATATCAATTATTACATTAAATCTAAATGGACTAAACATACCAATTAAAAGGCAGAAATGGTCAAAATGGATTTTAAAAAACAAGATACAATTATATGCTGCCTACAATTATATTGACGGAATGATATAGATAGGTTAAAAGACTAAGACATAGATACTAAAAACATTGAGCAGTACTCTTTACTTTTTATTTTTTTAAAAAGATTTTATTTATTTATTTGACAGAGAGATAGAGCCAGAGAGCACAAGCGGAGGGAGAGGGAGAAGCAGGCTCTGCACTGAGCAGGGAGCCTGATGTGGGGCTCGATCCCAGGCCCCTGGGATCATTACCTGAGCCGAAGGCAGATGCTTAACCATCTAAGCCACCCAGGTGCCCCAGAGCAGTACTCTTTGAGTAGGTGAATTTATGATACATAAATTATATCTCAGTAAAGCAGTTAAAAAATTAAGATACATCATGCAACACCAATCAAAAGAAGCTGGAGTGACTATATTAATATTGGACAAAGTAGTCTTCAGAGCAAAGAAAATTACTAGGGATAAAGGGATGCATAACATAACAAAAAAAGGGCCAGTTCATCAAGAAGGCATAACAATCCTAAGTGTGTATGCACCTAATAACAGGACTTCAGAATACAAGGGGCAAAGCCTGATTAAACTGAAAGGAAAAGTGGAAAACTCCACAGTTATAGAGGGAGACTTCACTATTCCTTGCTCACTAATTAACAGGAACAGGTCAATAGAAAATAGCAAGCATATACAAGAGCTGAGCCATAAACCAACTGGAACTAATTGATGGTGATAGAACATTCAATCAAAAACCAGTTGAAAACAAATGCTTTCCAAGTGTGCAAAGAACCTACATCAAAGAAGACCACATTTTGAGTCATAAAACAAGTCTTAACAATTTAAAAATAATTGAAATCATAGAAAGTATGTTATTTGATCACAATGAAATCAAACTAGAATTTTATAGCAGAGCAATAACTGGAAAATCTCTAAAGACTTTGAACTTAAAAAACACACTTTTAAATAACTCATGGGTCAAAAGGAAAGTGTTATGGAAATTAGAAAATATCCTGATCTGAATAAAAAGAAAACATACCAGAATCATGAGATGCAGCTTCAACAATGCTTACAGGGAAATTGATAGCATTAAATGGTTATATTAGAAAAGAGGAAAGACCTCAAATCAACAATCTCAGCTTTCACCTTCAGAAACTAGAACAAGAAGAGAAATATAAACCCAAAGCAAGCAGAAGGAAGAAAATAATAAAGACAAAAGCAAAATTAAATGAAATTGGAAAGAAGAAAACAATAGAGAAGAACAATGAAATAAAAAGCTGATTCTTTGAAAAAAATGAATAATATCGACAAAGTTCTAGGTAGACTGACTAAGAAAAAAAAAGAGAGAAGACACATATTACCAGTATCAGGAATGAGAAATGAATTATCACAACAGACCTCACACACATCAAAAGACTAATAAGGGAATAATAATATGAACAACTTTATAAAATAAGTGGATAACTTAGATAAAATGAACTAAATCCTCAAAAGCCACAAACCACTAAAAACTCATCCAAGAAGAAATAAATAACTATGTTTATTAAAGAAATTGAATTTATAGTTAAAAACCACCTGAAAAAGAGAATTCCAGACCCAAAAGATTTCACTGGCGAATTTGACCAAGTGTTTAAAGAAGAACTCAAACCCATCTTTTGACATATAATCTCTTCCAGAAAATAGAAGGGAACACTTCCCAATTCATTTTATGAGTCTAATTTAATCCCGATGCCCAAACCAGACAGATAGTACAGGAAAAGAAAACTACAGATCAATATCCCTCATGAACATAAATGCAAAAATCCTTGACAAAATATTAACAGATTGAATCCGGCAATACATGAAAAAATGAATGGTTTTAGGAATGCAAGGCGCTGAAGATGAGTCAATGTAATCCACTCTATTAACAATCCAAAGAAGAAAGACCACAGGAGCATATATCCATCAATGCAGAAAAAGAATTTGAAGCCAACAGAGCCAGCTCCAGAGGCTTTGCTAGGGCAGAGTCGGGTGGGTACCACAGGGAAAGAGATTGCAGCAAGGTCTAATGGTAGTAGAGCTTAGACAAAACCACCCCTGGAAAATGAGAGGCTCGCCTGAGTGGAGAGATACCGGAGGATCAGAGTGCTGTCTATTGGGGAGCAGAATAAAGGGGCTTCAGAGTATGAGACCAAAGGTGGCAATCTTACAAGGAGTCATTTTTGTGGGAGAGAGATGACTTGGAGAGAGAGGAATCTTCTGGATGGTTGATGGTGAAGGAAAATAAGGAAGCAAGGGGCAGAAATTAAACGTTCTACAGAAACAAAGGAAACCTATTAAAACCACTTCACTTTACAAACAGAAGAGGACACTCTTGAACTAAAACTGAGAGAGCCTCTCAAGTGCTTTACCCTTGTCTACATAGAACCACCTGTAAGTCCTGCTCAAGAAAAATATCAGATATTTAAAGTAGAAAATGGAAGCCAACATCTACATAAACCTACGATAAAACAGAAAATGAGAGTCAAGATATTTTCAGCCGATAAAATTCTCTCCAAAACCAATGGCGAAGGAGAGCAAAAACGATTAAAGAACATGCTGACTTGTCGTCAGCATACCTGTTCTAAAGTAAGTACTAAATGAAGTTCTTCAGATGGAAGGGAGATGATACCATAGGAAACTTGGAACATCAGGGATGAAGGACAAACAACAGAAATGGCAAATATCTGGGTAAATGACTGTTCACCTTCTCTTGAGTTCTCTAAAATATGGTTGACAGTTGAAAGCAAAAATTATGACTTTTCTGATAACATTTTCAATGTAGATCTACTATGGAAGACAGCTATAATATAAAGAAAGGAGGGTAAAGGGACTTATATGGTGGTAATATTTCTACATTCCTTAAACAAATATTTGCAGATAGGAGAAAAAAAAAAACAACCACCCCACCTCACATCATAAATTTGAAAGCTCAGACAGGAAGTGGGCAAAACAGAAACAGTAGATGCAGCATGAGTGCTTACTAAATTCAGGAAAGAAATAGGAAAGAACATAATCTCAGAAATAAAACAAATTGCAAGGTGCCCAGGGGAGAACAGCTTTGACCGAACAATATAATAGGAGAGGGATGAAAACAGCTAAGAAATGCCAAGATGAAATAAAGAGTTTTAATAACACCAAAGAGAAACTGCTGTCCGGAGAAGGCAGGCAGAGAAGTGTCAACCTGTATATAATTAGAGCCCCTGAAGAAAGAAGGAAAGAAGAAAAGACAAGTAAACAGAACAAAAAATTAAAACGATAATACAATAATACTCTCTGGAAATGAAATAAGATCTGAATTCCTGTGTTCAAAGGGCTGACTCTGTACCTGGGGAAATAGACCTGGAACGGTCAGCTCCAAGACATTAGACTTTGGGGATAAAGAACCAAATCCTCTGGGCCCTGAATTTGAAAAGACCGATTCCTTACCATGGAAAGGAAATCAGTTTGGGCATCAGACTTCTTCACAGAAACATATGAAGAAGGACAACAATGGAATATTTTCAAGAAGCTCAAGGGAAAAAAGTACGAACCATGGATTTTTAGGTCCAGATGAACATAAATAGAAAGGCAAAAGAAAAGTTCTAAACATGCAAGGTCTCAAAATACCACATTCACAAATCATTCCTGAGGAATCTGAATACCCCTATCATTCTTTTTAGTAATAAGGAGGCCTGGGTTTGAGTCTTTCCAGGGCCACTCTGTTGTGTGGCCTTGGCAAGTTATTTCCTTTCCCTGGACTGGTGGCTGGAAGTCTTTGAGATCTCTTGTAGCATTAGTCATGTTGGTTTTACTTAGTCTTAGTGAAGATCCTAGGACTGCAGACTTGGTGAAATGGAGTAGAGAGAGCAGGGTGCTATGGTCAAATGGATTTGGTTTGGAATACTTTCTCTGCCCTATCCATCATCTGTCCATCCTCCAGCTAGCCACTCATCAAATTTTGGAGAACCCTCAAGGTGCGAGGCACACCGGTAGGCTTTGTGGATACAGGTGAGCCAAGCAGATCCAGGGAGCTTACATTCTAGTGGGGGAAGGAGACATTTAACTAATAGTCACACAAATGTATACTCACAAATTGTGGTAAGCGATGTGAGAAAAGTACGCAGGATTCTCTGAGCGTGGATACAGCATGGGACTGAGAGAGCCGAGGGAAGGCTTCCCTGAGAAGATGACACTTGGGCTGAGCTGGGAACGATGAGGAGTCTCCTAGGGGAAGGGGGCAGGCTAGGACATTCTGAGAGTACTGTGGTAAGAGGAAGCACACATTTTTCCGGGGGCCAGGAGGCAGAAGCAAGTGGCCAAGTGATGGGACAGAGATAGGGGCCGGATCCCAGGGTGAGGATGTGGTCTGTCTATAATAGCATCGGGAGCACACTGAAACATTTGAAACAGGGAGGCAGGATGATAAAGATCATTCTGACTGCACTGGGGAGAATGACTCAGTGGTGGGGGGAGCAGGCGAGGAGGAAAATAGATCTTTGCTGTGTGGCTCTGGGTACGTCACTGAACTTCTCTGAGCCTTAATCGCCTGTCTTGTAAAAGTGGAATAATAATGCTAACCTGCAGGACGGCCGTGAGGATAAGATGAAATCAAGGGCGCCGAATGCCTGGTACAGAAGAGAAGGTTCAACAGCCCTGGCTCTGTGTTACTGTTTAATTTACCTCAGACAAATGTGCAGTCTCTAAAAATGGTTTATGGTGTCCTCTGTTCCTCTCCTCTGGGCCCTGGTCTGGGCCTTCTGCCCCCCACCCCAGTTTAGGAATCTCTGTGACAAAAATTGAATGTAACTTCAGTTTGAGTAGGTAAAATCACGCCCTGGCTCAGAAACACATGCGGGGAGCAGGAGGACCCATGACCCAGAGAGGAGCAGGGTCCCCGGGATCTGATCCCCACCCTCTCATTGCCTTGTCAGTGTTTCTGAGGCTATAGCTCAGTGCTGTTCAGACCTCCTAGAACAAGAATAAAATCCTTCCTTGTAGGACTGTCATTTCCAAAGGAAGCACCAAAGCTATGAGAGAGACTTTCTTTCTCTTGCTGTTCTTTCTCTCTCTCTCTCTTCTTTATACCTCTTTCTATTTGCTTCAGAAATGTAAACTAGTTTGAATCTCCAACTCATTGAGCCCCGAGACAGTGAGAACCCAGCTTTGACAAAGCTCCCCCATCTGCTTGCATTGTGGGAGAATGGCGGGTGAACAACCATTCATTGCATGCATATGGCCTGCGAAGACTGGCCTCAGAATTTTATATACCAACTTCTTTTATTTTTATGTGAAGTTTAATATACATATGATGAAGTGCACCATGCATTCCAGTCTTACATGTACAGCTCAGTGACATTTTACTAATTTAACTACCACCGTATCCAAGATCTAGAACATTCCCAGCACCCTAGGAGGTCTCCTGTGTCCTCTTCCCAGTCAGTACCACCCCTGCTCCCAGAGGTCATGATTCTTTGGGCTTTTGTCACCATTGGTTAGTTTTGCTTGTTCTCAAATTTCACAGAAAGGAGATCTAGTCTCTTAGTTTCTAAATGAATTAGGAAACCTGTTTCCTAATGGATAAAAAGGAATAAGCACCTTCTTCACAGGTATTAAATAAGTCATAACAGCTAATGCCTCTCACCCATAATAGATGCTTAATAAATGTCCCTTCCCTCCCTCCCTCATCGGAGCGGAGTTCCTGCAGGATTGGGATGTGAACCCTCCTGCCTTATGATCCCTACAACTGTGTTTTGTATCTAAGGGCTGCTTTTTCTTGTGATTGGCTGAGAGAATTAGGGGTCATCACTCTGAACTGTATATGTGCTTCCTGGTGGCTCTGTCATATTTACCTTGCACTGGATTCAGTGGGAAAGGAGAGATTTAGATGCTGTCTCCATTAGGAACAATGCTCCAGGAGATTCCGCAAACAGCAATTCAAACAAATTAGTTTCATTTCCTTCCTTTGGATAAAAGAATTATGGAGGCAGGCCACCCGATGCTGATACAGCCAGTCCTTGATGCCACCAGGTGCCCAGAATCTTTACTGGTGGAACCATTCCCATCCCAAAGCCCCCAGTTTGAGCTAGTTCAGCGGGGCCTCTGCTCCTGACAACCAAACATACTGGCCTTCAGCAGTTTTAAATCAAGGTCATTGAGCGCTTTATATAGAAACTCAGCTTATTTCAATAATGGAATCAAAGTAAGTTTTTGTGAGTTCACTCTGGTGAAGGCGAAACATCTCACATTGTTGTAAACAGTCTTGCGCATTTGTTTACAAAGTTCAGCATTGAAGATAGAGTTATTTGTGCTTGCACATAAATTTTAGTAGAACATAGCAGCATGGTAAAAACAATATTCACATCCAATTAGGAAATTCATGGAGCAGAAATGAACTTGGAATTGGTGCTGGTGCACATATTTGAAAATAGGGATAAAACAAGCTGCAATGGTATATCAATTGAAATAGAAATTGTACTTATTTGTATGTACACATACACACACACACACACACAAAGAGTAATTGCAATATTTTTGTGGCAGAGATGATATTTAATGTGAAATATATTTCAATATGGCAGCAGGGCCAGGACTAGGGGCTAGGGGAAGAAGGCATCCACCTCTGGTGCAAAGTGTAAGGGGGGGGTACCAAAAAATATAGTAGTCAAGAAAATAGTATTTTAATGCAATATTTTAAAAATCAAAATTAAAGCAAAAATCCATGTGAACAAAATATCAACACTTTGAGTAGACAGGATCAGGATTATCGATTTTTCCTTTTGCTTCAGTCATCCATTATGATTTGGCATGGCACTGCATAGCGAGATGTGTTTTGTTTTTGTTTTTGTTTTTGCTGTCTGCCATCAGTCAGATTTTTAAATGTTTGAGACTTTGGAGAATTACTTTGTAAGTCATTTTAAGTGTTGACAGTGGAATTTTGTAAATGAGTCCTCTAAATTTTGTTCAAAAGAAACTAAAAGTCTTTAATCACAATGTTCCACCAGTGTGCCAAAAGAAAACTGTAACTTTTAAAACTTGTATCAAGTTTTAGGTATTATGGACAAAGCCTTGAGCAAATTTCAGTGATTTCACATTGGAAAATGTTTACATTTATCCCTCAAAAGCGAGGGAGTTGTTGAATAAATTAGCTGATGGGAGCTCAAATGAGTGGCCAAGATTTAATTTAGAAATTCAGTAGTTTTTCTTTGACTTGTGGGAAGAATGTTTTGATGGAGCTCCTATTTTTAATTGGGCCAATTTATATTTTGTGCTTGAATTGAAGGGAAGATGGAAGGCTGACATTTTGCAGCATCTACAATTGGCAAAATATTAAAAAGAATTACAAAGTGAAGTTATGTGGTGAGTTTTATCTTCTCACAGTATTAGAGAAAGATATTCTAAATGGAGGTTAAAAAGACACTACCTGTGAAAATATTTGGGCTGAAATAGTTAACTATTCCTATCTAAAGAAATTAGAAGTGACAATATCCTCCATTTGACAGAATTTGCTCAGAGCTTCCCAGGCATCTCTGCAGAGAAACGACATTCTTATTAAAAATATTGTGATTTTTGCACAAACAATGAATCATGGAACACTACATCAAAAACTAATGTTGTAATGTATGGTGATTAACATAACAATAAAAAATTTAAAAAAATAAAAAATAAAAATATTGTGATTTCAACAACAGCCAAACTATGGAAAGAGCCCAAATGTCCATCGACTGATGAATAGATAAAGAAGATGTGTGTGTGTGTGTGTGTGTATATATATATATAATATAGTGGAATATTATGCAGCCATCAAAAAGAATGAAATCTTGCCATTTGCAACAATGTGGTTGGAGCTAGAGTGTATTATGCTAAGTGAAGTAAGTCAGTCAGAGAAAGACAAATATCATATGATCTCACTCATATGTGGAATTTAAGAAAGAAAACAGATGAACATATGGAAAGGGGAAAAAGAGAAAAAGGAGAGAGGGAAACAAACCATAAGTGACTCTTAACGATAGGGAACAAGCTGAGGGTTGATGGAGGGAGGTGGGTGGGGGCTGACCTAGATGACTGATGCACATTAAGGAGGGCACTAGTGATGAGCACTGGGTGTTGTGTGTAAGTGATGAACCACTGAATTCTACTCTAGAAACCAATATTGCACTGTATGTTAACTAAAATTTAAATTAAAAAAATTGTAATCCACAGAGAAGAGTCTACAAAGCATTTCGACAATTCCCATCTTATTAATCATAAAATATAACTTTGAAGATGCAATTCTTTGAGGAGGGGAAAAAGAGACCATAGTTTTTAAAAAAACACATATTCTTTAAAAAAGTACCAGTGACATGATATTAGAAACAAATGTGGCTAAGAAATTGATTAAAGTACGTGAATATGTACCAAGATTATTATTCTTTTTGTTACTTTTAATGCTCAGATAATAAATACCATAAGTTGCTAACAATTTAATGTATATATTAAATAACAATTTAATGTTATTTAAAAATAAATTTTTAATATTAGAATAGCTTTATATTGACAGAAAAATTGCAAAGATAATATAGAGAGCTTCCATGTACCTCCTCACCCAGCTCCCCCTCTTACTGACATTGTACACTAGTATGGTACATTTATTATCATTAACGAACCAATATTGGTGCATTTGTATTAACTAAAGTCCCTACTTCATTCACATTTCCTTCATTTTTACCTACGTTTTTCTTTTCCAGGATCTTATCCAGCTGTCACACTACATTGACAAGTCTCCTTAGGCTCTTCTTGGTGGTGACAGTTTTTCAGACTTCTTGTTTTTGATGACCTTGACAGTTTTGAGGAGCACTGGTCAGGTACAGCTCTACTGGACTTTGCTGTTTTTCTCATGCTTAGACTGGGGTTATGAGTTTTGGGGAGGAAGACCACAGAAGTAAAGCGCTCTTCTCATCATACTTATCAACGTACACTCTTGATGTTGGCCTTGATCCCATGGCTGAGGTGGTGTCGTCAGCTGTCTCCACGGTAAGCTACTCTTCTGTTTCTCAACCATGCTCTTTGGGAGGAAGCCACTATGCACAACCCACACTTAAGGCTCGGGGTCTTGTGCTCTTCTTCCCTGAGTGTGGAGCACCTGCATAAATTATTTGGAATTCTTTTGTACCAGAGATTTGTCTTGTCTCCCTCACTTATTCATTCAATCATTGATTTATAGCACTATGGACTCATGGATATGTATTTTATACATTGGGTTATAATCTGATACTTTTTAATTTTGTTGCTTAAATTGTCCCAGCTCTGCCCATTTGGAGCTCTTTGAGTTGGCTCCTGTGTCTTTTTGACATAACCCTCATTGTGAGACTTTTGTGGGAGTGTTTGGACTGTAGCATTTTAGACACTTTGGCAATTGTATTTTGTATGTTGACTTCTTTGTTTTTGAGGAAGGGAAATTAGGTGTAAAAATCTCTAGCCTGAGATTTAGTTCATATCCTTGAAAGATGGCTGGAGACCAATCCCTCAGGCTGGTTCCCTCTCCAAGGTGCTGGGCCCAAGGCCTGAAGGGGCTGATGCCTGTCAGCAAGAGTTCTGGGGCTAAACTGACGGAGGCACAACTCCAGACCTGGGCTACTTTTCCTCCCCTCCCCAGGACACGGGGAGTTTTGGAAGAGAACTTCCAGGAGAGCCAAGCCTAAGCAAGTCCCCAGGCATGCCCTTCCCAGAAACAAGGCAGTATGGGTGACCTTTAGGGCCTGCACCCAGATCCTAGCTCCTATGTTCACTTGCTTCAGAATCTTGGGCAAGCCACTTAACCTTTGTGACCTTTGGATTCCTGACCTGTAAAATGCCTCCCTCGTGGGGTCTGTGCAAGGGTTAAGGGGTATATAATGTGTGTGAAGGGTTTAGCACCCTGACGTAGGCAGCATATCAATGATAGCTTGCTGCTATTGTGTTTTGCAGTTACTAACAATTTCCAAGGGGCACCTCGGTTTTGAACATAAATGGTGCAGTTATGAAGGCAGATGGATTTGCAGTTTGTAAAACCTCCAAGCCCAGCCAAACCAGGCTGGGGGCAGCGATGGTGCCCAGAAATGTGACCAAATAACTCGCTGTGAAGACAGATGATGACCCTGCCCTAGGTTTGTGTGAGGAGGAGCTCCTTTAAAGAGCAATTGAACAGGGTGATTGCTGGGGCCCCCTTCCCCACCCCATCCGTGTCTTCACAGGGGCCCTGGGCACGCCAGCACTGCCCATCCCCATCATGGGATCCCCAGCCCTCACCTCTCCCCTGGTCCCAGCTGGGAGGGAAGAGGCCACCTCACTAGCTGCAGCTGGGCTGCAAAGAGAGGCTTCGAGGGGACAGTGGCAGGTGGCAGCTGCATGCTTGGCTGTGCTGGAATGCTGTGAGCATGGAGGAGCCATAGTTACTAAGTGCCCAACTCTGCGGGTTCTGTACACACCCCTCCCCATACACACACGTGCTTCTGGGCACGCGCATTCACATGCCGTCACTCTCCCTGCATGCACCTCCATGCACTCACACTACCACGCATGGTAGGCAGAATAAAGACCCCAACAGGTATCCACATCCTAATCGCAGAATCTGTGAACATGTTACCTTTCATGGCAAAAAAGACTTTGCAGATGTGATTAAGGATTTTGAGATGGGCAGAGTAGCCTGCATTATCCAGGTGGGCCCAATGTAATCTCAGGCATCCTTATAAAGGAAAGAAGGAGGCAGGAGAAAGAGATTTGATGTTGACTCGAGGTAGAAGAGGCCACAAGCCCGGGAGTGCAGGCAGCCTCTGGAAGCTGGAAAAGACTGGGAAACAGATTCTCTTCTGGCCTCCAGAAGGACACGGCCCAACTGACCTGTTTTGTACCTCTTACCTCCAGAACTGTAAAATAATAAATTTGTTGTTTGTTTAAGCCCCTGTGGTTTAAACCATTAAAAGTTTTAATAAATGTTTGTGTATTTGGCATCAAGATCAACAAATAGAATGTTGCCAGCACCCCTGAAACATCAATCATTCACGTATTACCTTCCTGGATTTTGCTTCATTCAGAAACCACTATAGGCCACCTTCAGGAATTTTCTTACACTTATTTACTCAACATTTTCCTTGATTCACATCTTTACTTAACTGAATCTATTTGAAAAGAAATTTTCTAGCACTTTGTTGAAAGTTAAAAACTATTATTAAGAGCCATTATTTATGGGAGCCTGGGTGGCTCAGTTGGTTAAGTGTCTGCCTTTGGCTCAGGTCCTGATCCCAGGGTCCTGGGATTGAGTCCCGTGTCCGGCTCTCTGGTCGGTGGGGAGTCTGCTTCTCCCTCTCCCAATACCCCTCACCCCTGCTTGTGCTCCCTTTCTCCCCCTCTCTCTCAAATGAGTAAATAAAATCTTTTAAAAAAAGAGCCATCATTTATGGCAAGTACTCTATTTGAAGGCAAGTATAAAGATAATTGTTACTTAAATTCTAGGCAGACCCTCCTCCCTGCTACCCACTGTGCACCTGACAACTGTTTTCCTTTATTAAAAGGGGGAATTAGCAGGAGGATTTGAGAGGTGTTAAGGACTGACTCGCCCAAAACCCTGGCTTTCACTTGTATCCAATTATAAGGATTGAGAGATAAATGAAAAAGAACTTTAGATAATGCTATTTAATACCAAATTGGCCTCCCCTCACTCTTTATTCCCCACTTATGTCCCAGGCCACCAGCATTCACGTCACACCTCATGAAGGAACTGAGTGGAGGAGGCACTTAAGTGCGACTCCTCTCAGAATGGCCTGGCCCTCTCTAGCTGTGGAAGCTCAGGTGGGTGACTCAACCTCTCTGAGCCAATAGTTTCTTCACCGGCAAAGGACAAAGATAGTCATTATTTGTGGTAGCCATGTTCTTGAAAGCAGCAGGGAACAATGAACTAGCAAATACTGAGCCCTTATCCTATGGAGAATACGGGGTTAGTTTTCTGTGAGCCTCTGGTTGCATTTTCATCGATTGATCAATACATAACCTTGTCTTATGTGTGTTTCTGTTTAGACACCTTATTTAATATAAATAATTGATTCATTAACAAAAGGAAGCTTATCTGATATGCCGATTTTCCCTGTGAGGCACACGATAGCCTTTTTGCACCTAGGAACACTAGACAGAACTTTGGCACTACGTTTGGGGCCACCTTAAATAGTGAAATCCCCAACAAAAAGCGCAAAAACGTGAAAAGTGTGGCTCTAAATAGACCACAGAAAGGCCACTTGTTTGCAGTGTGAGCTGAGACAATAAGGCCAAGCGTCACCTTGTTGGACTTCATCTGGGAACATGTGAATAGGGTCACTCAAATCTTTTGTCACTTTGCTCGTGTCTGCCAACAACCCTGAAAGCACAAGGAGTATTGATTGGGGGTTAAAATCATTTCATTGAGCCGGCGAATTCGTAAATATGGAATACAGTGAACAATTGGGACCGACCCAAGGGTTAACAAAGTAAGAGATGGAGGCCCTACTATGAGGCTTGGCACACAGTAGGTCCTCACTCCATGGTCGTTGTCACTACTCTTGTTCCACTGTTCGCTGGCTCTGTGACTTTAGCACATCAGACTTTGGGACAGTGAGGTACTTTTAAAATGGGGTGCTATGACAGGATGGAGGTGGAGGGGCACAGCCCTGAGCTGGCTCTCAGAATCTGAGTTGAATTTCCTGCAGCACCTGTACTTCAGTTCTGAGGAGTCCGTGGATATGCCCACTCCTGTGTGGAGGATGGCAGAGCATATCCAGGGAAGGTGGGGCAGGCTGGACCCCCAGCATGAGGGCATCTCTCCCCTCACCTAGTGCTGGCCCTGGCACCTACCTCAAAGGATTTTCTGTAAAGGCAGATTGGGCTGGGTGCTGGAGGAAAGCCAGGCACAGGCATGGGATTTTATGTTTAGGGTAGAAGGGAGCCATGGAGGTTTGTGGAGCAGGGCTATGATCAGGATGGAGAGGGTGTTTAGAAGGCAGCTCTGGCGTTAGTATGGAGGAGGCGCCTAGAAACAAGGCTGGGGGTGGCGGGGGCGGGGGAGCCTGCCTGATCGATGACAAAGGCCAAGGGAAGGTAGCTGCCGCCGTGTCCTGGGTCTTTTGGAGCCCCTTACTGCTTCTTGTGCCGTGGCTGCAGTTCACCCCAAGAGCCCCCTGACATAGAACGGTGAGCGCTATGGGAGCTGCCCCTCTCCCTGGGGCTTCATCTGCCAAAGCCGCCAAGCGTGCAAGGGCTCCCCAGTGCTCGGCAACCATTCCTCCGCTCGCTGAATTTTTCATTAAGAAAAATGGTCACCAAAGAGCAGTGGCCGGGTAAAGTTTCACGAGCACTGCTTGGGAGATGAGGAGCCAGACCCAGAAGTGTGCGGAAGTGTGACGTGGCCTCCCTCTTCTGCACCGGCACGCACACATGCACGTGCGTGTAACAGCCCCGGGGGCCCAGGTGCATGTGCACACCTACGTCAGCACTGTCACAGTGGTGCGTAACACACACAAGAATGACGTGTGCCACAGCCACGGGCTGACACAGGACACAGTATAACTCGCGGCTTGGGAGTCGGGCAGGGGCTTGGATCCACATTCCGAAACTTCCTAGGCAAGTAACTTAACCTTCCCATGCCTCGGTGTTCTCATCTGGAAAATGGGGGATACCTAATAGACCCTCTCTCAGATGTCTGTTGGGAGGGCTTAATGCGATCACCAACGTATAGTGCTTAGCAGGGGGCCTGGCACACCATAAGCGCTCCATCAGTGTTTGCTTCGTGAACATTCATAAGAGGAAACTCACTAAGATGGGGACAGGAAGTTGGGCAGGCGGAGCTCACAAGCCCTACCACTCATTGCTAATTGAAAATCCAACAGGAAGCCAGGGACCGTGCAGGCGGATACTACTTTACTACCCCAGCAGGAGGAAGAAAGACTTTCCTCCCCTCCCCAGAGCCCAGCCAATGAGAGACTGTCTCCCTTTAGCCAATGAGAAGCCACTATACTTCCAACTCCCAGTTTTCTCCAATGGGCTTTTTGTTTACAACAGCCCTCCAACCTCTGCCCCTTCCTCTATAAAAGAGTGTTCCTCCCCTTTGTTCTATAGTTGTACCTGTGGTTTTGCTGCGGTTAGCGTGTTCAGATTGCAGTTCTCTGCTATTCTCGAATAAACCCTTTGTTTTCTGGTCAACTAACTGGCAGTTTGATTTTTAAGGTTAGCAGCCTTTATCATTTCTTGGTTTTGGTGGTAAGGACACACACCATACAGATCGGCTCCAAAGTCATCGTCCTCAAACTCCTAAACTTCTGACTCCCACCATTTCATAACCTCTATGTGGATAGGGCTTAAGGTGAGGGCCTTAGATTTATTCAAGAAGCTTTTTTTTTTTTTTTTTTGACCAGTTACTTTAAAATTGTGCACAGTGGACCCTTTCTCACTTGAGTAATGGTGTAGCTAACATTTTAGGGGCTGAGCAAAAAACTTTCATTAGGAAATTGTAATGAAGGGGCGCCAGGTGGCTCAGTCGGTTAAGCCTTGGACTCTTGATTTTGGTTCAAGTCATGATCTCAGGGTCATGAGATCGAGCCCCACCTGGGCTCAGCAGGGAGTCCACTTGAGAGTCTCTCTGCCCTTCCCCCTGCGTGTATTCTCTCTCCCTCAAATAAAAAACAAAAAGAAAATTCTAATGGCGAGGAGAAGGAAAAAGGGGTAAGAGAGGAAGGGGAAGTGTGGAGAGTGACCTGTTTCTGATTTTGGCCCTTTCTGGGGCCAGCTGCCATCTCCTTGGGCCCCTCCTAAAGCACATTCATGGCCTTCCAGCGGATTCCCCTTTTTGATGAAACAGCTTTGGTTGGATTCTCTTACTTGCAGCCAAAACTAGTTCAGAGCCAGGTAAATGTGATGTGGCCCCTCCCTTCCTAGAGCTCAGCGGAGTGCAGGGACAGGCAGGGGAACAGGCCATGACAACCCCCTCTGAGAAGTGGAGGGAAAAGGGTTTCTCTAAGGAAATGACCTCTGAGGTGAAGAAGGGAGGAGGAGACGGTAGCCCAACAGGGGATCATCAGACACCTCCAGGAGAGCCCGGCATACTCTATACACCAACATCCACATGTGTACCTTTATACCTGTCACAAACATTAACAATCTCTGCTGCTGGAAGAGTTTCATAGCCCCCATGCATTTCCCCTCACATGGTCGGGGTGGGGACAGTATCATTCCCTCCTTCCCAAGGGCAGAGACCAAGTCTCAGATGGCCCTACCTGAGGCACCTGTGTCCTCCACAGAGGCATTGAGAACCAAGGAAACCAGGTTCTGGGGGCAGTGGGAAGGCTTCTGGAGTTGGGGGTGCCGATAGGAGGATTGGGGATTGGCAGAGGGTGGCCGACGGCCAGTGCCAAGCATAGGGCAGAGCTGGGCCTACAGGACATGTGAGGGAGAGGCTTTGGGCTTTTGGTCTTGGTGGGCACTGAGGGCCTCTGGTTGGATACACTGCCCTAGAGGTGCTAGGAAGGCACTGGGTGCCAGGGGAAGCTTTGATGGCCTACTGCATTTACCTAGTGACATACCCCAGACGCCCGTATCTGACCCTAATTTAAAAATATTTACATCAATATCTTGGAAAGAGAGATGGAGACAAAGAGGGAGAAGGCGAGTGCCAGGTGCCACACCAGATACATAGCACCATCTCATTTCACGCTTTCCACCTCCTGGCACTTATTCACTTATTCACCTGGCACTTATTTCACTCCTCACAAATAGCACAGTGGAAAGAGTGCTGGTCCAGCAGAAGTCATTAGCATCTCTCTGTCTCTTCCCTTATCTGGAAAATCGAGATGAAAAGAAGTGCTTCAGGAATGAGGGTTCTCTTCAGGTCAGAGAATCTTAAGGTCATGGTACCCTTCATAGAACGCTGTGACATTTTGACATACTTTGTTCCATGGTACAAGAGCACATTTATGGAAGAAAATATAACTACCTATCATGTCTGTAGGATAGTGTATCTTTAAAAAAAACCCTACATGTAGAACTTAAATCAAGACCTTAAAATCAAGAAAATGCCTCCCTTAACTTCCCTCTATAAATTGGAAAAGTCTCACTAAATGGTGTTTCAGGCAAGACACTCAGGTCCAGCTCATCCACAGGTGCCAGTTTGAGAAGCCCTGGGCTGGAGATTGGGAGACTGGCATTCTAGCCCTTGCCTGGCCATCGCCTTGCGGTTTGCCTCTGGACCAGTCACTCACCTGCCCTGGGCCTCTGTTCTCCCTGGATGCAGAGAGGGTGTGAGGGTGGATCAGAGATCATCTGGGGGCCTTTTTAGTGCCTTCGAGGATGGACTTGATTCCTGCATGTCAGTGTCATTCTCAGGATCCTCATGGGCCACGGTCAGACGTGAGGGCATCCTCCCCTCCGGTCCCCCATCTGTGCCTCTGCTCCCAGCCCATGGGAAACCGTACATGGGAGCTCTTTGGGCCAAGGAAAGGCTGCTCCTTCCCCTCACCTGAGACCCCGTCTCCCCAGTCTAGAGTCTCAAGCCCCTAAACAATTGTCTGGGGGGGATCCAGGCTATTAAAGTAATTTACATAGTAATTAACAAGGTTCCATTAGCTGATTCCTGGAGCCAGAACACTCTGCCTCCATTTCCCTTTAGGGGTCCGCATCCTGGGCTGGGACTGGGGTTTGGCTGGTGAAGCAGTGAGGGGAGGAATTTTCCGTGCTCACGTGTTCCAGCTCTGCACCCAGGGACGAGAAACAATGCCTGTTCGAGGGCCCCAGCTGGCTGGGTAATGAGGTCTGGGGCAAAGAGGTGCCCCATGAGCATGCGGGGGCCTGAAGCCCCAAGAAAAAAGGCAACCATGAGTCTTGCAGCCATGTGTCTGTTCTGCATACCAGGGCCGAGTGCCTCCAAGAGTGCCTGTTTCAAAATGACATAAGATTTCTCATGTCCTTCTGGGCCCCCTGACAGCAAGTTTTATGTGTGACCATAATAAGGTGCAGAGCTACCAGAGCTTTGAGCCTCTCAGCAGCCCTGTGAGGGAGACACTGTCTTCTCCATCATGGGGATGAGAAAATCGAGGCCTGGAAAATTGAGGCCCGGTGCAGTGACTGGCCCAGGGTCGCACAGCCTGGGAGTAGCAGAGTGGAACCCGGCTCTCCCCATGTGGCCAGTGGCTTCTAAATAGCTCTGTGAAGCCCCAGGGCACTCTCGGAGTGGTTTGCCTCAAGGATAGGGTGTTGTTGAGAGGACTCCATCCACACATGTCCCCCCACTTCACCCAGGGCAACTGTTTATATGCTGGACTTTTAGGAAGGCTTTTGTTTGAATTCCACAGTTAGAAAAGCTTTGAAAACCACCGCACTTGTATAGAACTGTCCCAAGAAGGGACCTGTCACAGGGCCACTTTACTGTGTATCTTCAGCTCTGAATGGAAGCCTGTGGATCTATGCAGTGGTGGCATAACTGACTCTCTGAGGCTCCAATCTGTGGTCCCAAATCCCTGGCCTTTGGTGGCCCCATCAGGCTCCCTGTAGGTGGGGAAATGACAATGATTCTGGGGTCTCAACAAGCTTTAAGTGATTTTCCTACTCTTATTCACTCGGCAGGCATTTGTAGAGCTGTCAGGGCCAGGATCGGAGGATAAAAAGAAGATGAGAGACCTTTGGGAAAAGGCATAACACAGACTCATCAACAGCGGTTCCCCATAGACCACGTCCTGGTTGCAGTGCTGGAGGGTGTCCCAGACCCCATGGAAGGGAATGAGCAGGGGACTCCTGAAGGCCAGAACAGGGCAGATGTTCAAGAAGCCTACATAGAATTGAAGAAGGCTGATCTGCTTTGAAGAGGAGGAGTTGGCTGGTGGGGAGGGAGGGAAGCACATTCTGGCTTCCCAGGGAATGTGTGAGGGCTGAAGGCAGGAGAGCAGAGGGCATCTCGTGTGGTTTCATCTGGGTGCATGGGACAAAGTGGAGGCGGGGGAAGAGGGGCTGGGGAGGTGGGTGGCAGCCAGGACGAGGAGCCCAGTGAGGGGGCCATGGCCCTCAGGCCCTGTTACTGCCTACCCCCTCTCTGGTTCTCTCCATGGGGCCCCTCCCCTCAGGGCACCCCAAGGAGCAGTGTAGGCTGCAGGTAGGGGTCGACAGGGGTTTATTTGCCTGGGAGAACCCCCGCATTGGTGCCCCCACCTCTGTGCTCTCCTGGACCCTGGGCCTCACCTCCTAGGCCTTGCCCCTGGCTGGAGGCGGGGCAGTGAGGCTCAGCAGGCTGCTTTCTTGAGATCTGGGGAAGAGGTGGCGAAAGTCACCACCAGTGGGACAGCAGCTTCTCCTTGGGGACCTCAATCTCTCTGTCTACACCATAATGGGGTTGTTGCAGATGATGGCTACAACTCTTCTGGGCTGGATTCCTCCTTTACAATTGAGGAATGTATTTTAGTTTGGCTCCTCCCAGGAAGGGAGCCTGAAACAGAATTTTGAGTGCAAGTCATTTATTTAGGAGGTGGTCTCGGGAAGCACCAGTAGGGATGTGAGAGGTGGAAGGAAGGGATAGAACACGGGATGCTTAATGAGCAGAGTACCCCTGGGGGCGGTGGGAGGCTGCGAACACGTGCCAACGGAGTTGTCCTGTTCAAGGGGACAGGAAGGCCAGTCTTCACCCCCCAACTCTTGTCACTCTTCTGTTGAGGGCTGTTCCTCGGGCATGAGCGCCCCCATTTCTGGCCTGTCCCACCTTGGGCACGGCACCCTCCTGCCGCTGGAAGAGGTCTTCAGGCCGAGTGACAGAGGGTGGCAATGAGAAGCCACTAGCATGAAGGCCACGGTGCGTGGTGAACAGTACTTCCAAAAGGGAGGATGGCCAGGCACGGGTAGTGTCCTCTTCAGAAATCAAAGGGACTGAAATGACTTTCCCTGGGTCACATAGCATGTTAGCAGCAGGCTGAACCGAGAAGCCAAGCCTTGTGGCTAGTCCCCCTGGGGCTTTTTCTGCCATCACTTCCTGTCCCCCACCCTCCCCTCCATGTTGTCAGGTCTCCACATCATCCTTGCCCCTCCTCCCACACATGATTTCGTAAGAAAACTTTGGTAGCACATAGAAATGTATCTTGGGCGCCTGGGTGGCTCAGATGGTTGGGCATCTGCCTTCGGCTCAGGTCATGATCCCGGGGTCCTGGGATCGAGTCCCGCATCGAGTCCCGCATCGGGCTCCCTGCTCGGCGGGGAGCCTGCTTCTCCCTCTGCCTCTGCCTCTCTCTCTCCGACTCTCATGAATAAATAAACATTAAAAAAAAAAAAAAGAAATGTATCTTGGAAAAAAACACCAAATGGTTCAAATGTCTAAGACTTTGAGCCCTTCACCGAAAAGGCCTTATCACCTCCATCTTTAAGGCACCCGTCCTTGACCCAGTGCCCCACACTTAGTAGGCCCTCAGCACACCAAGGATGAACTAATGTTTTGGCCATCTGCTGTGTGGTATGGGGGCAATTCCTCGGCCTTTTTTGGCTCTCAGTTTCCTCGTTTGGAAAGTGGGCATATTGTGCCCTCTCTGTTAACTTCCACGGGTTATCTGTCCTGTTGGGTATTCAGCATGATGCCTGGCACCTAGTAGGTGCCCCACAAATGTTTGCACCAATGAAGAACATTTGGGAAACTGCGCAAGGCTCTCACCCCACCGGGAAGGGGCAGTCACGGTGGTTAGCCAGCAAGAATGCATTATGAGTCAAAGGATCCGCGCCTGCCCTTTGGGTCTGCGGTCCGTTGCCTCTCACCCCCCTCCCTCCTGTACATTCCCCCGTCCCTGAAGCTCATGAGTCAGGTTTTCCGCCTCCCGCCTCTTGCGATTTTACTGCTCCCTGCCAGCCAAGCTGTTTTGCAGACCCAAGTTGGTAATGACAGATTCCTCTCTCCTGGCCCTCCACTGGCGAAACCACGGAAAGTATTTGAAACATGCAGCCCGGGAATGTGCAAGCTTCCCTTCCCTGGGCTTGGCAGGGCCCAGCGATTTCTCAGCCAGCGTTTTTGACTAAGAAGACTTCTGTGGCTCGGGTTTCCCCTGAGCTTGTCAGCTCAGTTTCTCAAAAGTGTTTATACCTTTCTTTTTTCCCTTCAAAAAAATTAACCCTAAAGCCGGTTCTGAATCATACGATCCCTCGAAGCATGACTTTCTCTCTGTTACAGGAGAGCTGGCCTTGGCCTGGGAGGTGGGGTGGGGGGATCTGCTGCCCATCAGGGCACCGTGGATTCAGGTGGCCTGAGTCGGATGATTCTCTGCTGAAAGAGATACCCAGAGGTCTTCCAGATCTTCTGCCTCCAGAAAAGATCTGGTTAACCCATTCCAGACCTCTGCAACTTTGATTTTAGAATATCCTCCCATGGGGATGAAGTGAGGGAGAGAGGAGGGAAAGACCACAGGCTCTGGACCTGGGTACACCTAAATGTCAATTACATATTTGCTCCCACTTGGTTTCACCATCTGTAAAATGGGCAGTGATAATTCCAGGTTATCGTGAAGTTTAAGTGCAGCATATGAAAGCATCTAGTACAATTTCTGCGTGCCGTAGGTGCACAATAATTTCCCCTCTTCCCTATTTCTGATTCACTCATTTTACTATCTCATCACAAAGTTGTTTGGTGAATGAATACATGCATGAATGAATGAAGGTCTTTATACATCTAAACACCCTCTGTTCTTGATGATCCCCTTCTCCTCTCAGGTCAACAGTTCAAGGCCATGGAATAAATATTTCCTGAGCATCCATTCTGTGCAAGAAGCAGAACTAGACCTCTTGAAGACACTCTTGATGCCCAGCACCAGCCTGTGTTGTAAAGGATTTTCTGGTCTAGCGAGGGAGCAGGCACCACAGGGAAAATGTCAGGATGGAGAAAATACCATCATCCGCTGGAGGAACATTCAGAATGATTTTACTCACTCGCTTGTTCACCCATTTCTGCAATATGCATTTACCGGGCCTGGCCACCCATCACCCCTGGTGGTGGTTCTGGGGGCTTCCAAAGCAGGCCCTTTCCATGTTACAGGCTTGCTTCTATTTGCTGTGAAGTGATCCAGGAATGTGCTTTGGAAATGAAAGGCCGTGCTGTTCCCTCTGCCTAGAAGCCCCTCCCTGCCTCTCCCACCTCGCGGATGCAGGACCAAACCCAGAGAAGCTGGGCGCCCCTTCTCCGAGGTGCCCTCTCTGACCTCTGGAGGCATAGTTAGCTTCTCCCTCTCTGAGCCCCCCCAGCATGTTTGTCATAACCAGAGTACTGCCCCTCCTTCACTGCCTTGTGGTGGGCTGTGTCCAAGTCCTCCTCTGAGGGAAGATGGAGTACCTGGGTCGGGCTACCTAAAAGCAGAGCCCAAGACAGAGATTTGGATGCATGCCATTCTTCAGGGGTGAGGGGCATGTTCTTGGGAGAAGGGGGGGAGGGGAGCAGGATGGGGCAGCAAGGATGTGGTCTCAGCTGGAGTCCAGCCTTAGCCTGATCGATCCGAGTGGGAGCTCACCTCAGAGCATGAGCCCTGACAAGGCCGTCAGTCATGGGCCCAGCCTCTGTATCCCTGGGTCACCTTGTCTGATGTAAGAGGGACAAGCAGGGATCAACCTCCCAGGAGGTGGAAGGTTTGGCCAAAGACAATTCTCTGCAGAAGAGGGTGGCTGTGAGCTATGGCTGCCAACACTCCCAGCAGCGGGGGATGGGTGCCTCAGCCACATGTGGAGGGGACCTGGGTGGGGCACCCACCATATCACAGGGGGAGAGGGGCAAGGGAGGATCAAGGAGGATCGTCATGATCTCTCCCAGATCTTTTCCAAGATGGTGCACATGTCCTATGGATTTGTCTCCTGTCTTTCCGTCTTTTGCTAAAAGGCCTCACAGGTGGGGCAGAGGAGCTCAGTAAGAGCTGCACATCTCCGGTGAGTCCCTGTGGGCCCTGGGGAGGGGCAGCAAGGAGGGGACGGGCCCGGCTCTTCACCACTCACTGAGAGTGTCCCTTCATCCTTTAGGCACCGTGGGCCCGACCTTCCCTGCCTTACCCAGGCCCCTGGGTCCTTCCATCCTCTGAGCACCTTCCACACTTGACCACAGACGCAGCAGGCTGGGAGGACTTGCTTTGCCTCACTGAGCCCACGGCGAATTCTTATAAGTGAGGGCTGCATCTTACTTTGATTTTCCAAGTGCCTATCTCATTGCCTTGGCCTTTAATAGATGTCAACTAAATTGAGCGAATAAAATAGTAGAGTCCTTAATTTTTCTGTGAGGTGGGAGGAAGGCCCAAGACCCGCTCTCATGTCACCACTTATCAAGGGTATATTTGTGTTCAGGTAGGGCCTGGGTAAGTCCTTGCTCTTCCCATCCCAACACCCCAGCCTGGCCAGCACTGAAACCCACGCTTGGCCCCCCATGCCTCCCATATGGCAGCCTCGGGCAAGGGTGGGCAGTGGGACACAGCAAGGACAGAGAGCTCCCGCTGGTCGGGTGCCCCAACTCCTTGGCCTTAATTTATATGAAATGTGACTCCATCACTCAAAGCCTGCGCCTGGCCTTGGTCGGTGCAGGTAATGATGATATAGGCTCATTTATGCAAGATTATCCTTTTATCACATTTCCAGACTCATTTATGAGGCTCATGTTTCCCCCCGAGGGCGTCATCAAGCAAGTTAAGTTGTACTATTTCCCTCCCGCAGAGAACTGGCGGGAGCCTCCCTCGTTGACGGATGAGGCCCGCTGCCTTTGCCAAATAGGGTCGACGTGATGGATCTTTTACTTGTGAATATTATAGCTGGAAATTAGCATGTTTATTGAGGTAGAATGTGTTTGTTTACATTCCACTACCCATGGCATTACCTCTTATGACCTGACTTATTTAGCTGAGGATAAGCACAAATGATCCGCATTTTGGCACCCACAAAAAAATTAATGAACTTCCAGATATAGAATTCAGCCTTAAGTAAACACACCAGCGAGGTGTGGGGTGGGGGGGCAGAGGGGCCAGGAAGGGCTCTGGGGGTTTCTGTTGTGAGGAAGGTGGACGGCCTGCTACTCTGACCCCATCTGGAAGGGGCAGCAGGTTGGGAGGCCAAGGAAGGGCAGAGGCTGGTGGATTAGGTGTCCATGCAGAGCACAGGGCCAGCACCCAGCCTGTCTGTTGGGTGGAGGTGACTTCTGTGGTTGAAGGAGGGAGCGGAGAGGGGGTGCAATTTGCTCTGACTTGCCTTTTTTTTTTTAACATTTTATTTATTTATTTGAGAGAGAGAGAGAGCACAAGCAGGGGGAGCAGCAGGCAGAGGGAGAAGCAGGCTCCCCACCGAGCAAGGAGCCTGATGTGGGACTCAATCCCAGGACCCCAGGATCATGACCTGAGCCAAAGGTAGACGCTTAACCAACTGAGCCACCCAGGCTCTCTTCCTTGCCCTGACTTTCTGACAAGTGGGAGTTGGTAGAGGGGATAGAAACAGACACCAGGAGAGGGAGATGGATTCCCTCCACATCCTCTATCCGTTTCTCTCCTTGTGTCCTGATGTGGATCCCAGGGCCCTCTCATGGAGCCTGCAGAGCTCCTGGAGCTCCCAGGAGGTGGGCATGGGGACAGAGCGAGGTGCCAGGTGGGAGTTTGGTCCATTTCAGCCACAAATCTGTCGGGGACCTGGGGAGGTCTCATCTGCAAAGTGGGGACAGCCTCACTGGTAACCTGGGAAGTAACCAGACTCACATGGGACATGTCTCTCCATCACCAGAATCCGCAGTGTCAGGCCCAGAAGAGGTGTTCACTGGTGGCCAGACAATGGGCAAACAGGACTATAGATTAGCCTTCAAGAACTTTGTCTGGAAAGGCCCAGGTAGGAAATATTTTGAGTTTTGTGAGCCACGCAGCTCTTCAACTCTGCCACTGGAGTGCAGAAGCATCCAGAGACAAAATGTACACAAATGAGTGTGTCTGTGGTCCAGGAAGACTTTATCTTTAAAATCAGGGGTGGCTGGATTTGGCCACAGCTCTTCATCTCTATATAGGGAGACTGTGGAAGTTTTTGGACTCAGACAGCTGGACTTAAATCCCAGCACCTCTACTCTTTAGCTGTGTGGTGAGGGATTCCTCTCACCATGCCTACAGGAAAGACTTGTGGGTTGGCTTGAAAAACAGTCTCTGACAATAATAAGCCCCAATGAGTGTACTGTTACTGTGTGATTTACAGTGCCTCTCGCGCACACTTCATTTCTTAATCCCATCCCCTCCAGAATGGCATGCTATGATTGTGTCCACTTTATAGAGGAGAAAACCAAGGTCCAGAAAGACTTAGCAACTTTCCAAAGGTCACTGTCTTAGTCCATTTGGGCTGCTGTGCCACTATAACAAAATACCCTAGGCTGTGTAGCTTAGAAACCACACAAATTCATTTTGTACAGTTTTGGAGGCTCCAAGTCCAAGCTCGAGGCACTGGCAGATTCGGTGACTAGTGAGACCTGCTTCCTCATAGACAGCAGTCTACTGTAACCTCATAAGGTAGAGACAGCAAGGGAGCTCTCTTGGGCCGCTTTTATGAGGGCACAAATCTTATTCGTGAGGGCCCCACCCTCATGACCTAATCACCTCCCAAAGTCTCCACCTCCTAATCCCCACACAGGAGGCATTAGGTTTCAACATGTGAATTTGGGTGGGGGGGACACATTCAGTCTCTAGCAGTCACCCAATCAGTAAGGGACAGAACAGGGCTTAAAACCAGTGATTTCAGCAGTGAATCCTTGCAGTTTCCAGTATACCAGAGCTGTCAGCTGTCCCCAGGCTGGCCATTCCTGCCATAGCAGTGAGCAAATGGACTGGCTCTATAGGGGCATGAAAATCTGTAGACTGGGGACCTGATCTCTCTGTGAGAAGAGGCTACTTCAGATCTCCTCAAATTTTGAGATGTGTAGGCTAGGAATATGGGGATCTTGGCTGTGTAGTGAGGATCCTAAAGTGAGTGGGCAGATTGGGGCTGGAGTCGGGGTTGGGGTGAAGTGACATTGCTGCGGGCTGAGGGATCCCTCCTGGTGCAGAAAGAGGATGGACAGGCGGTTCTGATTTGTTCAGAGATCAAGCTTTAATATTTGGATAGAGCAGGAAACCCTGTATCAGTTAGGGATAGCATTTGGCAGCAAGTCATCAAGACCCCAAAAGGCTAAGGCTTAACAAAAACAAAAACAAAAACAAAACACAAAAGATCAGGTCTGTTTTTATCTTAGGTACTGTGAAATCTAGGGTGGCCATGGCTGGGGCAACACCTGCAAGATGTCATCAGAGTCTCTGGTATCTTCTATCTTTCTGCTTGGCCAGGGTGATCTGCAAGGGGCTTCCCCGCTCAAGGTTACTTCTTGGTCACAAGTAGCTACCAGGGCTCCAACCATCAGGATCACATTCTAGGTGGGAGAAAGAAGGAAGAAGAGGAAGGGTGCTGGCCAGTGGAGTTGGCACCTTTTAAAGGAGACTTCTTGGGAACCCCACCCAAGAAGGGGACAACTTTGGCTTTCACTTCATTGACCAGAATTCATGAGGCTGGCCCTATCTATAAGGGAGGTTGGGAAAGATGGATGCTGTAGCTGGTCATGGTTACCCCAATCAGGGCTGTGCTAGTAAGAAAGAAGGGGAGAATGGATCTAGTCTCTACCTCCTTTCCTTAATTGGTCAGAAGAGTAAACTAAGATCCCAGGGAAAGAAGCAACCTGCCTGAGATTGCACAGGAAATGAGGGGGCATACCTGAGACCAGACCCCAAGGTCTGGTTTCTGACTTCAAGACAGATGCTTCTTCTCCTTTCCATACTGCTTCATTCTGTAACCACACTCTTGGACCCAAATAATAATATTATTTGTTAAGCATCAACTACATGCCAGGTACTATGCAAAATGACTTTCCAAGCCTGTTCCATTTAATCTGGTACCAACCACTCGAGGCAGGCATTACTATTATTCCCATTTTACAGGGGAAGACACCGAGGCTCAACTAAGTGAGGTGACTGCTCCAAGTCACAGAACACATGAGTATGGAATGGGCTTGAAACCCAGGTTCCTGGCCTAGGCTGTGAGCAATCTGGTGCCTGTGGTTAAAATGACCCAGGGACGTCCCCAGTAGGCTGCAGAGTGGAAGTGCGTCTCGGTGACCCTGTCCCTCCAGGCATGCCTTCAGACCACCCTTATAGGCAGCAAGCCTTCCACAGACCAAGGGGCTCCCTGCTCCCCACCCACCTGGCCAGCCTCCCTTTCTGCAGCTTCTCATTCCAGCCAATTACTCCTAATGGAGTGATATGAAATGTAACTAACTTGGGGAAATATCTGTATACTTTAATTAAATCAGTTCGCAATTAGCCATCTGAGTAATGAGGCTAAGGTGTTTTATCTCCCTGTGAGCCAGCGGGCCAGTGGAGCCAAAGGCAGAGGGATTTTGTATGAATAGCATGGTCCTAGTGACACATTCCTCAGGGGTATAGAAGCAGGTGCTGGAAGCCCCAGGGAGGATTTGGCCCAAATTTACTATGATTAAATAAATACAGCACCTCAGAGAGGAGCTCCTAGGAGCTATTTGTGGGACTAAATTTTTAATGGCTACAGCCTGTTTTTCTTATTAAAGAAATACCAGGACCTTTAATCCAAACACCTCATGGCAAAGCGCTAAAAATTGCACATGCCCACTGTGTGACCCCGAAGTTCCCAGACAGGGTGAATGCCTGGCTAGGCGGACTGGATCCTGTCCAGCAACAGGCTCCCTTCAGGCTCCTTAAAGCTGGTAGGGCAGGGTGAGAGGCCAGAGAAGGATTTGCATTGGGTGCAAAATTTAAGGGGGTGGCAAGATACTCAGTAATCAAATAATAGTTTAACAGAATAGATTTCTAAAAGCCGAAATCAGTACAAAAAGTTGATAAAATTTCAACATTTTTTTAAAAGATTTTATTTATTTGACAGAGAAAGACACAGCGAGAGAAAGAACACAAGCAGGGGGAGCGGGAGAGGGAGAAGCAGGCTTCTGCCGAGCAGGGAGCCTGATGCGGGGCTCGATCCCAGGACCCTGGGATCATGACCTGAGCCGAAGGCAGATGCTTAACAACTGAGCCACCCAGGTGCCCCAAAATTTCAACATTTTTAATAAACTAGGGTCAATAACAAGGCCATGCCATGCTGAGCCATACTGGAGTCTGAAGCAAAAGGAAAAATCAGTAATATTGATCTTGTTTTTATTTAAAAATTTTATATTTTGTTCAACATGGATTTTGGGGGATTAACTTTGGTTTAAAAAATGTTGCATTAAAATATTGTATATCTTGATGCCTCCATTTTTCGGCACCTCCTTGTATGCCTGTAGGCAAGTGCCTCGCTCCCCTCACTGTAGTCCTGGCCCTGTGGCTGGGTTTGCCTCTTAGAGCTTGTGTCTCCTTTGGTAGAATAACTGTTCTGTGTGCCCCTCTAGGATCCAGCTGGGTTTTTAGGGGCTCTATGTGGTAGAATTTATGGTGGCAGAGATGAGAGTGACCTTTGGGACTTTAGACCATGAATGCAGAGAGCAGACTCCTGGTTGTTTCCAGCAAGACCCAGAGACTAGAAGTAACTGGCCCAAGGTCAGACAGCAAGTTTGTGGCAGAGCTAGAACCGGTGCTGGGTTTTCCTGATTCCCTACAGGGCTGTTACTCATCAGAGGACAGATGGGCTTCTCAGGTGACTCTGAGTAAAAGCCGTCATAGAGCTGCCCTCCATGAAGGGAGGCCCTAAGAAAGTGACCCAGGGTGGATGGTGCTGATGGGTGGACCTGGGTCCCACCTACAAACCCCTTCTCCCTCCCAGTGACTGGTGCTGAGGTGGCCACGTGACCCAGTTCTGGCCATTAGGACACAGCAGAAGTCATTGGCTGGGGCTGATGGGGACAGAATCGGCTGATGTCCTTTTAGATCTTTTTGCTTCCTCTTCCCCCATCATGTCTTGAACTTGCACTCTGTGCCTAAAAGTGAGCAGCTGCCTCATGACCTTGAGGACAAAAGCCACATGCTAAGGACAGTGGAGCAGAAAGAGAGGAGGATCCTGGGCCCCAAGGCCCCTTGAGCCCTCTGTTCCATCCCTGGGCTGCCTACCCCATCCCTTCTTCAGTGAATTAAACTAATGCTGTCCGCTCAGGCCATGATTAGCTGGAATTTCTACAGCACTCACAGCTTGACTGGTATCCTAGCTGCTCTGTCACCCAAGGTGACAAGAGCAGCTTTTAGTGAAAGTGATTTGGTATGCACATGGCTCATTCCTTGCTTCATTCAAGTCTTTGCTCCCTGTCACCTCCTCGGGGAAGCCTTCCCTGACTGCCCTATCTAAATAGCAGCTCCCATCACTCTCCATTCCTTTTCTCTGTGCTACTTTTTAATGGTTCTTGACAATTTCTACTGGACATTGTGTGATGTGATTATTTGTCACTTGGAATCCTCCCTGGGAGTTAGTTCCATGGGGGCAAGGCTCTTCCATCTCCTTTCATGGCTGCACCCACGGTGCCTAGAACAGTAGTTGGCATAGAGTAGGTCCTCAGTAAATATTATTGAATGGGTGGACATAATCTGAACCAGCTGGGTCCTGAGCTTTGCTCCTGTCTCTGACATCTGCCAGCTTTCTGCGGTGGCAAGTTAACATGGTCCCTGGAATTAGGATTTCCACTTCCTCTCTGATTCCCACCCTCAGTACCCAATTGTGAAGGCCCCTTATTGACCCCTCTGCTCTCCTGTGATGGACACCACTGGACACCGCAGATCTTAGCCGGCTTGCCTATGGGCTCTGTCGCTATCTGCCTTGTCTCACCAGACATCCACTCTACTCGAGTCCCATGAGGGCTGGGCACCCCTGTCCCATCCTTCTTCATCCTCATTCTCAATGTCATTGTCCTTGTGGGATCCCAGGTGGTGAGGGCACCGTGTGAGAACTCCCAACTCTCCTGTTGACAATACATCAAAAGCCATTACCTCCTGGTTCAGATTTCCAAGATGGGAGCCTACCTCTAAGAAAACAAAATGAATGGTTTTGGTGTGCCAGACTCCATTAACTGGCTACCCGAACTAATCAACAGCAGGAATTCAAGGAAATTGCAAATTGAGAGGCCAGATTATTTGGGTCTCTTGATTGAGATCGGAAGAATAATTGTTGGAGGGTTCCATTTAATAAGCTTTGTTTACTAACCCTGGATCTTGTTTTGATATTTCAGTCTCAATTATTAGGGGTATGGCCACACTAAAATAAATAATTGTGCCATTGTTGCTGGTAGGACCTCAGAGCTCCTTTACCCACATCCTTTCATTTTATAGATGGAGAAAATAAGGCTCAGACCAGAGAGGGAAAGGAGCTTCCCCCCCCAGGTCCCCCAGGGGTTAGAGATCCCCAGCTAGGACACTAGGGCACGTCTACTTCTGAGAAAACCAGCAAGAGGTTCAAGGAGCCTCAGAGGGCATCTTTCTGACATAGCCATCAATGCATCCTGAAGGAGTTAAAGAACCAGATATCCTCACCAGTTAAGGAAATAGACAAATATGGCGGGAGGGGGCAGCATGTCATTGTCTCCAAGCCCCTGAGTCTTCTTCGGGAGGTAAAAATGGCTGCCACATCAGTATCCCCTTCTGCCAAGAAGCCGTCTTTATCTTGTAGTTACTGAGAACGCCATGGAGCCAGAGTATTACAGAGAATCACCATGGGTGAGGGACATTCCGGAGAACCTTCCTTGAGACCTGGAAATGCCCAGTTCTCTAGCAGTTAGGGCTAGCTTTCGGGTCTCCAGAGTCCCCAGTGAGGCTGCTTTTCCTGACTCCCCACTGCCCGGTCCAGCTTCCAGCACTGTGATGTTGAGCAGACCCAGATTGCTGTGCCTGCAGGTGCCTGTCCCTGCAGATGCCTGTCCCTGCAGCTGGTTCCCTGGGGAAATTGGGGAACGGGGTACAGAACCAGAAGAGAGAAGGAAAATCACTGTTGGGTGATGTCAGGACGTCTCAAGAGGAGAAGGCTCTGCACCTGGAGAACAGAATTTAGTGGGCAGATGGATATTTGTTATCAGGGGGAAACCAGTGGGTGCAGGAGACATGTTCAGGGAAAATTCATTCGTTCTACACAACTTTTTTCAAGCCCTTATTATGTACCAGGTTCCTTATATATGCCGTTTATTTTAATTCTCACAACAGCTCTATAAAGGAGGCAGTATTTTGCTTCTGTTTGGCAGTTAGAGAAAGAGGTGCAGAGAAGTTAATTTGCCCAGGCTCATACAAGTGGGAGGGAAAGAATTTGGACCCAGGAGTGGATGTCTCCTTCCACTATAGGATATGCAAATCACTTATAATTGGAATCCTAGGAATGGACTGTCATGTATAGGTTTGTGGGTGGGCTCACAGGAAAGGGGATTCAGGGTACTAAAGAGACCCTGGGCCCCTAGCACAGGCGGGCCCTGGTTCCCTCTTTCCTGTCAAAACCTTTCCAATCTTCAAAGAAAGCCTCCTGAACCCTCCAATCATTCACATATTCATTCTTTTGACACATGTGACCAGCACCTTCTCTTCTGTCAGGTGCTATAGTAGATATTGGGAATGCACACAATAGGATGTGGTCCTTTTCCTCAAAGAGTTGTCAAGCAAGGACTAGATCCATCACTATTTCCTTCTGTGGCTCAAGCATTACATCAAACGACACATCATCCTGGCCAACTTGATCCCTCATCCCAGCATCCTTATTAGTGGCTCTAGCACCACCACCATAATGCACCCTTGCGTTAATACCAGCTCAGCTTGCACTAGTTCTTTTAGCAGCTGTACCCCATCTTTAGGAGTCAGTTTATGGATTCCTAAAACCCCAGGGATTTTAAACAGGAAACTGCTATCAAGTATCCCCCATCCTATGCTCAGCCAATTGATTGTTTGAACTCAAATGGGAAACTACATTTTTTAAAAAGATTTATTTGAGACAGAGCATGAGCAGGGGGAGGGGCAGAGGGAAAGAGGGGGGGAGAGAGAGAGAGAGAGAGAGAGAGAGAATCCTCAAGCAGACTCCATGCTGAGCGCAGAGCCTGCCACGAGGCTCGATCCCAGGACGCTGAGATCACAACTTGAGCTGAAATCAAGAGTCAGACGCTTAACCAACTGAGCCACCCAGGTGCCCCTACATTTATTTATTTTTTTGTCTGTTAAACTTCACCTTATTGCATCCAATCTTTTTTTTTTTATTTTTTTAGCCTATTAAGTACTTTTCCAGTCTCCATTTTGCCACTCAAGTGTTTCTGCAATGCCTGGAAATGAGGAAAGTCTACTTTGAGAGTCTTCATTCAAGGCAGTAAAATGTAGACTAGAAGAGAAATAAGGATAGGCCTTATGACATTTCACCAGTGACCTCCTTTCGACTGATTGCCCCATATCATTTGTGTGTGGTGTATTAACCCCTGTGAATCTGCATATCCAAGCTCTCATCTTGCCCCATCTCTCCATTTTGTTCACAAGGCCAACGACGGAGACTTAATACTTCGCAGGAATCAAAATGCATTATGTCTAAAAGCATCCCATCAGAGGGAGACCAGGTGAGCTGAGCATATTTATGCCTTTTCTTGGTGAATCCCCACTAATTCCTAGTAGTCATCATTTCTTTGGGTCCTAACTGCTTATCAACTCGGAGAATCCTATTAGTCGCCAAAGAAAGTTCTCCAAGGGGAGGTAACAACTTTACAGGTCAAGGATGACGTGCTTTCACGGCAGCAAGGAGAGCCAGCTCTCCCCGCGGGCAGCAGGGGGAGGGGCAGGCATGGCAGAAACTAGCACATGAAGTCGCCTTCGGGAAGGCGTGCGAGGAATAAAAGCCACAAGAGGTTTTCCAGGAGAAAAGAATTTAAAATCTGAATCTGGAAAACCTAGTAGAAACAGAGTGAGATGGAACATTTCATCTGACCTTAGGGTCTAGGCCACGGGAGAGAATGGCCCACCCAGTACTACGAAGAAGGAAGCGCACAGTCCTACACTCGAGGCGGGTGATACCGAAGACGTAACACAGTCCTGGTTCTTCTGGGAGCTAAGGTGTGAGAGGGAACCTGAGAAGCAGCTGGACCTGTGGGGCATCCTCAGAGCCCTTATACTTGCAGTCACCGAAAGGGCTGGCTTTTTAATACAGGTATGTGTGCCCCGCTTCAAGTCCTGGTTGGTTAATCGTCACCTAGGCACCGCGCCTGCAAATCTCGCTATAGCCACCGGAGGTGGTATTTGCGGTTAGCGATACAGGTTGGGTTTTCCCACTCGTGCCACCTGGTGGTTACTTGTGGAACCACAGGACCGATGGTAAGGATAACAATGCCCTGCACAAATCATTCAATTTGCAAAAAATCATGCCGATTCGATTTGGTGGTTGTAAAGTCAGGGTGGCCATAAGCAATTCCAGGTGGTGAGAAAAAAACTTGTGGAGGGGACACAAGAACAAAATAGACTAATGGAAGGAAGTGTAAGAGGAGTATTTGTGTGTGGGGGTGACTGGCAGGGGTTGTCCACGCAAGAGAGAAGACAAAGGGAGAAGGACAAGAAGGAAATGGCAGTGGACCAACTTGATGAGACTGGAGGGATTCCTGAGCTATGGCTTTGCCTCCAGCTAATCCTGCCACCCTTCGGTGTCTCCCTCACTTTACCACTTAATTTAATTCACCAGGCCTGTATTGAACACAGACGTGCTTCACGAGAGGTGGGCCGTCCTGAGCAATCGGGAGGAGCTGTTCTCACCTCTTCCTGAAGCTGCCCCCAGAGTGTGGCCCCTGAAGGCTGTGGCATGCTTGGGGTCTTGGGAGAGATGTCTTCCTACTTCATGCATTCTTTAAAAAAAAAAAAACTATTGATTGTGGTAAAACACACATAACATAAAGTTTACTACCTTAACCATTTTGAAGTGTGCAGCTCAGTAGCACTAAGTACATTCACGCTGGTGTGCAACTCTACCACCATCCATCCACAGAACTCTTCTCGTCTTCCCAAACTCAAAACTCCATCGCTGTTAAATACTAACACCCCGTCCTCCCTTCTTCCAGCCCCTTCCATTGTCATTTCTGTCTCTGTGAATTGGACTATTTTAGGTACCTCCCATAAGTGGCATCCATACAGGGTTTGTCTTTTTGGTGACTGATTTATTTCACTGAGCACCATGTCTTCAAGGTTTCCCCTGTTGTAGCCTGTGTCAGACTCTCCTCTCTCTGTAAGAATGCATGATATTCCGTTGTGCGTGCATAACCACATTTTGCTTATCCATTCATCCCTTTGTGGACATTTGGGCTGCTTCCACCCCGTGTCTATAGTGAGTAATGCTGCCATGAATGTGGCTGTGGGAACATCTGTGCGCGTCCCTGCTTTCACTTCTTTTAGGTATACACACAGAAGTGAAAGTGCCAGATCGCATGGTCATTCTATTTAATTTTTTGGGAAACCACCGTACGTCTCCACAGCGACCTCATGCATTCTTATGAGGAAATGCCACCCCGGCTCCAGCCAAACATGAAATGCCCCAGGGAACGAGAATGGGAAGCTTCCCGAGATGGAATGTCATCTCCAGGTGGAAAAGAAGGGCTTGTATTTTTGGGGTTTCACCTCATGCTTCTCCTGTCATAACCCCCACCCTGAATGCGAATAACATCCACATACTGAAGTCAGATTTCAAACCCACCAAGGCTGGGGCCGAGAAGAACGCTGACTCCCTTGGCAGGATTGGAGGAGGTAGAGGTCCTGATAGTTAGTTGGGGAGCACAGCTCTCTGTCCACGTAAAAACGAATCTTCTAACCCTGGGGGGAATTTGGGATCTATAGTGAGGACTCATCAGATACTCAAGGAGAATCAAGTATCAATGTGGAAGGCAAGTCCCCCACACCACTGTCTCCATCCACCCCCACAGGCCCTAGCTTGCATGGAGAGAGGACGGCTCCTCTTAGAGCAAAAAGGGTGATGGAACCCATTCCCGTCATTACTTGATGCCACCTGCAGGGGGCAACTTGGCACGGAGGAAGGTGGGGCTTTGGCTGGAGAGAGACCTGGGTTTAAATCCTCCTGCTACCTACTGCTCATGAGACTTTGGACGTGTTCCCAAATTTCTTTCGGACTCATTTCAGAGTCCGTAAGACCAGCAACGACGATCATGTTGACTTTTCCCTGTAGTAAGGATGACATGACATGGAGGACGTGCAGTTCCAAGCTGAGCACCCAGAACATAGGGCTTCTGTGGGCGTCCCTTTCTTCCTTCCTCCCCGGTCCTTCCTCAGTTATTGACTTTGACTGTGTTCTGCCAGAGTTCTCATCTCCCCAGGCCGCCAGGGCCAGTCTTCCAAGCAGCCTTTTCTCACCCACAGTGGCTCCACCTTTGATTTCCGGTTGACCTCTTGGTCCCTGATTAGCTCAGAGGCGTCTCTCTCTCTTGGGCCTCCCCATTCAGTGGGTGACAGGGGCATGACATGAAACCACCCCCTCTGGAGCTAACCCCAAGGCAGGGCCGTGCTCTGCGCTCCACCATCTCCTCTGGTTGCGGACGGTGTGAGGGAGGGCGGCCAGCCCAGGTGAGCACGACCGGCCAGCCCTGGCTCCGTCTGGCTTTTGTTCAATTGGGTTACAACCTTAATGTTACTTAACTGAAGAGGACTTTGGGGTGTGTGTGTGTGTGTGTGTGTGTGTGTGTGTGTGTGTGTGTGTGTGTTTGTGTGCGTGCATGTATCTGTGTGTCTGTGTGTTAATAGCAATTTGTGATAGATGCCTTTGGCGCCCACACATTCAATAACACCCACACTCACAAAAAAAGAAGGGGGGAGGGGAGCCGTTTTTATGGGAGATAACATAACTGCTTGCAATTTGGCTATTCATTGTATCTTTGGCATTTTATGTACTGCATTAGCGGAGGCAATTTCATGCATATGGATATAATGCATTAAGTGGAGGCATTTAAATATAGTGAAACTAATTTTATGATGATTAGTTGAAGGAAAACATTGCATTCGTATCATCTATATAGAAGCCAATTTGCATGAAAATGCCCAAAGTTGCTATGCCAACATTTTCTGTGCTGCTGGTCGGGGTCGTCTCCGAGTCAAGACTTTGTATTAAAAATCGGTCTCCAGTGCCCGTGTCTGTTAATTCATTGCAAGCTGTAGGCCATTTGCTCACAAAGCGCTCGCAGTAAAACAAATGAATAGCTAAAATACTCATTTGCATGATTCCCATTTGAAAACGATTCCCCTGAAATTAAAAAAGCGTGTTACTCGGTTGTGAAGATGGATGGGCCAGTGAGGCGGGCAATTAATATTTTCGGCGTTCTCTTTAAAGCCCTCCCAAGACTGAGAACAGCACATGCCAGACAAATTGGGCCCCACAACAGTTTCAGGGCCTCGGCGGCAGCAGCTTGCTTCCACTGTCTCCCCTTTATTGTCTCACTTACATTATGCAGTAATTAAAACTATTTACCATTCCTACTTATCCGCCATCTGCTACCATGGAAGGTTCCTCTTCTTTAGAAAGCCTTCTTAAAGGACCGGGAGGAGAGGGGATGGGCCTGGCGCTGGCTGGCAGCGCGGGGAGGAAGCGGTTTCGGGGCTCTCTCCCCCTCCCCCTGCCATGTCTACCTGTCCCTCCTCGAAAGGAAGGATGCAGTGATGGAGGAGGTCATGGGTGTAGAGCTGGTGCCTGAGCCAGCTGGTTGTTGTGTGGGAAGGACGGGGGTTGTTACGGCACAGCCTCCTTCATCTTTTGGGGAGAGTTTTAGTTTAGATCTGGGGTGATCCATAGGTGTAGGGGGAGCCTAGGCCTGCATCCTCTCGTAATTAATGACTGAAAAGGGCCTGGTGGCTTTGACCATGCAGTTGGGGTCTGGGGCAAACCCCCAACTACAGTTGTACAAGTTGTTCGCTGTACAAGTGTGCCCAGCCCCAGGAGCTGTAAATCCATGTGACAGTCTGAGGTCCTGTGGGGCAGTGTCTGCCCTTAGAGGTCGCCTTCTTCAAATCCAAACAAAGACACTCTGTGATCTAGCTGTGGCCTTGTCTGAAGAGAAGCCATTTTGCAAGCAACCAAGTTGCTTGCTGCCTCTTTTCTGTGGCACCTGATACCTCTCAGACTGGTTCAACCGTGGGGCCTGGCCTTGCACAGGCTTAGCATTTGTTTGCAGGGGCTGAGCTAGGAGGTCCAAAGAGCAGCCTTCTCTGCAAACATTTTCATTTCCTCCTGGGCCCAGCTCCCAAAGTAAGGAGAAAGCGAACACAGCGGGAAATGGAGACATTCTCTCTCCGAGATGGCGGGCCAGCCCAGAGCCTGCATGCTTGTGGCCGACAGCATCCTCGGGAGAACAGGGCCAGCATCAGGAATGCCTTCTGCTTCCTCTTGTCTTCAGAGCCCACCCCAGTGCTAGGCACACAGCACGTTTCCCAAAGTACTTGTTGAATGAACTCAACGGTGATCCCTGCCCAGTGGTGAAGCCTCTTCTGAAACTTGATCCAGCAGACTCTTAGCTCACATCTCACCTTCCCATTGCAATGGTCTTTTTCTGGAACTTAGCCAAAGGGTTTGCATTTGCCTAGAACCCAGCTTCTTGGCTGTGACTCTTCTGGCCCTCTTCCTCACTGGAGGCCTCAAGGCCATGCACAGCAGCACTCCGCATCTGGCCTAGGCCTCAACACCCCTTCTGCCCTCTCATCTCTGGTAACTTCACCTCTGCTCCTCTACCTTCCTAGCCCCAGAGAAAGCTCTCTCCGCTTCCACTAACTTATGTGGCGCCGAGTTGCTACCCAGCATCGCTGAGACACTTCCATCTCCGGGTGGCTCTGGAACCTCCCAGCACTGGCAGGTCAGAGAGAACGCTTGGCCATTCCTAATGAAGCCATAATGCTTTACTGAAGATGCTGGTTTGGGTTCCACCAAGAAGGGTGAATTTCCAACGAGGGCTTTGCCCAACAATAGTGTGTATGTTAATGGCCTCGGGGGTAATGAGTCCCACATTGTTGTCACTAAAGATGTGATGGCATCTGGGAGTCACACATCAGAATCTCCACCTCCAAGGCAAAGCTCCCTGCCAGGCAATGAGAGCTCTCCTGTTTCTAGACTAACTAGGAACTCATTCTCACTAACGGGACACAGAAGGAACGTAACTGGACAGTGTGGGTTATATAATTAAAGCAAATACACACGTGTGGGGAAAAGGCAAGGCTTAACCCAGAGGATAGTTCTTTTGAAGGCTTAGCTACAGCCAGCAAGGGAGCAAGGGGTGCCTTCTGGGGCTTCTCAAATGCTGTCCCCAAACATTAGCCACCATCTCCCTGGGCCCCTGAAGACTAGCCAGGGTGCCAGACACAACCAGTGTGCTAGAAAGGGCACTGACCTTCGCCCTCCCACCATTGATTGACCCTAGGGCAGCCCTCAAAACTCTCTGCTATTCTCGGTCTTCTCAACCACTAAATGGGGGTTCATGCCTGCCTGTCTTGAGACAGGTTGTCTTGGACCCTTTAGTTAATGCTTACATCATATTTCGGTGGCTAGTCCGTATCCCCAGAGCAAGCATGTGCCCTCCTGGAGTCGATGGAAGCATCTTGTTCACTGAGAACAGCTTGGCAGGTGCAAGCGTTTGAGTTGTCAGTTGTTCTTGTTTGCACCTGCAGAAAGTCTGTCTTTGCAATTCACAGTCAGGTGCTTGAAAAACTGAGCCCGGCCTAGCATTAACGGGAGGCAGGAAGGGAGGAGGAACGGCAGCATGTTGATACCCAGAGCACCCACTCTGTGCCAGGCCCTTTGCTAGGCCTATCATGCGAGTGACGTCCCTCTAATTCATATGGTACTCATTCAACTGATGGTAAATTAGGGCTCAGAGCATCCAGGTTGAATCCCAATGTCTAGTGCACTTCCTAACTTGCTGTGTGACCTCGGGCAGGTCACTTGCTCTCTTTGAGCCTCCATCTCCTGATGTCCACCTCACATCTGCTGCAGTTCCCCACCCCACCCTGCCTTTCAAAATCTTTGCTGGCTGCTAAGTTGCAACTCCTGGTAAATCATTATCACTGTTGTCGTGAAGCCTTGTTAACACATGAGTGAGAGAGAAGCATTCCTAGTCACCAAAGAAGACATTAGTAAAAGTAAACCCGGAAGCGGGAATCTGGAAGGGAGGGGGAGAAAAAAGGGCAGAAAAGGCAAAATTAACCCCACCAAAACCACCTCGGAGGGATTGGCCAGAGGAAAAGGCGGGGGAAGGGGGCGGGGCGGGGGGAGCCGAATACCTACTTAGTCACCACCACTAAAGATCAATACTGGACCAAAATAGAATCCCACGTAGGAAATGATCTTGCTCCACAGCCCTGGAAAAAAAATTTTAACATAGAGAAGCCATTTAAAGCAGAAAAAATATTTGTATGTAAAAGGAAATATTTTAGGTAGGAGTTGAATACCAAATGATTTTGGGTCTCTGTGGGGAGTAATGAGGCATAGCAAACACACAATTCTATATGCATGTAATATCATCGCACGCCTCGGAAAGCTTTTAAATCACAGAAATGCAGTTAGGGACCATTGTACAAAATAAACATCCCACTTGGTGTCTTGCTGCCCTAAGTTCCTTGATCTAGAGCAGCACTGCCAGACTTTTACAGCCCCATAAATTAACGTTGTGCTGATTTGATTGAGCTAAATTAATAAGACTTGTGCTTTGTTACAAAATAACTATTACAGTATGTTGTGGGGACGCACTGCCGATAAGGAAATTGCCGCCTTTAACAATCCCACTGAAGTTTCATGGAGGATTTCAAAACCGATTTTAATTAAAACAAAAGCCGATGTGTGGCAATAATGTGGGTGTTAAGGAGAGAAAATGCAAAATGTCTTTTTAAATCCATTTTAATATGTCTTAAGGACTGGATGATCGATGTGGTGGGAGCCGGCAGCTGACACAGCTCTGGGATGCTGCCTTCACGCCCCGCTTGGGTGACATGGGCACCTTGCGCCCACCCTCTGGCCTCTGCGCCAGCTCACGACTGCCGGGCAAGGAGGGGTCAGCTCCTGAGTTGGGGGCTCCAGTGGGGGGGTGGGGAAGACCTCCCTTTCCAGGGCTTTCTCGGTTCCAGAGACCAAGGCACAAGCTGAGCCCTGTTCTCCTGGCTACTGGAAGCTGAAGCCAGGCCAGCAGTCCCCAGCCTCAGCCCCAGGCCTGGCCCCGGCCCCCCACTCACCTGTGACTGGCTCCCCAGCTGCTGCCCCCACTCAGGGCGGCCTCTGTCTGGGAACCCTGAGGGGCAGGGGTTTTAAATAAGAAACAGCGGGAGTGTGATAGCAAGAGGAAACGCGCAGAGTGGTCAGGCCCAGGACACCTGCAGAGCGGGCAGCAGAGAGCTAGGACCAGCAGGGAGGGCCGGCCCAGGAGCCTCAAAACTGGAGCCACTGGGGGTGCCTTGGGGCGGGAGGAGGCGGGCAACCAGGGCCAGCTGTGCCTCTGGTGCTGGGCACTGAGTCTGAGTTTGGTTGGTCCCCTCACCAGAGGCACACTAAATCTGAACCTCCTGGGGCGCCTGGGTGGCTCAGTCATTAAGCATCTGCCTTCAGCTCCGGTCATGGTCCCAGGGTCCTGGGCTTGAGCTCTGCAGGAGCCTGCTTCTCCCTCTCCTCCCCACTGTGCTCTCTCTCACTATCTCTATCACTATCTGTCTCTCTCAAATAAATAAAATCTTAAAAAAAAAAAAATCTGAACCTCCCACTCCTCTGTTCCCTCAGCTGTAAAATGGAAATAATGACCGAACTCACCTCACAGAGCTGCTGTGAGGACATGAGGTTGGTGCCTGGTGCACTAATACCTAAAAGTGTAGGTTATTGACAGAGAAAAACCCAGCAACAAAAATACTAGCTCTTTTTTTGACTTGTTTTAAATCAGAGACAATTAGCCCTTACTTGAGGCCTTGTGATGCATAGACAATACTAACGCAAAGACCAGGTACTGATAGTTTGAGGCACTGTGATGTCCTGGGTGCTGCTCTGAGCAGTTGGTTCATGTACGCCATCTCCCGTGAGGGTCGGACGAGAAGGCAGGTGTCTCCATCACAGTGTCATAAGTGGTAGACCTGGGATTTGAACTAGAGCCCTGCCATCCCAAAGCCCCTCTCAGAACCGCTAGGTCAGTGGCCTTCAACCTTCTTTGAAAAATAATACATTTTCCCACATGACCCAGCGTATATATACACATACCCTTACAACGAAGGTGGAAGTTTCACAGCTATAATACCCTTATTGCATATGATGCATATGTTTTGATTTCATTTCTTTTGTAAAAGAAATTGTTTGCGACTCACTAAATTCCTTGCAACCTGTTCTTGAGACTCAACCTTATGTTTGGAAAATGCCACCTGCACCTGCCACCTATGGGAGAGTTTCTGTATTTTGTCTCCTTTGACCAGTGCACCTGCCCAGGAGGTGGGTAGTGGTGTGCCCATTTTAGAAACGAGGAACAGAGACTGAGGAAGGAGGAGTGGCTTGGCCCCAGCTCTGACCATGGGGCTTGTGATTGCTCAGGATCCCAACTGTCACTACACCATATGCTCCTTTGGGGGAAGTCCCACATCTGCCTGGTTCTTTCCCTGTGTCTGCCCAGTGCCCGGCATGGAGCAGCCCCCCAGGGACTGTTGAATGAATGAATCAGTGGTGTGGTCAGGGCACCAGTTCCTATACTTGGCCTCCCTAGCTCACCAGGCTCCGTTCCAGAGTTCTCTCTGGCTTCTCTTGGGTACCTGTCCTCCCTCCTTGTGTCTCCCAAAGGCCGGGGCCAGCTTGGCCTCACAGGCCTCCATCAGGTCAAAGGTTACAGCTGAGAGGACCAGAAATGCTTTCAGCAGGGAGAGGATGTGAGGGGCTGTAGTTCCTCCCAGGAACTACAGCAGGGACACCCTGCAGCTCATCACCTGGGGAGCCCAGGAGGAGGAAGTTGTGACATTCAGAGGAGGCAGAGAGGAAAGTGCAGGGGAGCATTGGAATTTGGTTTGTCTGTTGGAGCCTGTGCAGAGGTGGGGTCAGGTCCACATCCTTGTAGGGAGGCTGGGTTAATGAGGAGACAATTACAGGCAGAAGCAGCGGCGTCCACCAGAGGTTTGCCTTAAACACAGAGGGAACTAGGTCTGCCTGTCAACTCCGCTGGCCCAGGACTTGAGGTTGAGATGTGGGATCCTAACCATACTAATGAGGGAGTCCTAAGAATCCAGACAGTCCTTGGGTCTGGTGGGATGCCCAGCAAGAGGCTGGAGGGAGAGAGGGCGTGCAGAAGCAAGCTTGGACTCATCCTGAGTGCCTGGAGCCAGAGAAGGGGTGGGAGCTGTGGGGAGACTGTGTCTCAGAAGACACTGGGGAGGAAGATGGGGAGAAGAATGCACTGGAAGGGGGGTAAGGCCCCTTAGGAGGCTACGCAGTCCTCCAGGCTCAAAGCTCCTTCCCCACAGGGAAATTTCCATCTCCTTTTGCTAGGGACACCAGTCCCTTGGCTGTTTCTTCCTTGGGTCTTATACAGAAATGGCTACTCTCTTCTGTTGTAGAAGATTCCATTTGCTTCCGCACCAATGAACAGGAGACCTCAGAGGGATGAGCCAACACTTTGGAGAACTGGCTCCCCACCCCCAACAATGTAGTAAGGTTGCCGCATCCATGCTCTGGCCGCACTATGGCTGCCTCCTTCTGTAGGGCTCAAGATAACCTCTCCAAATCATACCTATATCATTTGGGCTGTGAGATCTAAACCCCAGGTTGTTTTCTCCCTAGCTGGGTGACATTGGGCAAGGTGTTTAGTGTTCAGTGTTCTCGGTCTTAGTTTACCCATCTGTAAAATGTGTACTACTACTTATAGGGCGGTCCTGAGGATTAAATGGACCCATTCATTAGCGAGGGCACCTGGTAAGCATTGGTAAGAGGTAGAATTACCGTTTTTATTGTCTTTATCCCTCTTACAAACACTGAGCAGTGTCTTAGCAAGGTCTGTGCAGCGGATGGGATACAGACCTGCCTAAGACAAGGGCCGGCCTTCAAGGAGCTGAGTGCCCAGGGAAACGGACAGTGAGAAGCTGAAGAAGTGCTGCTCTGGGACACTACTCATGCCACAGCATACAGAGGGATTTCCCCCCGGTGGGGTAACTTACATGGATGGCCGTGGTCTGGGCACTTGGGAGGGAGCAGCACTCCCCAACCTCCTCCACCCCCCCGCCCCCCGGCCCTGCGGCCTGCTGAACACCTCTCATTTTCCACCACTTTCTGCTATGTTCTGGAGCCTTAGAGAATCAAACCCAGGACTTCAGACTCCAGATTCAGTGCTTCCCCTCAGAAGCCGCAAGACGAAGATCCTGTCTCCTGCTTCCTGCTGGTGCCCCTTCCCCATCCCAGAACATCAGAGCAGAAGGAACCCCACGCCTATCAAGTTGGCTCTCCGTACGCTCTGGATAGCTGAGGAGACTGAGGTCTGGCTAGCAGGGGCTGGCATGGGCCCTGCAGGGATGAAGTCAGACCCAGCCAGGACCCAGCTGTCTTGCCTCCCAGACTGGGGCTCCCCCACCTTCTCACAACAACCTCTCCATCACATACGCCCCCTTTTTGCTGCAGCTGAGGGGGTTGGGAGGCGGAAAGAGTAGGAGCCTTACGGACCAGGCCCACTCCTTCTCCTCAGAAGCTCTTAGGCCTTACATTCATTGCATTTTCCCTTTTTGTTTCCTAATTTTATCTTTTTTAAAAAAATTAAAGTATCATTAACATTAACATGTTTCAGGTGTACAATGTGGTGATTCAGCAATTCTGTACCTTACTCAGTGCTCATCGTGGTTAAGCGTACTCTTAATCCCCTTCACCTGTGTTGCCCTTCCCCCACCCACCTACCCTCTGGCAACCAGTTTGTTCTCTGTATTTGAGTCTGGTTTTTTTTTTTTTTGTTCCTTTTCTCTTTGTTTGGTTTCTTAAGTTCCACAAAGGAGTGAAATCATATGGTATTTGTCTTTCTCTGACTTATCTTGCTTAGCCTAATACTCTCCAGTTCCGTCTGTGTTGGTACAAATGGCAGGATTTCATTCTTTTTATGGCTGAATAAATTTTATTTCCCAGGTTCTAATATCTTATTTTTAAAAATTAATTGATTTTATTATCCATAAACTCAGTTTTCAACTCTTGAGTTCCTTTTAAAATATTTGTTTTTAAAAAAATTTTTATCATCTTATTCTCATTCTAATTTTGACTTTTTATAATTCTCTTATCCTGCCTTTATTATCTCTCTATTCTTTATTTTCCCCTCCTCTTGCTCCCTTTTTGTAATCCTCTTTACCTGGGAATGGGCATTTATGCCAGGAAATAAGATGAGTGGGTGCAAGGGAATCAAAATGAAGAAGGGCCCTGTGCACACCTGGAGATGGTTGGATGCCTCAGTCCCCCACTGTTTTTGTGGTTGTCAATCTGGCATGTCTGTTTAAAGAAGGGGCGTTGCATCCCTCAGTTAATGCCGTGTGGTCACAAGATGGATTCATTGGAATCAAATTGCCTCCTGGCCATTCATGTCAATTGAGACTTAAGAAGAGCTGCATCTCTTGGGGCTCCTGGGTGGTGCAGTTGGTTGAGCAACTGACTCTTGGTTTCAGCTCAGATTGTGATCTCGAGGTTGTGAGATCGAGCCCCACATCTCAGCATGGCTCTACACTCAACATGGAGTCTGCTTGAGATTCTCTGTCCATCTCCCTCTGCCCCTCCCACTCATGCTCTCTCTCTCTCTAAAATAAATACATATAAATAAAAACATCTTTTAAAAAATAGAAGAGCTGCATCTCTTAAAAGCTACAATCTTCACTGTATCAAGTCCAAGAAATTGGAGCAACCATGCCAACAGCATGAAGCTCATTGATGGCACCCCCTGATATCAATCAATCTTCCACTTCTTCCCCTTCCCTGGGCTCCGTCCAAGCTGCCATCATTTCTCACCCTAACCACTGCAACAGCCTCTGGACTACTCTGTCTAAATTTACACTGTCTCCAACTCCACACAGCAACTACAGCCATTTTTCTTGGAGTAACATCTGACTGTATCATCCTCCTGCTTAAAAGTCTCCAAGGACCTTGACAAAACAGTGTGAGGTTAGGAGAATCAGGACCATCCTCCCTGGAGAACACAGACCAGTTACTCAGGTGCATGGACAGGGCTCACATTTAGTGAGCTAGGAACCTCTACCATCCTCAGCAGGACTTTTTGCCCAACAGCCACCACCCATCACCCCCACCACCCACTGGATTAGACCATCCTACTTCCTGTTTTGGTTTCTCTAACTGAGAAAACATGCTAATCCAGGGGTGTGGAGAAAGCAAAGAGCAGACTCTATTTCCAGGAATATGGCAGTTTGGGTCCTTTAGATCAACTCTCAGGGTAGAAACAACTAGACATGCTGAATAAAGTGAAAAAAATATCTTCTTAAAGACATGAAAGAGCTGACGAGATAGTAAGAAGCTACAGGGCCAAAAGCTAATTGAAAGCAGGGCCTCTGAGAATGCTGCCTTGTGCCTTGTGGGCATTTGTCCAGCCAGCAAACTTGAGCTTCAGTTTTGACATTGCCAAGGATTTGGGGGAGAGAATATAAAACCCAGGGCTCAGCAAAGATGGAGAGTCTAATAGGATGTCCTCCCTCATAAAGGTGGAACTCCAAAGGGAAACCCTCAGTGTATGAACCAGAAGAAAAACTGCCCGATCCCTCCCACCCCCAGGGACTGCGAGAAAAGTTGCCTTGGTTCTGAGGAGGGCAGGAGGGAAAAAGAGCTACTCGTGAAAAGTGGATTTATAGCCCAAATCCACAGCACCTGAAAAGTCAGAACAACTGTAGCCATGAACTTAATGTAAAGTAGTCTTGGACCGGTAATGCCTTTAAGGTACCTGGCAGAAGTAAACACAGATCTTTTCATCCGAGTTTTCAAAGAATGACCAAAAATAATTTTCCGAGGAAAATGAACAACTCAGACAAAAAATAACCAAGTACACAAGGAAGCAAGGCACAGGAAATGAGAACCTGAAGAAACAGCAGAAATGGATCTGCAAGATTTCAGATACTGGGTTTATCAGATACAGAATATAAAACAATGGTGCTTACTATTTAAAAGGAGTAAAAAGACAAGGATGATAATATCTGCAGGGAACAGGAAAATGTTTAAAAAGAGGGAGATTTAACAGATTATGAAAAGAAGGAGATACTACATTTAGAAAAGAAAAACTTAATTGAAGTGAACACTCAGTGAATCTGTATAATAGCAGATTAAACACAGCTGAAGAGAGGCTCAGAGAACTGGATGAATGCAGCAAAGAGAAAAAGGAGATGGGGACTATGAAAGAGAAGGTAAGAAATCTGGGAGATAAAATGATAAGATCTAATCTACATCAAATCAGATTTCCAGAAGGAGAAGCTTAAGGGAATGGGGCAGAGGCAATATTTTACGAAATAATGGCTATGAATTTCCAGACCTAAAGAAAGATGTTGATCCATTGTTTTGAGACACTTAATGAAAGGTTAAATAAATGAAGTTTAAATGAATAAAATGCACATGTAGATTCCTCAGAGAGGAACTGAAGAACACCAAGGACAAGGAAAAGATTTTTAAAGCTGCCAGAGCTTTAAAAAGTTTGTAGTTATGCTTTACACTTTCCCCAAGGAGGAAAACAGGTTACAATCTATTAAAAAGAAAAATGTAGATTAGCATCTGACTTTCAATAGCAACTGTGGGAACCAGAAGATAGTAGACTATTTGAGCACATTGTCGATAAAAAACGACCATCAGCTTAGAATTCTGTGGTCAGTAAAAATGTCTTTCAAGAATAAAATGAAAAGGCTTTTCAGATAAAAAATAAGAAGAAAAAAGTTTGCCATTAGCAGAGCCTCACCAAAGGCAGTGAATGGCCAGGTTGTACTAAAGGGAGAAAGATAGTTATCCTGGAATGAAGAATAAAATGTATAAACAGATGAAGAGCATAGAAGCCAGTAGCTATATAGGTAGACTAAATAAAATTAACAATTTTAAGCTATAATAATGGTGTTATTTGGGATTTTTAAAAAGATAGAATTTAACATATGAAAACACCAACGTATAAGTCAGGGGTCAAATGGATTTAAAGTATTCTAACATCTTTGTATAGTCCAGGAGGATGTGCTGATTAATGTTAGTATTGATCATTTTTGAATACAGGTTGTTGTAATTTCCAGGTTAACTATTAAAAGAATAAAAACAGAGAACATACCTTTTGGAACTAATTGAAGGAACAATTCCGAATGGTAAAAAAAAAAAAAAAATTCCATTAATACAAAAAATACAAGAAAGGAGAGTAAAAGAAACACAGTAGAGCAGAGCAAATAGAAAGCACAAAGTAATGTAGCAGAAATAAACCCAAGAAGTCAGAAATCACATCAAATGTGAGCAGAGAAAATGTTCCAGTTAAAAAACTGAAGATTACCAGACTGCATTTAAAACTACTAGGAAAACATCTAAAGTGCAAGGATCCATCCAGATGGATGGAAGAAAACATATCATGCAAATATCAAAAGAAAGCAGGTAATAGCTATATTTACGTCAAACAGGATGGTCTCTAAGGCAAAAATAACTTAAAGGTAAGAAGTCTTCTGTACAACAAAAAGTGAATAAAATAGTTACATGCAAAAACATGGGTGAAACTCACACCTAATGATGAGCGAAAGAAGCAAGACACAAAAGAATCATTACAGTAGGATTCAGTTGACACGCCGTTCAAAAAACAGGAAAAGCAACTACATTGTTTAGTGACTCACAACGGGTAATAAAATTATAAAGAAAGGCAAGAAAATAAAAATCACAGAAGTCAGAACAGTGGTTACATATTGGGAGGAAAGCAGTTGAAATCACAAGGAGCACACAGGAGTTCTGGGATGCTGATGAAGTTCTAGGTCTAGTAATCTGGGTGGTGACTGCTCAGGGGCTCATTTTATAATTATGCTTTACACTGTATATGTAGAATTAATGTATGTTTGCACAATTTATTCCACAACTGAAAAAAATTGGACACTGAGTTCTAGATCCTTTTCCGGCATGTGGTGTCCATAAATTCTTTGATATTCCTCCCTCCAGGAGATGGAAACTAATTCTCTTCTCCTTGAATGTGGACTAGACTTAGTGGCTTGTTTCTTACAAATAGAATAAAGTGGAAGTGATGACGTGTGATTTCAGAGACCAGGCCGTAAAAGGCCCTATAAATTCCTCATTGTTTTTTCTCTTGGAGTGCTCGCTCTGGGGGACATCATGTTGTGAGGACACTCAATCAGCCTATGATGAGGAACTTAGACCTTTAGCCAACAGCTCAGTGAAAGAGCTTCCTTGGAAGCAGATCCTCCAGCTCTCGTCAAGACTTAGATGACAGGCAGCTCCTGCCAACATCCTGACTGCAACCTCACAAGAGACCCTGAGCCAGAACTGCCCAGATAAGCTGCCCCCAAATTCATGTCACACAGAAACTATGAATCAATAAATGTTATTTTAAGCTGCTGAGTTTGGGGCTAATTTATTACACACAGGAGGTAACTAATGCACATCACTAATTTGCTGTTGGCCACGCTGCATGTCCTCTCTGGAATCTCTATTTTCTCAATTGTGTAGCAGAGAACATTGCAAATGGCAAATATATATCATCTTGCATTAGAAGTGCCAATCAATTAAGGGTTCTGAGACTGCACCTAACATTAAGGTGACAGTGCAGCCATTAGCTGGAAGGCAGCTTATTTACCATGTGTATCTTCCCCACACTAAAGGATCACTAAATCCATGGAGGAGAAATTATCTCAGTTCCCACCACCCCCACAACTAGATATAATTGTTTTAGAAGCCCAAGCTCCTTACACAGCAGCGACAGAAGCATCTGGTCTCCCAGCACAGGTACCTTGTCCTCCAAATCCTCATGTCTGAAATTACTCAAATAAGAAGGATTGACCAGAGCTCTGGAGGTGCACTTAGGTTCAAATTTGTCGCCTAAGATCTGTGTGACCATCAGCAACTTACTTCATTTCTAAAAGCCTCAGCTTCGTCACCTGTATGATGGAGATTTCTCTAAGGATTGAATGAAACTCCCAACTAATCAATCGGTTCATCGGGAGTCATTGTCCCATACACCATGAGCCCATCCTTGAGCTGGTGGTGTTTGGAGGGATATAGAGAAGTATCCCAGTGCCCCTGCCCTCAAGGAACTTGCTGTCCATTTGATGATACAGTGGCCACACGCCACTATCAGAGAACCTTTCAAGCGAGTACAAGAACAGTGCCTAATGGTCTGGAGGGACTGCATACGCTCCAGTGGTTTTCACAGCGTGGTCCCCAGACCAGCAGCATCATCAGTCAGCATCCCCTGGGAGCTTGTTAGAAATTGAGACCTATGGAACCAACTGGGAACTCAGACCTGGGAGAGGGTGGTGCCCGGTGACCTGTGTGCTAACAAGCCCTCTCCAGGATTCTGAGCACACTCAGGTTTGAGAACCCCAGCTCTAGGAAATCAGGAGCCAAAGGGACCAGGAGAGGCCTGATGGAGGATCTGGAATTTGAACTGTAAGGAATGGTTCGAATATGAAGAAGCAAAAGGAAGGGTGACTGTGGCGTTGGGTATGGGCAACCCCAGGAGCAGAGGTGAGGAGACAGGACAACTTGGCCTGTGCTGGGCCCGCTGAGGAAGCCAGCTGCTGGAACAGAATACAGATGTTGTGAAGGATGGAAGCTAGTGCAGAGAGGTAGGGCCTCGGGTGCCAAGAAGGAGGTTGGCCTTGGCAGAGCAGGCCACAGGAGCCATTGCAGGTGTTTGAGCAGGAGAGTGATGACAGTCTGGCACCTCTTTCAGAACCACAGGCCGGAGTCCTTCCCTGGGTCTCGCCTGGGCTCCTAACGCAGCTGAATGCCTACATGCATCAGCAGCCACTGAAACTGAGGAGATCCTGCTAGGAGGTGAGGAGGCTGTAAGGGGAGAAGGCAGGCCTCCCTCCCAGAGAGCACCTCCAAGCCCCAGCCTCACAGGGGCCCTGTGCAGGTATTGAATTATGAATAGAGATTGCCCAGAAATAATTACAAACATTATTGTCCCCCACACATGTGTGTCCTCTGCAGGGCTGCGGCGATAGATTTTGATGCTTTAACTCTCCAGGGTAGTTATAAATTACAGCTCTCACTTTACAGTGGGGCAGGGATCCTGGAGAGAGGGAATCCCGTTTGAAAGCCCGAAAAGGGACAGACCCCTCAACCCATGTGCATTGGTTACCCTCAACTTTTCCTTCTGTTTGATCTATTCCACCCATCCCTATTAAATAACTAATTATTTAACATCTTTTAAAGCTTTGTTATATATTAGAACAGGCAGGACACAAATGAGTGCTTTTAATAATATAAAAGCCCATTAGCTTCATTTACTGTTAATGTTAAAATAAACATGAGGCAATTTAGATATACTATTCCAATTTCACGGAAACTTTGATGTTTTTCTTCTCTAGTCACATAATTAAGGGAAAAACTACTAATGATATTAAGTTTGTACAGTGTTAATGACAGAAACAGGCACAAGCTGAAATTGCAGCCATTAATATGAAAAAATAAAATATTTAACAGGGGAGATAGATGAGTGCAATTTTAATAAACCAAAATGAAGAAAATTAATTTTAGAAAGTTCCACAGTCTTTCACATGCTACCATTACACAAGCTGTCTAATAGATTATTTTTGTGGTCTGGATTATTTATCGATGGTCCGGAGGAATGCCCTGGTTTTTGCGTATTGTTTGGTGGATGATGAAGATTTTGCCTTTTTTTGTTTAATTCTTTCCCTTTTCCCTTTATTGTACCACCAGTCCCCAGATGGAATTGGCTTTATTTACTGTGTGCGCTTTGACAGACAGAACGTACCAACAGCCTGTAGGTGAGATGGAAGCGGGGGTATGATGTAACCTATCGGCCAGATTCTAGCAGTGACTGCCGACTACCAGGGGCCTGAATGGTTACAGGAGGGGCTGAAATGTTGGCTCACGTGTGACAGCTGGCTCCAGAAGGAGAAACCCCTATGTCTGGGTGGGGACAGCCACTGCTGTCTTTCGCTTTCCTCTCTGGGTCTGGATCTTGCCACTTACAGTGGAATGAAGAGCATGTCCCCCAGATTCACTGGAAATAGGGTCTTTGTAGATGTACTGAAGGTAAGGATTGCTATGAGATCATACTGGATTAGGGCGGGCCCTGCATCAAATAAATGTGTCCTCATGGAGACAGAAAAGACACACAGAGACACAGAGAGGAGAAGGCCAGGACAAGTCTGAGGGACTGGAGGAATGACCGGGGTGAACAGAGCTGGAAGAGACAAGGAGGAGGGGGTGTGGCCGTGCTGTCACCTTAATTTCGGACTTCTGGCCTCTAGAATAAATTTCTGTTGTTGCAAGCCACCAAGTGTGTGGTTATTTGTTGCAACAGCCCTAGGATACCCATACAGTGCTGAAGGACCACACCGTGGAAATGAGCATCCCTGACATGTCTCAGGACGGGATGGGGGGAATGGTCCAAGCTGCCTGGAAGGGAGTGGAGCGTGGAAGCGGGAGCAGAAGGAAGGGCAGTCCAGGCAGATGGGACATGGCCCCTGCAGCAAATGCAGCAAATGCTGTGGAGCCATGGCAACAGGAAGGCATCAGGGTGGACTGACCCAGAGACACAGGGAGGAGTCCTGGGCCTTGAGGGTGGACATGAGGCAGTTCACCAAGCCAGTGTTCTAAGCCCCGGGAGTTAAGGCACGGAGGCTGGCTCTACCGAGGAGACACAGGGTGGCACTGGGTGTTGGGGGAGCCAGTCCAAAGCCCATGTGTCAGAACAGCAGTGCATGAGCTGCTGACCAGCCAGGACAGCTCCCAGTGTTTACTGTGTGTGAGGCAGGCAGACATCAGTGCTGGACCTTAGCCTCTCATCACCTTCACCAGGATGCAATGAGAGCGCTGTTCTTCCTGTTCTTAACATCCGCATTTCATAGATGAGAAGATGGGGCCTGGAAGAGCCAGAAACCAGCCTGAAATGATGTATTGAGTGAGGAGCGGGGCTTCACCCCCGCCCCCATTTTCCTTCCCATTTGTTGGGCCAGAATTAGATCACATGATCGCTCCCCAGCAACAGCACTGGTGAGGGGAATGGGGTACAGGGATGAGTGTAGACTAAACAGGCCCCATCTCCCTGGGGCCGAGGTTGCCCTCACTCCCAGGACCAGGCAGAAGGGGATCAGCTGAACAAAAGGGGGGCTCTGCAAGCAAGGTGGGAAGAAGGGCAAAGGTCTGATCAGGGGTGAGTGCCCCACCGTCGAGCCGGCCCACCAGCTGGAGATGCCCACGATTACAATTACAGATCTGGGTGTTCGGTGCTGATTCGGGGAAGGCACAGCAGGGTACTGTGGGGGCCCCAAGTGGGGAGCAGGAGCTCTGGAGGAGCTCAGGGGAAGCCGGTGGGTGTGGACTGAGCCTGAAGGATGAGGCTGGACTTCCCAGACAAAAGATGGCCTGAGCAAAGGCACAGAGAGGTAGTGAGAATAGGCACAACTGGGAACGAGGTTGTCCAGTGTGATTTTAGCACAGGAACACGGGGGAGTGGCAAGTGACAGGACCTTCCAGGTTGCAGGAATGGAGCAGGGAAGGCCTGGTCGGGTACGTGGAGGCCTCGGGTTTGTGATTACAGTGCCTGCTTCCAGAAGAAGGGCCTGCAGGAGATGCCTGCCATGGGGGCAGAGAACCACAGCTCCCATCTCTGGTCCTAGTGGACCGCTGACCCAGCAGTGCGCTCCCTCCGTCCTTCCACTTCTCTCCACGCAGCCATTGCTTTTGTTAATATCACTGAACAGAAACCAAAGGAGTAAAAAAATACAGGCCCAGCCCCAAGGAGCTCACAGCTTGGATTTCATTCTTTCTCTTTTTAAAATTGAAACATAGGTGATTTTTTTTTTTTTTTATCGTGGTAAAATACACACAAAATTGATCATTTTAACCACCCAAGTGTACAGTTCAGGGGCATATAGGCACGTTGTGCAACCATCACCACCATCCATCTCCAGAACTTTTTCATCTTCCCAAACTGAAACTCTGTCCCCATTCAACACTAGCTCCACGAACTCCCAGTCTCCCAGCTCCTGATAAGCAACATTATACTTTCTGTATATGTATCAAATCAAATCAGTGTATCTGATTATTCTAGGTACTTCATATAGGTGGAATCTTATTATATTTGTCCTTTTGTGTCCAGCTGATTTGGCTTTAGCATGATGCCTTTGAGGTCCATTGTGTTGTAGCATGGGTCAGAATTTCCTTTTTCAGGCTGAACAATGTTCCGTTGTACGTATAGACCCCATTCTATTCATCCGTCATCCACTGATGGATGTTTGGGTTGTTTCCACCTTATAGCTATTGTGAACGGTGCTAGGAATATGGGTGTACCCATATCTTTTCGAGACCCCTCTTTTGCTTCTTTTGTGTATATATACCAGAGGTGGACTTGTTGGATCAAATGGTAATTCTATGTTTAATTTTTTTAATTAAAGGTTTTATTTATTTACTTATTTTAGCAGGGGGGAAGGGGCAGAGGGAGAGGAGAGAGAGAATCTCAAGCAGACTCCCCGCTGAGCGCCGACTGAGGGGCTCGATCCCACGACCCTGAGATCATGACCTGAGCCGAAATCAAGAGTGGAATGCTTGACTGACTGAGCCCCCCAGGCGCCCCCTATGGTTAACTTTTTGAAGAACTGCCATACTGTTTTCCACAGTGCATGAGGGTTCCAATCTCTCCGCCTCCTCTTTTGTTTTCTGGCTTTTTGATAATAGCCATCCTGATGGGGTGAGGTGGTACAGCTCAGCTTTTTGAGCCAAGGCAAACCCCTGTGAAAATTAACCAGCAGAATAAGAACACAGTAGAAAGCTCAACAACCATGAGGGAGAGGGGAGACCATGCAGATAGTGGAAAAGGGGTGTGTGAGGTGTGAAGGATGCCTCAGATCCAGGAGGAGGTGACATCCCTGGAGGCAGGGATCTTCGGAGGTGGGGGAGTTGGCTTTGGTTGCTGTCTGGGGGAGGGAGACTGGGGACTGGGGGAGAGGGGGCAGGTCATGGGCCACTGGGGAAGGCCATGAATTCACAGGTGGGGACTGTCCCAACTGAAAAATATTCCCACCTGATGCTCACCCAACTTGTACCCTCTTCGTGGGTCTTGCCGTCCTCAGCCCCTCCCACCCCTCCCCTTTCTCTTTCTCTTCCAGTTGTATTTCCAGTGCCTAGCCCAGAGTCTGTACGTGCCAGGACTTTAATGAGTGTTTTTTTTTTTTTTTAAGATTTATTTATTTGAGGGAGAGAGAGAGATTGGGGGGAGGGGCAGAGGGAGAGGGACAGACAATCCTCAAGTAGACTCCCCACTGAACGTGGAGCCCAACACAGGGCTCGATCCCAGGACTCTGAGATCATGACCGAGCCAAAATCAAGAGTCAGCTGCTTAACAGACTGAGCCACCCAGGTGCCCCTTAATGAGTGTTTGTTAAAGGAAGAAGGAGAAGGTGGGTGGAAAGACGGCTGTTAGTCCCCCTGTGACAGACAAGGAAACTGAAAGGCATTCCATAGAATTGCAGCCCTGGTTGGGTTTTCATGATGCTCAGTGCCCCAAACCATCCCCCTTCCACCCCTGCCACTCCCTCCCTTGGCCATGCTACTGGTTGTAGCTCCTTAAAAGAAATTCTCCATGCAAAGAGCACACTATGATTTTCCCCATGCCCAAACCTTATAGGAAATAATTACAGGAATTAATTAATTAACAGCAGGAAATAATTGAGGAAATTACTTTCACCTGCATGTATGTAACTGCTTGTTTGGGGGGCCCTGTGTGCATCTGAGGGTGCGGGAATGTTGGAGTGAGCCCCTCAGCAGCCCGAATGGTGGGCACAGAGTCATCTGTCTCCTCCACTCTGCTGTTCACGAATCAAGGTCTTACCTGGAGAGGACTTTGCTGGTGTCACCGAGGCAGTTAAGCTGTAATGTGTAACAAGGTGGCCGCTGCATTGTCAACAGTCACCGAGCCTACTCCACAAGCCAATGGGAAATGCATTCACCAACTTCACTGTCCGGAAATCCAGCATAATGAACATCCCAAGGTGTCTTATTACTAGCTGTTGCCTGCCTTTACTTGTTACCATTTACATTTTTCTTAAATTTCTTGAGTGGGTATGTTTCCATAAATGCGGGTCCGTGAAGGCTCAGAGTCTCAGAGATTTAAGCCATCTGCTGTCTTCCAAGACACATTCACCTCTGCTACTGAAGTGTTCTTAGTAAGCTGTCAGGGAGGCAGGGCAAGGATGACTTTGAGATGTGGCAACATGGGTGAAGAAAAAGGGGGTGATGGCTGTGGTGGCAGAATGAGTCCAAAGGCAGGTTTCTCATTTCGGGCTATTGCTACCTTGTGGTGTGACCCAGAGAAAGTCACTTCACCCCCTTTGGGTCTCGGTTTCTACAGTGGACTCTATCAGTGCCCCTGTGACCATCCCCCAGAAGTATCCTGTATGTACTCACTGCCCCTCCCCCACACCAGGATTTCTCCACCTTAACACTATTGGCATTTGGGGCTGGGGAATCCTTTGTGTGGAGGCTGTCCTCTGAATACGCGGCTATCTACAGCAAGCGTCCTTGGCCCTCCAGACGCCAGCCATCCTCTCTTACCTCACCCCCTACCCAACACCACAGATGTGCCAACCAAAAATGTCTCCAGACATTGCCAAATGTGCCTGGGGGCAAAATCGCCACATTGAGAACCGCCTATCTGTACATACAGATAGTTGCTCGTTCATTCTCGTGGAGCAGGTGCTGGTGCTGGAAATGCCAAGTTACCTCTCTTCATGCAGTTCCCAAGTGTAGCAGGGGAAGCAGGCCACGGGGGGATGATAATGGAAGAGCATGGGGTACTCTGGGAACTGAGGAGAGGGGCCTGGAGGAGGATGATCCAAGCTGAGTACTGGTGAGAGGTACCTGCGTGATGTGCTCTCATCCTAAAGCCTCCCACGATGCCCAACATTGGATTAGCTCTTTTGGTCTGAGGCACTCAAAGCCCCAGGCAGAAGTCAAGCATGTGTTCTGGGAGGCAAGGACAACAGGTTTTTGTCAGCCATTAACATCTTGGTCTGGGCTGGTTCAGCGGGATGACCCCTGCCACTTGCTGACATCCTTCCAGGCTTCGCTGAATGGCCACCTACTCCGTGAACTTCCCTGGAAGGGTTAGCTAAAAGCACTCGCATCCATCTCACCTCCTAGAGCCCATAGGGAATGGGACTTATAAGTTAAGGTGAGAGCGGTGGAAAGTGAGACCTTCAGCCTCTCTAGTGCCTGGAAGGGGCAGCCCAGGTAGGGCGGTGCGTTGGGGGTTGAGGCCTAGGCAGCCGGGCACAGGAAGTCTGGCTTTGGGGATCTGGGGCCTGGAAACTAACTAGGAGGAAAGAGGAGAGAATGGTATCGAGCCTAAGCCCCATTTTCCCGACGGTGTTGTCATTTGCTGATCCCGAGGCTACCCATAGGCTTTGAGGGCACACTTGATGGCAACTGTCATTCAAAGCGTGGCCCATGGGCCAGAGACGTTAGCATCATCTGGGAGCTGGCTAGAAATGCAGAGTTGTGGTCCAGTGCTAGACCTTTTTAATCAGAATTGGCACGTTCATTAGATCCCCAAGGACTCATGTGTGCTACTAGGTGCCCCTCTCCATGCTAGACATTGGAGAGGACACAAAGTGGGCAGGTGCACCTCTCCAGGGTATTACCTGCTGGAGTCCCATGGCCTCCTCCCCTGGCACCCTACTATCTGAATGGTGAAATCCAAACTCCTTTGCCCATCAGTGAAAGCCCTTGGCAATCAAAATCCCACATCCCTTTCCAGACCTGTCCTTCAGAATTCCCCTCCAGGTACCCTGGTTCCTTGTCAGACTAAACAATGAGGAGTTTCTTAGCACAGGCCTTGCCTTCCAGACTCCATGGCTTTGTATAAGTAGACTCCGTGCCTGTTAAGTACTCTCTTGAGTCTAAATCTTGCTGTGCTCACTCAAAGGTCACCTCCTCCTAGAAGCCCATCTTGGCACTGCTGCCAAAGTGAGCGTTATCTCCTGTGACCTCTCCCTGCCCATTGCCGGCCCTCTCCGAGGACCGAGTTCTCTCTCGCCTGTCCTTAGCCATGTCCCTAACCCTTTGGGCCTCTGTTGTGACCTCATCTACAGATAAGCCATGTAGGTTCAGAAATGTTCAGCCACGTTTTCAACAGCACACAGATAGTTAGATGCTAAGCTGGGATTCAAACATCCATCCACTGACTCCAAAGTCCATATTTGTTCACTATGCCATGAATCGATCTCAGAAAACCCACGGTTTTCATTGTGCTGTAACAACCAATGTGAAGCCAAGATTTAGAGGGCTGAAGAGCATTTGGAGGTCACTTGGTCCAGCTACTCATTTTTACTGGCAGTAAATTGAGGCCTAAGGAGCAGAGAAATGACTTGCCTGGGGATGTGGTAGAGCTAGGACCAGACCCTGGGTCTGGGTGACATCAAGGCCCCATTCCTTTCCTCTGTGCCAGACTCAGGGGAGTGAAAACCCATGGGCTTGGGTAACTGGGAAGCCATTCTAGAAGGGAAGAGCCTTACCTGGGTAAGGAGAGGAAAGAACTTAACTGGGCATCTACTTCACACTGGGCAGTAAACTTTTGCCATCTCATTTAATGTTTGCAACAGCCCTTTGGATCATCTGATTTGCCCAAGTTAGGAAAAACCGTGGAAGTCTTTGGCAGGAGCAGAAAAGGTTACTGGATATCTTGAATAGTATGCCTTTTTGGGCAATCTGTACATTTTATATTGTCTGAGCTATTTTACAACTAAGTTGTAGAAAACTGATAATAATGCAAATGATTCTTTGCATTATTTTGCATTATTTATTTGCATAGACATGCAAATAAATTGTGTCTGTTGTAATGCAAATGACTATTGCCCTGAGGATATTGCCCAGTTTTGCACTATTTGTAAATCCATTTCAGATTGTCTATATGTGTGTTCTTTGGATTCTCCTTAGAACCTGTTTTTAATACCTTATTGGTTCCCTCATTAATTAGTGAGTTAAATAAGATCTTTTTGATACTTGTGCATCCTTATATTTGTAATAAAGTGGTTATTTTACATTTAGAAAACTGTTCGTTAACATAGAATTCTTAAAAACAAGACAACAGGCCCACAACGGAGTCACTGATGCTAAGCCCTTCATTACCAAACCGAGACTTAATTACAGTTTTGTCTTTCCCAGAAGTGGAATCCTAAACCAGTCAATCAGGAATTACCTGATCAGCATTAGCAACTAATCTGCCTGATAGATAGACCCCTGCTCCTTTCTGTCTGCTAGATTGGATGCTGCTCGATTCATGAATCACTGAAAAAAATCCAATGAGATCTTTAAAATCTACTCAGTTGAATTTTGTTTTTTAATAGAACAGAACTTAAAGTTTAAATACCTTGCCCAGGGTCACAGCTTGTAAGAGCAACAGTCCAATTTCAAACATTAGACTCTTTCTGCTACGTACCCCCTACCCAACTTGACGCTCTTCCTTCTTATAGCTCCTGGCTTGTAAGGGGTACAGCTCTGTGGCCACGTTAGCTTCTTGGAGCTTCAGTCTCCTTGATTATGGATTGAGGACGTCAAACCTCCCCCGCTTACCTCCGTTAGTTGTGTCTATGGCTGCACTGTGGGAAAGATGAAGGCCTATGTGCTACTAACTGTATTATGATAAAGGTGGTCTGTGGGGCTGTGGACTTGGGATTGGATCTGAGGGGGAATTCTGCCACTTGGCAGCCCTGTGACCTTTTTCAAATCACTGTCTTGGATCTTCAATCCCTGCAGCTGTTGAATGGGCTTGCCCTGGCTCCCACACAGAGATACTGTAAGGAGGAAGGGGGATAAGGGATGAGTGAGTGTATTTGACCATTAGGTGCCATGGAGAGGTTAAGCCCTAGCAGGTTGCGAGTGTTCTCACTCCATGATCACATCGTTCATAAAACCCTTGCAGCAGCTCATACGCCCCACTTATTTATACCCACTTGATGATTCTGGAGCTGTGTCCAACCTGGATGTTTCTCCAAGATGACTTTGCAGCAGGTGTGAGCAGGTGTGGAGTTCCTGCTTGGTGCTGGTATGCAAAGCAGAAGGAAGGTTTGGTCCCCTCCTTCCCCCCTCCACTGGGAGAGCACATCCAGAACCTCAGGGTCAAAGGCAGGCAGAGAACAGAGTCCAGAGGGCGTTGCTGCTAGGTTATCAGAATCACTTGGGGAGCTTTTAAAACTCCCATTTGAGGACCCAGACCCTCTAAATCAGAGTCTGAAAGGGCAAGCCATGGCAATCTTTATTTTTAAAACCTTCCCAGGGGCTCTTGGTGCCCAGCAGCCAATTTTGGAAATCCCTCTTCTAAAGTAATCTTTCTCTGAACAAGGAGGAGCCCATGAACAGAGGGGTTAAGCCGAGTGTCCAGGTCACTAAGGCTGTCTGTCCTGTGTCCCCCTTTGGATCCATGGTTTCAAAAGGACCTGTTCTTAAGGGGTTGGCATTTTCTTGGAGTGAAACTGCTTGCAGGAACTGCTGCAGGGGGTAGAGGAATGGGAAAGGAGCTTTTTGCTGCATTCCAGAACAGATCTGGCTGTGAACAAACGAGAAAAAGCTTTAGCGTAAGCCTGGCTGAATGGATAATTAAACAGATAGCAAAATGGAATGCAGCTCCACACACCTCCTGGGAGCTGGCTGGGGGAGATAACATGCTTTCCTGTTGTCAGAAGGCACAGGAGGAAAAACAACTGGGCCTGGCCGTTGGCCATTTAACAATATTGCTTTTGTAAACAAGTTGAAAAATCCAATAACTGTAAAACTTATGGCATGTCCTTAAAAGCCTGTCGCTGTTTTTGCCATAAATGGATGAGTGTTTCCGATTGAAGGTGTTCTAATTAAACAGTCCACATCCCCAGGGCGGTGAGGTCATCCTTGGGAAGGAGGGTCTGATCCCTTCTGGTGGCCTCGGGACCCAGGGTAGGGGTACCGCTGTGGCAGTGTTTGGTTTCGTTAGTCATTGTGCTGTCTTCCAGCTGAACAGCTTACCTTCTGCCTGTGGTCTACAGCTAGAGCTACCTCCAGAGAACATTCCAGAACAAACTCAAGGATGCAAACTTGGAATCTGGAGCGACAGCTGTGAGCGCTGACCATGTGCCCCTCAAAGAGGCCAGCCCTTTGCCTGGGACTGAGGAAGTGCTGTTCAAAGAAACTCTTTGGTAGTAGAAGCAATGCAGTAGTGGAAAGTGTAGTTCTGGGCCTAGAGGAGTACACACACACACCCTGAAAAGGAAACCAGAGGGAGAGAGCCAGGCCATGAGCAGGTGGAACAGACAATGGAAGGTGGATGCTTTGAGGGCCGGGAGTCTTCATGGAGGAATCACAGAAACTCAAGCCTGGATGGGATTCCAAAAGCCATTTGGCCCACCAGCCAGCTCCCACTTTCAACCTCCCCTTGAGGAACTGGGCCGGACTTCATAGGTTAAGGACACAGTCCTTGACAAGGCTCTCACTCCAGATGCCCGCTGCAAGTTCAAGGATCCCTTGGGCCACCTAGGTTGGCCGACACCTTGACTTTGGGCTTCTGGCCTCCAGAACTGTGAGAGAATAAATGTCTGTTGTTTTAAGGCACCAAGTTGGTGGTAATTTGTTACAGCAAGCACAGACGCTAATACAGAGACCTAAACTGTACCCCATGGCCTCCCCTTGGGATGGATCTAAAGAGGGACCAGGACGGAAACCCAGGCGGAGGGGACAGTGAGAGACTATGGCAGATGTGGGGGGCAGTCTGTCCAGCGCGCAAACTTCTCCCTCTTCCTGGTGGGAGAAGGCTCAGGGCCCCTCACTCTGACCAGCTAGCTACAAATTCAGGAATTCCCAGAGTTCCCATGACCAGCCTCAGCTTGATCATTTGCTAGGAAGACTCATAGAACTCAGGAAAGCACTATATTTATGATTATGGTTTTTTTAAAAAAAATTGTGGTAAAATATGCATAACATAAAATTTAGCATCTTAACCATTTTTAAGTTCAGTGGTGTTATATACATTCACATTGCTCTGCAACCAATCTCCAGAAATCTTCTCATGTTGCAAACCTAAACTCAATATATCCATGAAACAACAACTCCCCACTGTTCTCTTCCCCCAGCTCCTGGGAACCACGCTCTACTTTCTGTCTCTATGAATTTGACTATTCTTAGGTGCCTCAAAAAAGTGGAATTATACAGTATTTGTCTTTTTGATGATTACAGTTTTATTTTAGCAAAAGTTTACAAATCTGAATTGGCTAAAGGCAGAGACACATAGGGTGAGGTCTGGGAGGGTTCCAAATGCAAAACTGCTGTTATCCTCAGGGATGTATTACCCTCAGCACTGTTACCAGCTAGAGCAGGTCACCGAAGCTTGGTGTCCAGAGTCGAGGCTTCATTATGCAGACACGATTGATTGAATCACTGGTCACGTGTTTGAACTCAATCTCAAGTGCCCCCTCCGAGGTCAGGCTGATATCACATGACTCAGAGCTCCAACCCTCTACTGATGTGGTTGGTCTTTCTGATATAGCCAGCCCCTAATCTGAGTCATTAGCATAAACTGTGGAGAGGCCCACCATGAATCACCTCATTAGCATAAACAATCAGGCCAGGTCTGGGGGCCAATCATGACTAATAAGAAATACCATAGGAAATACCAAGGGATTAGAAATTACTTGCCAGGGACAGGGGACACAGGCCAGCCAAACTCTTTATTACACACCCTTCCAACTTTGTTGCCCTTAACCTCACCCTCCCATGGGACTTCCTGGAAGACCAGTGAGCCATCTGCTGATGAACAGGATAGGGACCCAGGCCTGGGCCTGGTCTGGTCATTGAGCTCCGTGTGGCCTTCGGCGAGTCACTTAACCTCTCTGCTACATGTCAACTCCATAAGGGCAGGGATGTTTGTCTTGTTCCCTGGTGAAGCCCCAGGGCCTGGCAGTGCCTGACAGGCATATAATAAATGCTCAATCAAATATTTGTTGAATGAATAAATATACTCCGTCACTATACCTGCACCATGAAGATTGCTCTCAGAGTCTGATGTGTGGGGGGCCCATGGGGAACTGTCAGGCGCCAGGAAGAGCTGAGGGGCAGGAACTCTCTTTTACCATAGCTGTGACTGTGGCCAGGTTAGCCCCTCAGGTAACAGGTGCAGCCTTCTCTGAGAGCTTTCTAGAGACTTCCTGCTTTGACTCAAGGGAACAACTGGGAGAAGGGAGGTTGGCCGGGTCCTGTGACTCTCCTGGGAGATCTGGGGGTCTTTTCTAACACCTCTGCAGACCCCACTACCTCAGCCCAGTTTCCAAAAAGACCTAGTTTCCCAGAGACCAGGTGGGAGAAGCCAACCTGCTTTCTCTCTCACAGGACAAGAAACAATAGGAAAACATGTTGCCTGCTGATAGTTGTCAGGTCTTTTTGCATCAGTATTCAGGTCTGTATTTGGCAGAGGGCACTGCACCTCAGAGGTCAAGGTCTCATGGTAGCAAGTGGGAGAGAGGCTGTGACTCCAGGCCCTGTCCCTCCAAGAGCCCGGGCTGGCCTGGGGTGGACAGAGGCTCCATAGTGGGCTGAACAGTGGCCCCCAAAGACGTGTCCGTGCCCAGGAAGCTGGGAATGTGATCTTATTTGAAGAAAACGGTCTTTGCAGATGTAATTAAGTTAAGGATCTCAAGACGACGTCATCCTGCATTATCCAGGTGGGCCTGAAACCCAGTCACACGTGTCCTTGTAAAAGACACACGGGAGAGAGCCAGGGAGAAAAGGGGACAGGCATATGCAGATGGAGGCAGACACAGGAGGTTGCAGCCACAGGCCAAGGAACGCCTGGGGATCTGGGAAGGTGGAAGAGCAAGGATGGACTCTCCCCTAGAGCTTTCAGAGGGAGTACAGCCTAGGCTGGCCAAAACCTTGACTGGGGGCTTCTGGCCTCCAGAATTGTGAGAGAATAAATGTCTGTTGTTTCAAGCCACCAAGTTGGTGGTAATTTGTTACAGCAAGCACAGACGCTAGTACAGAGACCTAAACTGTACCCCGTGGCCTCCCTTGGGATGAATCTAAAGAGGGACCAGGAGTGAAACTGAGGTGCGCACCCAGAAGGGACGGTGAGAGACTGGGGCAGATATGGGGAGCAGTCCATTACGCAGACTTCTTCCGGGTGGGAGAAGGCTCTGGGCCCCTGACCACCACCCTCCACTGTGCACTCAGTGGCTGAGGGAGGAGACGCCCTCCTAAGTAGTCTAAGCCAATCACAGTGAGCCTTGTCTCCTTTACCAGTGATTGGTTAAGGGATGGGCATGTGACCCTGTGCTGGCCAATGAGACATGAGAGGCAAGGTTCCTGGCCTCTGAAGAGGGACATTGGGGACCAGACAGTCCCCTCATCCTCCGCTGGACCTGGCAGGGGGTGGATGGAGCCCCAGTAGCTGCCTTGTGAACGTGAGGACGGTGAGCTGGCTCGCTGAGGATGGCTGAGAGCAAAAGGAGAAAGGAAAGTGCCTGACTCCTGAGGATGCTGCCTGGCAGCCTCTGGACTTCTTGTAGTGGTGATAATAAATTCCTTCTTGAGGGGGCGCCTGGGTGACTCAGTCCTTAAGCGTCTGCCTTCGGCTCAGGTCATGGTCCCAGGGTCCTGGGATCGAGCCCCGCATCGAGCTCCCTGCTCAGCCAGGAGCCCGCTTCTTCCTCTCCCACTCCCCCCGCTTGTGTTCCCTCTCTCGCTGTCTCTTTCTTTCTGTCAAATAAATAAAATCTTTAAAAAAAATAATAAATTCCTTCTTGAATTTCTTGGGTCAGAGGTTTCTGCACTTACAGCCAAAGAACCTCCACTCCGTGGTTTTTTTGTTTGTTTGTTTGGTTTTTTTTTTTTTTTTTTTAAGATTTTACTTATTTATTTGAGAGAGAGAACACAAGCAGGGGGAGCAGCAGAGGGAGAAGGAGAAGCCGACTTTCCAGTGAGCAGAGAGCCCGACTCAGGACTCCATCCCAGGATCCTGAGATCATGACCTGAGCCGAAGTCAGATGCTTAACCCACTGAGCCACCCAGGCGCCCCTACCCAGTGGTTTTTGAAGATTTTTTGTTTACCAAATCTCACTGTGATACATTTTACATTTGAACCCATTACATAGTCATGTAGAGAACTGAAGTAATTCAAAAGATAGTCTGAATTTTTTTTTTAAAAAGTTATTTTAGAGAGGAAGGAGGGGCAGAGGGAGGGAGAGAAAGAGAATTTTAAGCAGGCTCCACCCCCAGCACAGAGCCCAGTGCAGGCTCGATCTCATGACCCTGAGATCTTGACCTGAGCTGAAATCAAGAGTCCCGCGCTTAACAGACTGAGTCACCCAGGCGCCCCCTGAACTTTTCTATTTTCTATTCTTTTTTGTTTGTTTCATTGCTAGTCACAATCTAGTAAATTGATATTAAGACCTCCCTATGGTAATGACATACAGCTTGAAAAACAATATCCTAAATATACAGAAGGAGATGCCAGAGAGAGAGAGAGAGAACTAAAGGAGGCAAGATCCACGGACCCTGCTTCGGACCCTGAGATATTACAGACATCACCGAGGTGGCTCGGGCACAAAGAAAGACAGATGGAGAGAAAGAAGCAGGGAGAGAGTTGGATGGGAAGAACGAAACACAGAGCCACTCACCCACAGATGCCGACGAGAGCCTGAGAAGGCAGAGAAGGAGACAGGTGACAGCAGATGGAAAACAGAGACCCAGGGACAGGGGGTGGGGGATGCAGAGACAGGAAACTTAAAACGAGACGGAGGGACAGAAACACAGGCCTGGAAATGAAGTGTCTAAGACTGAGCTGCAAAGAGACAGGTCCCAGACAGCCGAAGAGGACCAGACATGGGCGTGTGCAAGAGCCGGAGTCTTAGAGAACAGAGGCCAGGTTCCCGGCTGGGATTGGCCACTGCTTAGCTCTGTGGCCTTGGCCGAGTCACGTGGCCTCTCTCAACCTCTGCTGCCCTCTCTGAGAAATGGGGCGAATGAACTTTCACAAGAGTGTGGAGGAAGTCACTATGGGTGTACTAGGCCTTTCCAGTCTCTGAGGTGCTGTCCTCGCAGACCCTTGTCCTTGACCGGATGGCGACTCTTAACTGCCACCCACCCAAGGCGTCCCTGGTGTCCCTCCCCCAACAGTCACCTCCCCCACTCCTCTGCCCAAAGGAGGGAAACCCATTTCCCTAGGAACAGCTGTGTTTCCTCAACAAACAAATGTTCCCTTTAAACGTTTCTGAGGAGGAGCGGATGGTAATGAGCGAACATCTGGCCCATCGGCACACTTTCGTTTTTGGCAGCTCCGGAGCCCGCCAAGTGACTATTCCCTAATGTTCACCACGTCCCAGCACCTGCTATTCCCAATCAGGCTTGTACCACTACGCCTCAATTAAGAGCAGATGCGGGGCTGAGCACAGGAGGAGCAAGAAACCCCCTTCCCAACGTCCCTCTGCTCTGCTCCAACTCCAGAGAAATGGTCTGAGAATAGCAAGGGCACCGGCTTCTGCCTTTGCCCTTCCTCCCTGCCCTCCCTCCCCCTTCCTCCCTGCCTTCCCTCCCTCTTCCTCCCTGCCTTCCCTCCCCCTGCCTCCCTGCCTTCCCTCCCCCTGCCTCCCTGCCTTCCCTCCCCCTGCCTCCCTGCCTTCCCTCCCCCTGCCTCCCTGCCTTCCCTCCCTCTGCCTCCCTCCTGCCTGCCTGCCTCCTTCCTTCCTCCCTTCCCTCATCCCCTCTTCCCTGCCCTCTCTTCTTCCTTCCCTCCCACTCTCCCCCTTCCGTCCATCCTTCCTTCTTTCTCTCCCTCCCGCTCTCTCTCCCTCTGTGCTTGCTTGCTGCCTTCCTTCCTTCCCTCCCTCCTTCTTTCCTTCCCTCACCCAGCTACCTTTGCTGCAGCCTTTGGGGATGCAGATCTGAGTGATACATTCTTGCCCTCAAGTTGCCCACAAGGTCCAAACCGACACATTTCCTGCTTGCAACACAGGGGTTGGCAAACTTGTCTCTAAAGGGCCAGATAAGGGGTGCCTGGGTGGTGCAGTTGGTTGAGCATCCAATTCTTGGTTTCTGCTCAGGTTGTGATCTCAGGGTCTTGAGATCAAGCCCCACATCGGGCTCTGCACTCAACATGGAGTCTGCTTAAGACTCCCTTTTCCTCTCCCTTTGCCCCCCCCCACTTGCTCTCTCTCTCTCTCTCTCTCTCAGATAAATAAATAAATCTTCAAAGGGCCAGATAATAAATAGGGGGCTCTGCAGGCTGCACAGTCTCTGTCACAACCACTCAGCTCTGTACTTGTGGCAGAAAAGTAGCCAAGGACTATAGGTATGCAAATGAGCATAGATGTGTTCTAATAACACCTTATTTATGGAAACGCTGGTGGGCTGGATTTAGCCCTCAGGTGGAAATGTGTTGACCCCCGATATATGCCAACACCCTAAACTGAGTAGCCACATCTTGGGGTATCTGCTGTAACTGTCACTCCCACCCACTGTATGACATGAGCCGTACCTGCCCCCTCCCAGCCGCTGAGGGGCACAGCTGCTTGGACCAGGGTGACACCTAACCCATGCACGCCAGGCCACTCAGAGCCTTTCTCCTGGCTTGGGAATTGGGCCAAAGGCCAATCTCACTGGGAGCTGAGCATGGCATCTGCCCCCTGGATAGAGGAGCAGAAAAGGCCAGGTTGCAGAGCAGGCAGATGGAGCAGTCCCCGGGGAGAGAGGCTGCCTGGAATCCCCGTGCCCTTCCAGACTCTGCTCCATCCCTTGCTAAACCCTGACTACATCCCAGCCCTGTGTTCCCCAAGAGCTTCGCCCCGCCCCCCCGGGTCCTTATTAAGAAGTCTGCTTTTCTGTTCATGTTTGTTCAAGTTGGTACCAGCCTCAACTCATTAAGGCGTCCTGAACCGCTTTCTGCCTCTGCACGCCATTCGTACAGCTATTAGGTATGTGTGGCCACGGCTTGTCTGGGGTGTAGATACAGGTGCTAGGGGGTATCTCCTTGCCCTCCAGCAGCTGGTAGGGAACACATCCTAGTGGAGATCAACATCCCTGTTCCTCACTCCAGCACAACCTGCTGTGTGCTGAAAAGGGGTGGGGAGTGGGAGTGGGGGAATCCAAGGGCTTTGGCAAGGGATAAGCTCCCCTGCCTAGGAAGGGTCTTGGGGAATGAGTTGGCTTTTCACTGAAAAATAAGGGGAAGTGGCATGAGGGTAAGCAGCATTCTCCAAAGCAGGTTCACAGAATGCCAGTCCCAGGAGGAGTTTTATGGTATCCAATTTTCCTTAGCCATAGACCTAGGAGGTGTCACCCATCCAGGTGACAATGTGCCCTTTAGAGTTACTCTTCCTGGCTCCCTTGCAGTCAGGGTGGTCATGTGACACACGTCTACCCCTGAGATGTAAGCAGAAGTCTGCTGGGGGAAGCTTCCAGGGTATAAAGGTTCAGGCTCACCTTTGCTCTTTGCCTTTCTCCTTCTTCCTGCCTGGAGTGCACCATTTTGCAACCATGGAGATGGACGCTCCATGTTAAGGATGGCCGAGCCGGAAGCTAGAAAGAGTTCTGGCACGGATTTCCAGTGCCATGTCTGAGCCTCCACACCGGCCCTGGGCTGCCTATTTCCATACTGGGTCCTGGCCACTAACGGGGGGAGGTAGTTCTCTTGCAGCTCAACACATCCCTAACTAGTGTTTTGTGATAAATGGGGACTGTGGACAAATTATGTTGGGGCATACCGGTTTTCACTGTCAGAGATTCACAAAATAGATCAGATTATTCACGCTGCTCTGGGAAATCCAAATGTAAAGATAACTGCTTAACTCAATGTTTCCCAAGATGTTTGTCCACCAACAGCTGCCCTACCCCCTTCCAGGACACCTGAGGCCATCCCATGGAACACACTTTGGGAAACAAGCTATAGAGGAAAGAGTATGGGGCTTTGGAGTCCAGGAAGATCCAGAGCATGACACTGACACTCTCTGTGTCCTGAGATTGCTACTCCCTAAAGTAAGGGAGGGTCATATAGATAAAAGATTATCCAGATAAAGCTCCTGGCACTGTACCTGGCTCCTAGTCATCAGCCATTCTCATTAACCATAGATCGTGTTCAGAAAGAATACGGCGTTGGATGCAGAAGACCGTGGCTTGAGTAATGGCTCCATCACTTCTCCTGTGACCCCGGGGGAGGGGCTCACTTCTCAGAGCCCGTGTGTTCTGAACCGTAGACGGAACTGATAAGGTCTGCGTGGGGGAGAGGGCGGCCTGTGACGAGGTCTGGCCCAGAGAGAGCGCTCACCCAATGTCGGAGTTGTTGTTGTCTGAGCCCAGGCCAGCCCCCCAGCCCTGCTGCCAGACCCTGCAGGCCCACTCTACCTCCCCCACTCCCCGGAAGGCTACACACCCAGCATTTAGCTCCGGAGCTTGGGCAAGATTGCCTTGGAATTTTCATTTTGTCAACCACCCGCCTTGCCTCCCAACCCACATCCCATCTTCCTCAGCGTTGGCCACTGGGCCCGTCTGGAGAACCCCCAGCTCCCGCCTTTCCTGGAGTGCCTCCCCACCCCCCACATCACAAGGCCCCATGAGTGGTGGCGTCCTGGTGCTGCCATGGGGGGGGCCCTTCAGGGATCACCTCCCTTCCGTGGGTTTGTGGTGGATGGTCTTGAAAGCAGGGGTGAGGACACGGTAAGACTTGCTTCCAGGGATGTGAGGAAGATGGGCTGAGAAAAACTGTAAGGGACAACACGACATTCACTGGTCACTACTTCATCTCTTGTCCACCCGGCTTCTCTTTCGAGGCCTTTCATGTCCTCAGGTCCACTCCCCGTTCAGAGCCCGGAACTTCACTTTGCGCGGAACACTTACTGTTTGCCAGCTGCTTCCCCAAGAACTCTCTGGAACGCTTCCAGACCCGCCGGACCGCCTGGGCTCCTTCTACCCTTTCCCCGGCCTGCGCAGCCCCACCTGCCACCCCTCGGAACTCGGCTGTGTGGCCACTGGGCGCCCAGCTCTGTGCTGCTCCGGTCCTGCTCACAGCCTGGGGGTGGTGGGAGGCACAACCCGGGCATGAACTCACATCCTATGCTTAGAAAGAAATGTGCCCACAGCCTCTTGGGTCTTTACGTCTTGCTCCAACACTCTGCGCCCCACTCAGGGCCTCCCGCCACAGGCCACTGTGGGAAAGGTCCTTCTCCCAACTGACGAATTCCACGGGGAGGTTGGGAGGGTGTTCGGGGCCGGGAGGGATGGGTGTCAGAGAGGGGCGATGGTCTTGGGCTTCTCCCCGGGAAGAGAAAGCACAGGCCGCAGGAGCAGACCCAGCTCTGAGAAAGCAGACACCCCAAGGCAGGGCCGGCTCTAGGTGGGGTCCCCCTGCTCTGTCCCTCCAGGCCCCACTCGCTCATGCTGGGGTGGGGGCAGTGGGGAAAGGAGGCTCTGTAGCAAGGTGGAGGAGAGAGAATGCAGGAAACCGGTACAGGGAGGGGAGAGGGGCACACTTGCCCAGTGTCCTACAGCAGGTCTATGGGTCCCTGGCCTCCCTGCCCCCTTTCCCTTCTGACCGTTGGAGCCAAGGGTTCCCCGAAGAAGCCACTGTGGGGAGCCGCATTTCTCACAGCCACCCTCACCCCCAGGGCATCGGCTTTGGCTCCAAGCCCTGGGCAGGAGGGGTCCCCAGGCTGCCCCCTGTCTGCATTCACCGCGTGAGAGGGGCAGGTGGTGGCCCGGAGAGATGGCCGGCCAAAGACTCGTAGCGGCCACACTACCCTCCCAACTTCAGTGCCCCCCCCAACCCTGGAGGCAAGGCAAGGCCTTAGGATTGCTGTGCTGGGGTGGGGTGTCAACTTGGCACCTCTGCTCCCCCATAAAGCTCAGAACTGTCTTTCCCAGAATCCCCTTCCTTGTGGGGTTTAAGTTGGCACGATTTGCAAAATGGAGCCCAGAGTTTGGGATCAGGCCAAGCACACAGAGGTGCCTGGTGGGCCCAGCTTGTCCTCAGTCCCCTCCTAACCCATGTCCAGCTCGTCTTCCTGACTGCAGGCCTTGCCAACTATCAGCGGTCCCCAGGCCACCACCACACACCTCCACAGGGTAGCCGCCGCACAGACCTCTCTCCATGGCCCCCCTTCCGCAATTTCCCCACAGGCTGTGTCCCGCCTACCACACCAGGGCCTGGATCCCGGAGATGCCCAGGGAATGAGTGGCACAGAGGGAATACGGCTCCTCCCAGAGAGGTGGTGGTGTGTAGGAGCCAGAACACAGGAAGACAAATCCCGGCCCTAGTGCCTACCACCTACAAGAGCTCAGAGTCACTGCCTCCTTCCTGCCACCCTGCCACCCCCCCATGGATGTTCAGGTTCCCCAGCCAGAAGATTTGGTTAAAGCAGTTCTCTACAGGGTTTGAGATTGTGTCATAAGCCCCTGGCCACGGAAGGTTCCCCCTTAAGGAGGCCCGTGGTACAATTATCTCTTATTATATGAACATCCATATTACTTGTTTTCTAGAACGTATGCCCTTTTCACAATAAATGTACTTTTAAAAAATACCAGTAAAGAAAAATTAAACACCAAGTATCTGCTGCACCCAGCCCCAGCAGCCCCAGCCTCCTATGAGCTCTGGACCCTCTTTGAGGAACTCACTCAGTTTCTGTGACGGGTCTGAGGTCTCGTGTATACTTGGGTCTAAGACATGTCAGTTCTTTACTTTCCTAAATCAGGCTCAGCCTGAATCCACATGCCCCCTGTGCTGTGGTTATAAGGGCCACTTTTGTGTATTTCTACAGCATCCTATTTTTTTTCCCCACTCCCTTCTTAGATCTTACAGGAAGTCTGGTCACATGGTTTCCCGGAACATAGGGCAGGGCCTGGCCCGAGGCCTGGTGTGGCTGTTGACATTGCCACTGCCCCTTCCTCTGCAGACGATTGCATGGGGCCTGGTCTTTTTCCTGTGTCCCCTGCTGCATGGGGCTGGCTGTGCCCTGTCCAGTCCCCCGACCCCCACCACCAGCCCAGCAAGGCCCTGCCTATATAGGGGAGCAGGCATAGGACACTACTTTGGAACTTATAACGCCCATCACCTCCACCCTCAGCAGAGCATGGAGAGGCTCCCATCACCTTCCAGGTACCACTTAGTACCACTTACCAACTCTCCAACCCTCAAGGCTCTCCCACGCCGCCCCCCATCCCTGGGGAAATGCCAGATCCACTCCCAGGATGGACCAAACCCAGTGACAGCCTCTGAAACATACAAAAGTCACTCTGCCCCCCTCTCCCCGACCCTGGAACCCAAAGGTTTGGGCTCCCCTTCCCAGGGAGGAGAGAGATCTTTCATTGTCTTCCACCACAAAAATATGGTATTAAATATTTTTTCCAAAAAATCACCTGTAACCTTACTGCTCAGGCCCCTGGGCCTCACCTAACTGCCAAGACTCCTGGATTTCTGCAGAAAGAGCCAGTTCCCCACCAGCCAGCCACCAAGTGCCCATCTACCTAAGATGGGCTTAGATCCCAACTCAGAATAGGATTTGCTGTCTGTGATTTGCTAAGGGTGATGCTAAAATGAGTTCATATCCGTTGCTCCTACAAGTGTCACATCCAAAGCGGAAGGGGTGGGAAGAAAGCACAGAGGCTTAGAATCCTGAGGGCTTTCAAAAATCCATTAAGATGTAAGCCCCCAGGCGGCAAGGGGCCATATCATTTATTACTCACTTGGGAGATTATTTATCCTTAGTAGTGACCAAGTGATCTATCAGAGAGAAAGAGGGGTCATTAGTAATTGTGCTTAATTGTGCTGGGAAGCAAGTGTAGATCAGGCCTTTCCCAGGCAGCCTTGGATGTGTGTTTACACATTTATCAAGACCTAGGATCTATTATTTTATCTCATTAGCTTCCATGAAGTCTGGACAAGTTTCATGGTCTCTAAACTTCACACGTGCCGAAAAAAGGAAGTGATTTTGAGAGTTGGGAGGTTGATGTGCCCAAGGCCAGGGGGACAGTGAGGGGCAGCCTCTGGCTTTCCAGCTGGGCTCTGTCTTCTACAGCCCTCGTCTCTGACCTCTCCCCTCAACAGGCTGGTTCTGGGCTCCTCCGTCTGTCCAGAGAACCCCCAAGGGGTCCAGTCCTCAGGGTAGTTCCTAGCATCCCGGCATCTGAGCCAGAAAGGGACACATCAGGAACTTTGAAAGCTGATGGCACAGGGATCTTTACGGTGTGGGTGAGGAGAAACCCTGGCCGGAGGCCCGGAGCTGGATGAGATGACCTCTGAGGACCCTGAAACTGCGAAGAGTAGGGGAACTCCCAGACCCCACCTGGTTGCCGAGTGCTGCATTGTGCTGAGAACACCACAAGAGGGCGCCCTTGCACCAAAAAAGACAGATGCCTTAAAAAAAGTTTTCTCAAAGCCACAGAGCCAAGAAAGGCCTTTTCCACTTTTTGTTACTTGTTTGATTGTCTTCTTTTTAATTTTTTTTTTCATTTTGAAACAGTATCATACATAAATGAAAGTTGCACGTGCAATACAGGTAATTTTGCCCTGAACCATTAAGAGTAAGTTGCTGCAATGATAGCCCATGCCCACCAAATTCTTTAGGGTGTACTTCCTAACAAAAGTATGTCCTTGTTTGTAGGAAATAATAGCAGTATAGGAGTATGGACTCATGGTTTCTTATTTGATTCACTGGGTTGTAATCTCTTACCAACATTACAGAATCGGGTGCTCAAATTGTCCCAGATTTGCCTAGTGGATCACCTTCGGAGTGGCACCTGTGTCCTTTGGACACATCCCCAACATTCTTTGAGCACTTCCTTGCTTTCTGGCACCACAAGATGTTTTGTGCTCATCTTGTACTTTCTCTGCCCCGGGTTCTGGAATCAGCCGCCTCTCTGGGGAGCACTGGTTCCCCAAAAGCACAATGGCATTTAGAAGCCAAGATCTGGGCACTGGGTGTGCTTGATGCTCTTGGGATGTCGCTGCTCCCCAGGTGCTCTCAGTGGTTAGAGCTAGGGGATATGTATATATTTATACACACATTTACAAGTTTATATCAATATATGCATGTTTCTGTCTATCTATCCATCCATTCATCATCCCTCCATCTATCTTGAAAACCAAGAGTTTTACCTGTGACTTCTAGTTCCAGTCACCACTAGTACCATTTAGTCCCCTCCCTTCCACATTTGTAACTCATTTTCTGACAGTGAGGAACCCATCTCCCACTATCTTTAATAAATTCACACATCTGATCTATCCTCCAAATGTACCCAACCTTCCACCTCTGACACCACACCCTTAGGATGCCACACACCCCCACCCCAGCTCTGACACCCCTCCATGGGTCCCTGCAGCCACCTTCCTCCCCCAGGTTGGCTCCCCCTCTGCTCCACTGGGCTGCCCCCAGTGGGGTGCCCTCCTCACTCCACATGGTCCCCAACACTCTGTGGAGCTGCCATGCCTCGTACCACACAGATGCCCCCCTCACACCATACAGGCTCTGACCCCTCTCTCGGGTGGCCTCCTCTGAGGTTCTGGAGGCTCCAGTTCCTGAACCTTCTAAAAACTCTGCAATATAAGCCAGGCTGGCTCTTGGCTCTCCCCACTGCCATGTTAGTATTCCAGTTCCTTGGCATTCTGTCTTCTGATATTCTGTTGCCATTGTCTCTTCTCCTGTTCTTCCAATCTTTATACTTTTAAAAAAGTCACTCTTTCTGGTTTTTGTGGTGAGGACTAAGGAGGCAGCCAAAGTAGATATGGGTGTCCAATCTGCCATCTTAACTCATTCCTCTTGTCTAGGCCCCATGACAGATGGAGTTTTGGTTATCATCCATGCCATCCCAGCTCCCCAGCTGGACTGTGAGACTCTAGCTGGGCATCAGGGAGAAACGGCACATCTTTGACAGACAGATACGTCTTCTCTGCAAAGGATATGGCCAAGAGGGGGTCTGGGACACCTTGCCAGCCATCATTCCTTCCACATGCCACAAATTACAGTGGCCCCACCAGGAATTTGAGTCTGAGGGCCTACTGACCCCATCCTGCCCGCCCCCCCCCCCCCCGCCACCACCACCACAGAGAGCCTTTAGTCAGCCCCAGGCTGCTCCTGGACCCTGGGCAGCCCCGTGCAGGGGCAGGATGGTATCAGTGAGTGGGCTGGGCTTTGGAGCAGCAATGAGTGTATCAGCTCCCAGCCCCGCTGCTCCCTTGCATGCCCTTGGGTAGACTCCCAACTGCTGTGTCCACAGCTGTAAGATGGGGAGGATTGGTGCCGTTGTCCTGTTTCCAGGTGTTTCTCAGCACCTGTGTGGTTGGCGCCATGTGACTAGTCCTGGCTGATGACTTAAGAGCAAAAGTGATGTGTGTATATATTTTTTAAAGATTTACTTATTTATTTGAGAGGGAGAGAAAGGGAGTGCATGTGCGAGCTGGGGGAGGGGCAGAGGGAGAGAATCACAAGTAGATTCCCTGCTGAGCACGGAGCCGACTCAGGGCTCCATCCCACGCCTCATGAGATCACAGCCTGAGCCGAACCCGAGAGTCGGACGCTTAACCGACTGAGCCACCCAGGCGCCCTGTGATGTGTATATTTTTTAGTTTGATCATGTTATCCCTGACGTAGGACCCTCCAGAGCCTTCCTCCCTCTGCTGGTGCGGTCAGTGGTGTTTCAGATGGCGGCTACTCCTTCAGTCTGGGCCTCGGAGTGAGAACAAGGCTGATGTGGCTTAGAAATCCCAGCCATGCCAAGTCATAAATGAGAGACAAGCCTGGTGTCGGCCATGGGAATGTGAGGCTTCTTTGTTACTGCAGCATAATCTAGCTTTCCTGACTGATTCACCTCACAGAATTGTGAGGATCCAGTAGCAACATATGGGGGTGAGTGCTGGGCTCTCAGCAGGCACTCAATAAATGTGATCTTTCGGGGGGCTCAGAGAGACCTGAGAGAGAGAGAGTATGTGAGTCAGGCAGCCCATTCCACATCAGGCCCAAGACTGGAAGATCACTAAGGGCACTCCTAGGGGCAGACAGACCCGCATTTATTCAGCTCCCGACTTGGTGCTGGGCTCACTGATGTGCACTGAGCAACACTGTGTGACAGGCCCAGGGTGGGTGCCCATGCCATGAAGTTAGGAGCTGTGGTCTGTTTGGGGTCACAGACACAAGGGACTGTCTCATGTAATAAGGCAAATGACAGGAGGATGGAGCAGTAATTCTGACACTTTGGGGTGCTGGGTCCCTCAAAGACTGCAGTGAGAGCAGGGGGCCTCCCTTTCTGGAAGTCACACACAAGCCTCTGTGTGCACACCCACACATTTCTGCAGACACTTTCAAGGGTTTCAGGCCCAGGTAAAATTGCCCGAGCCGGGGAAGCCCAGAGGCCTGTGTAGGTGACAGGCACCTGGCCACGTGTGATCTCGGGGAAGGCTCCCTGCGGAGCCACCGAGTCTGAGTTCCTGCCCCCAGGAGCTTATCGTCTAGGCATGGGGGAGAGAACCCACCACTCAGGTAAAGAATGGGGGCCTCTGGGAATGTGGGTCCTGGCTTGGGTTTGGGGAGAATTCAGAGATGATAGCTGAGAAGGGGTGCATGGGTACAGATCACCTTGAACTTCACATTCACTCATCCTGTCAGTCTGAGAAACCCCCTAGTCTCCATGTGCTCACTTTGATGATGGGGGGCAGGGACCAGCAGTTGCCATCAACCCCACCCCACAGGGGTAGAAACCAAGGCCCAGAAATGGGAGGGGGGCAATTTCTTCAATTGCACAAAACTTTCCCAGCGGCTCCTGCGTACCCAGCCCCGTGGCAGGTGTTGGGTGTCTGACCACCATTGGGGACCTGCCGTGTGAGTGATAGATGGAGAAGAGGGACCGTGTGGAGCTGAGGGTGACGATGTGGGGGATGGGGAGCCTGGGCAGGGTCCCCGCAGCAGGAGGGCTTCCCCTTTCAGGAACGGCATGTCTCCTGGCACCTGACACGGAGCTCTGGGGCAGGGTGTCCCCACCACTCCCTCACCCGAGCACCCGGACCAGGGGCTTCCATTTGACCTCATCCCCCCTTTCTACCGTCTGGTTGTCTCTGCAATGCCTTTACCGACCTGTGACCGCATCCTGGTGACTATCCTCCTGGGGTGGGCATTGGGGTGACCAGAGCACAAGGACCTGGAATCAAGCCCAGGCTCCGCCCCCACCTGGCCCTGTGACTCTGGGCCTCTACATGTGCTCATCTGTGAAATGGGGATAACACAAACACTTGCCCTGCCTGCCCCACGGGAGCCTTCTGAGGCTCAAATATGGACGTGGGGATGAAAGGCCTTTCCCAGCTTGGAAGTCCTATAAGAACAGAAGTTCATTTCAGAGTTCTTTCCTACCTTTCCCAGGGAGTTAGGCAGGACAGATAATTTTATCCTCATTTTACAGATGAGGAAACTGAGGCAGAGATGTTAAGTGACTGGCCCGAGGTCCCACAGGCAGTGAGTGGCAGAGACAGGGTCACAGGGCTGTGTGAGTCTGGTCTCGTCTCTGCTTCCCCAATCACTTCTGCACAAAATCTCCGTGGAAAGAAAATCTCGGTGAATTCCATCCGACTCAGGGTACTTCTACCTTGGGGTCCACTGTCCTGGCAGCAACTGAGCAGGTCAGGGGACATCACCCAGGAGTACAAACAGGAGGCTGTGCCTCGATCCATCCTGACACACGGGAGTTAGGGGACGGAGGGAAGCCCATGCTGAGCTGCAGCTGGGATCCGACAAAATGTGGCAGATGTGGTTAACGTGGCCACGCATTCTAGCAGGCTCAGGCCTTGCCGGTCGTGGAAGGGGCCTCGCCCTCCATTCCATGTGCCCAGGAGCTGGTGACTAACAGCGCTGTCGGTCTGTGGTTGTGAAGTATGTCATCTCTCCATATGCTCCTCAAATGCAGCCCCTGTGCAGCCACCTGTGACTAAGCCCGCCTTAGTCAACAAGCAAGGCAACAGGCTGGGGACATTTGGTGGGTGAAAGCTGTCGAGGATATTGGGGGGCTGTGTGTTTTTTCTGGCATCAGGCTCAGGGTGACTAAGCGAGGCATGCATAACCATAAAAGCAACCCGTCCCACGGATGCAGTCTTGATAGTCTTCAAAACATGTTCCCACACACCATCTCGCCGGTCCCTGCAGCCGTTGGGGTCAGCAAGGGGGGGCGGACCTATTCACCCCCGGGGTGTGAGCGCAGAGATAGAGAGCAGGCCCCCGGGGGCCACGCCTCTCCAGTCCCTCGCCTGTGGCAGACATCACTAATCAATCATATCCCTCTTTCTTTCCGGTTCCGGATCCTTCCCTACACAGCCCTCCAGGCAGCAGTGGGCGGAGGACTGCCATCCCTGGGGCAGTGCATGGAGGTCAAGGGCCTAACCAGCTGGGTGACCTGGGGCAAGTCTTGTCAGTTTCCCCTCTGAGACAGGAAGGTGGACCAGAAGTCCTGTGTCTCTGTGGAATGCTCTGTTGACAAGCCTTGTCTCATCCTTCTCTGCTTCCCTCGACCCCACCGTAGGTCTGTCACTCGTTATGGCTGAGGGACCCCATCACCGTCTCCTCTCTGGCTCCAGTGTGTTGTAGGAGCTCACCAGCATTTCCTAGAGTTCTCTCTTCAAACGCTCCTAAAGGCTCTTCACGGCCTTCCCGAGAGAGCCCAGCTGCAGAGTGTCCGGGACCTGGCCCTTTGGCTCATCACTGAGTGCAACTCCCAGACTCAGAGGGGGACCACCCCAGGCCCTCCCGCAAGAGGAATCACACAGTACTTGTCTTTTTGTGATGCCTAGCTCCGTTTTAAAGCAAAGAAATGGGGGCTCGGAGAGACTAAGCCACTTACCCACTGCCACCAGCTAGTCAGCGACTCACTCATGTTTCAGCCAAAGTGTACGTTTGGTCCTGTGTGTGGCCCCCAGCGTCCCACCCTCGGGCCTTTGCCCGTGCGGTCCCCTCCTCCTGGGGTGCCTGCCCTGCCTCACCACTCCTCTCCGTAGCTACTTCTCAGAACCTTCCCGGTCTTCAAAGGCCATCGTAAGCAAATGCTGCCACCTCCTTAACCACTTCGCGGATTCCGCACAATAGGGGGTGCTCTCTCCCTCCTCTGCCTGTTAGTGTACTATTTTTCCTCTCTTTCCACATACCTATCCCCGGCCCTCCCTCAACCTCCTGACTTACTCCGGAAATTCCAGATGACTCACGGCCGGCACTGTGTACAAACAGGAGCATCACCTGGCCCGTCCCCCTTCCTTCCCAAACAGAAGTCACAAAGAAGGCACTTTCTGAGATCTGCTCTGTGCACCTGGCAGGGGCTCTAGGCACCCTCGGTGTTCTTTCTCCCCAGGGCACGGTGGCTTCAGTTCTGGAGAGGGAGCACCTTTGTGCAGTCTCTGTCCTGGGGAAAGCAGAAGACTGAGGCCAATCAGGGGACAGGCCTCCCCCACTTTCTTCCTTTGTGAGACACGGTGAGGAGCTGTTCCCTGCCCTAACTGTGGGGACAAGGTGCTTGCAGGCCTCTGTGCCTGTGCTCAGGCTATTTCGTCCATTTGGGCTGCACTTCCATTCCCTCCCTACAACCCCATCTAGATCCTCCTGACTCAGTGCCACCTCCTCTGAGAAGGCCTCCCTGCCTGCCCCACCTGGAAAGGACCTCTGCCTGCAGACTTCCTTAGCCCTTTCACTGTGCCTGTCACGGAGTGCTCATCTAGCCCCACCTCCCCTGTGTCCAGGTGACAGCCCTTGTCCCAGTTCAGGGAGGTCTTTGAGGCCAGGGCTTTCCTGGCTCCCTGACTTCCCTGACTCCCCTGGGCCGAGACATACTGGTGGATGGTTACCCACCAAGATCCGTGGCTCAGAATGAACAGTGAGCATTGAGCAGAGACTTGAGAGAATCAAGTCTCGCGATGCCCTCTTCTGGGAGGCTGTCTCAGCCCCCCCCCCCCACGCCACCAGGTGAAGGGTCTAGAAAAGCAAGCGGGGCCTGAGGGAGCAGCTGAGAAAGATTTCGGGGCCCCTCCCCTCCCCCTCCTGGCTGACTAGGTTCCTGACGAATTCTAGGGCGTGGTCATGAAAACCAACCCTCCTGGAGGTGTTTCTAGGCCTGGAGCCAGGTGGCTGGGCTTCCCACAACTCCCCTCCCACCTGTGACCCCAAAGGGCCTCGCGCTCTTCCACCTGGAGTCGGGATGGCTTGGGAAGGGGCCAGCCGAGTTAGAGGGGCCGTGTGGCCCATGTGGATGGAGGGTCTGAGTTCCTAGCCTGGCTGTGTCGCTGACTAGCTGGTGGCAGTGGTAAGTGGCTTAGTCTCTCCGAGCCCCCATTTCCTCGCTTTAAAATGGAACTAGGCATCACAAAAAGACAAGTACTGTATGACTCCTCTTGCGGGAGGGCCTGGGGTGGTCACCCTCGGAGGGACGGGAAGTAGGGGGGGACTGCTTTGGCCAAGATGGTTTTGCGAGTTGAAAGCGTCCTGGAGACTGGTCGCAGGACAGTGTGAATGCAGCTAACACTCCTGAAGACTGCACTTAAGAATGGTTAGGATGGTGACTTGTACTACATTGGTAGCTTACCGCAGTGCATTCGTTTTTAAGCTAAAAAAGGTTGCTAGGAGAGCATTTACGTCCTGGGGTGGTTGTAGGACTTCAGTGGGACGCCCCCCCCCCCCCGCCATCGCTGTGCACGCACGTGGTGTGGCAAGGTCACATAATGAATCCTGCTCCTCTGGCCCTTGCCCTACGAAGGACGGTCCCTGCAGCCGTGGTGGTGCTGGCTGCTCGCTGTGGCAGGGGACGAGCTTCTCGGCAGAAGCGGTGTGCAAGTCAAGGCCAGGTGGCCAAGCGCTGCTGTGGGGGTGGCCTTGGACTCCCTTCTCAGTCAAGGATTTGGGCAGTTTCTGAGCCACACCTGTCCTGCCCTGTCCCACTACCATCAGCTTGTGTCTCCGTCCTTCTGCCCTTGCACCCGACAACCCATCTGGAGCAGGTCTGCAGTGCCTGCCTCCCTGGTAACCCCCTGCCCTGCAGGAGCTCCTGGGCGGTGCTGAGGAGGAACCCGCAAGAGGACCAGGGGCCACATTTTGCTGTTTTCTCTGGACTCAGGCCCCTGTGAGTCCCAGGAAGGCCAGCTGGTGGGAGGAGAGCTCAGGGTTAAGGGCCAAGTGTGGGGGTGCGGGGGAAGCGGGCTCAGTCCCGCCCTCCCTTCTCTGTGTGAGGGCCAGATGATCCCTTTCATAGGGTCCTTGTGATAGTAAATGACAGAATGCGGGGACAGGCCTGGAACACAGTGAACTCTCAGCAAACTAATTTCTATAAATTGTTAGTTTTTGAGTGTTTAGTAGTGTGTGTATAATTTGTTTCCGAGAGAGAAGGATGGGGATGGGGGGAGGAGGGGAAGGTTTCCAGGCCCAACCACAGGAGCTGGATGCTTCCTGGGGTGAGGAGCCTTCCACACTTCTCCCCACCCTCAGCCACGACCCCTGTCAGAACAGGTCAAGAGGTCCAAATACCCAGTTCCCCGGAACCCCAAAGGACCCCACCCCCTCAGCTAGTCCTCCCTCAGTGGACAGAGGCCTGGAGGGGGGCAGGGACACCCCCGAGCTGAATCTTCCAGCCCAGGCCTCTCTCCTCAGCCCAAGGGGAGCCCCCTCTCAGTCTACCGCCCACACGCCCAGCTTGCCAGATGTGGCTTGAAAGCCATTTCCTCTGTCCCCGGGGAGTTCACTCATCTGTAGGAAGTCTCAGTAAAGAGGAAACCTCTACAGGTGTCCAAAAGCAATTTAGAAGTGATACTTCCCAGGAGCAGTATTGGAAAAACCTCATCGCAGCACAGCCTGCATCTCACCTGGCAGGCGAGAGTGGGGAGCACCTGTGGTAATCAGTCTCTAAATTCCTGTGAACTCTCTAGGAGAGGCAGCCAGAAGGTCGAGGCCCAGCAGGGCCAGGGTCCAAGTGAGACACAGCCAGGACAAGTCCCCCTCGTTTCCCATTTGCATGACAACAGCCAGCGGTAATTGTGCAGTTGCAACAATCATCATTTTATTTTTTATTTTTTTTAAGATTTTATTTATTTATTTGAGAGAGAGAGAATGAGAGATAGCACAAGAGGGAAGAGGTTCAGAGGGAGAAGCAGGCTCCCTGCTGAGCAGGGACTCCCCCCCCCCCCCCCCCGATGCGGGACTCGATCCCGGGACTCCAGGATCATGACCTGAGCCGAAGGCAGTCGCTTAACCAACTGAGCCACCCAGGCACCCAACAATCATCATTTTAGAAAAGAGCTAATATTTCTTGTGTGCTTGCTGTGGGTTATAACACTGCTCCAGGTGCTTTGACAGAGACTATCTGTCTCGATCTTTATCACAACAACAGAGTAGACACTTCTACTCTCTCCATTTTACATGGGAGTAAACTGAGCTCAGAGCAGAGAAACCAAGCCAGGAAGCTGGCATGAGCAGGGTTGGGATTCTAGAAGTCAGATGGGCACAGGATATGAATCCCTGGTTGGACGCTTCTTGTGGGGGTCAAACCAGTGTGTGCAAAAGCACTCGGGAGACTGTGCATGGAGTTATTAATAAAATAAACAAACTCCTTCTCTAGATTGTCTCAGAACCAAACCTATAACCAGCCCGCTTTTTCTTCAAGAATGGTCAGTAGGGTCCACCTTCCCAGAGGAGGCCAAGGAAGGGGCTGGTTTCAATGGCGACGGTCTCAGAGTAGAAAACCCGGGCCATGTTGGAACCAGTCAGCATTTCTCTGATCTGAGTAGAACTCATTTGATCCAGTTACATTTAGCCTGAATCAATTTAAAAGGTCTAAGTTAGGGCACCCGGGTGGCTCAGTCGGTTACGTGTCTGCCTTCAGCTCAGTCATGATCCCAGGGTCCTTGGGATTGAGTCCTGTGTCCGGCTTCCTGCTCAGTGGGGAGCCTGCTTCTCCCTCTCCCTCTGCTGCTCCCCCTGCTTGTGCTCTCTCTCTCTCTCTCTCTCTCTCTCAAATAAATAAATAAAATCCTAAAAAAGAATAAAGGTCTAAATTAGTGTGATCCAGTCAGATCACGTTAGAACCAGTGTTTCTCTTGATCTGGTCAGAATCAGAATGAGCTGGGACTGGCTTGCACTGGTTAGAAGTGGTTTGGGCCTGTTGTGACTGGTTTGATGCAGCCAGAACCTGCCTGGAACGGTCCTAACCCCCGGCTCTGGTTTTTACAGCAGCAGCTCCGAGAACATATTAGAAGTTGGGGCGCAGCCGGCTAAGATGCAGAAGCGTGGCGTAGGCAGGTCAGGGTAGGGAGACCCAGGTCTGGCCCTGCCCGGGGAGGGTGTTGAATGCCAAGCTGGAGAGCGTATGATGTCCGAGCCACACTCACACCACACATCACCCCTGGAGTGCTGCACAGGCCACATGCCTGTAAATCAATTAGCCTTTTGCCCAATGATTAATGGGAGGGAAGCTTTCATCACTTGTTCTGGGTAAATTATTGCATATGGAAGCACATCTTTGATTTTATGAGTTCTTGCTGGAGCATGAAATTTCCTGGAGAGGGTTCCCTGAGGAACGTGGAGCTCCTGTAGCTCTCCCGTGCCCCGCCCCGGCCATGTGTACCCCACTCCCTGCCTCCCCCTTGCTGCCTCCTCTTCCCCTCCCTTCCCAGCTTTGTTTCTCCAGGAGTCTCCGTGGTATCTTCCCGGGCCAAAGGGCTCCCCAGGGCCCAGGAGTAAGGAAGGCTGGAAGAGGTGGTGTTTGCCCAACCCAGGGCCGGTTGTGCCTTGTAGACAACAAGTGTGATGGGGAAGGGAGAGATGGCCCAGCACAGAGACTGGCGTCTCACCGTGTGGGGCAGATATAATCTACACAGGCCAGGCCAACCTACAGACAGGGAACTAGGAGTGGTGAGGGGCCAGGGCATCCAGGGGGCTTCCTACAGAAGCAGGTCTACAAAGCCATGGGTGGCTCCAGATAGGAGTCCAAAGTAGATACCCAGATGGTTAGAAGTTTTCGGGAAGATCCTTCAGGATGCACATAGGCTCGACCCTCCTTTTCCCAGAGGCCCTGAGTAGAAGGGGCTGGCTCCAGGCCACACAACTGGGACAAGCAGGGGCTCCAGCCCCCTGTCCAGAGCGTTGCCTCCCTCAGGAAGTGGTGTCTGTCTTCAGGGCTCTTCCATCCACCCTGCCCACACCTGGAGCACCAGCCTGACCCCTCTCCGAGCCCCCCTGAGCGGCTGGGAACTCAGATCAGCCGTGGTGTTTAAGAGCATGGGTCCTACAGGCTCTGGAGGCAGATAAACCTGGATCTAAGTCTGTGACCCTGCTTTACTAGCTGAGCAACCTTGGGCAAGAGTCTTCACCTTTCTGAGCCTCAGTTTACTTGTCCATGAAATGGGTATAATACTAGAAGTCAGCTCATAGGATTGTTGGGGAGTTTAAATGAACTGATAAGCAAAGTTCATGCTATAGTGTGTAGCCATTCACCTAGTGGTTAATCAATAATACTGTTAACATCTACCGTAATGATTATTATTATCACTGAGCCCTTATTCTTGGTCATAGAGGCACTAGAAGACGACTCTAAGGACCTGGGTTCAAGTACCTGCTCAGCACTATCTTACTTGATATGTGGCTCAGTTTGCCCATCTGTAAAGGGGGTTAGGTACCTCTGTCCTGCCTGCCTCCCAAGGTGGTTGTAAGAATCCAGAAATGTGAAAGTGCTTTGAAAACTGACTATTCTGGGGGCACCTGGTTGGCTCAGTCAGTTAAGCATCTGCCTTCGGCTCAGGTCATGATCTCGGGATCCTGGATCGGGTCCCACGTCAGGCTCCCTGCTCAGTAGGAAGTCTGCTTCTCTCTCTTCCTCTGCCCCCTCCCCATCGCTTGTGCTTTCTCTCTCTCTCTCTCAAATAAATAAATAAAATCTTTAAAAAAAAACCCTGACTATTCTGGGGAATACGGAGATGACTGCCCACTTCTCCTTCTGGGATGCTGCCAGAAATGTGGTCAGTGGTCAGCCCCTTCAGTTGGGCTCAGCTGCAGATACCCGCCTCACCCAAGGCCGGGGCCTTCCCAGGGCAGCCTGCAGCCAGGGACTGAGCAGGGGGAGGGCACAAAGACCCAGGCATTTGGGCCCACAAGGGATACTCTGTTGGGCACTGGCCGAGCCTGCATCCTCAGACCTACACTGAGGTTCACCTCTGCCCACTCCTTCCCCCCTTTTTCTTCTCACATATGTTGACCCCTCATAACATCTTACACCCCAAACTTCACCACTGACTGCTTTCAGGGAGCCCAAACTGCAAAAACTGTATAACAAGGAGGTTACCTTGCTAACGCCACTGTGTTCATTCCTCAGAGAAGGCAGCCCCTGGGGCCCAGACCAGCCACCCTTGAAAAATACATCCTTTCATGCCTGGCTCAGATTCCTAGAAATCTGGAAACATCGTTCCACTTGGAGGGAGGCTGTCCGAGTAAGTTCTGTTAGAGTTGCCGGTAAAGCTTCAATGCGGGATGGGAGGTAAGAAGAGCTGCACGCCTAAACACACACCTCTTTCTAGAAGGCCCCTCCTCCCATCCAAGTACTAACCAGGCCCGACCCCGCTTAGCTTCTGAGATCAGATGAGATCGGGCGCGTTCAGGGTGGCATGGCCGTAGACTAGAAGGCCCCTCCTGAGTGAGCCTGGGCTGTGAGTGCCTCATGCACAGCGACGACCTGATTCCCGGTCCCCGCCAAGCCCCTGGTAGAACCACTGATCTCTGCTGGTGCCGGTAGAGTCTTCACAGCTCACAGTGATGTGAGGAAACAATGCAGTGGATTTTAAGGATGTGATTATGCTGATCATAATTATCTGTGATTAATATGCCTTCATAACACTGACAATAGATTGTAGTTTGTTATCTTTTTAAATGACTTCACTTGGCAAAAGAAACTTCACCCTGGAAATCTAGGTCTGGGGACCACTGACGGGTCCCAAATCTCCAGAGGAGGCTCCTTGTGCCACTGATGGTGGCCTGAGCACAGAGAGGGTTGGCAGCCCACTGACCTTGGCCTAGCGACCAGCTGGGCACCTTGGCCCTGGCCATGTCTGGGGCAGCCGATGGCTTGCTGACTGTCCTTGCTGAGAAGAAGGAGCTGTAGGTGGGGGTGACCTCAGGTCCCCTTGTGCCTGTAAGGTGCCCATGGGGAGCTTCCCAGGGGAGAATTCAAGGAGGAGGGGCTGGTATGGGCAGGCAGGCCAGAGGTGGCTGTCCCTCAGCCCCCTTCCTTCGGTCCTGCCAGAAAAGGAATGAGGGCCAGAGTGGGCACCCTCCACATGAAGGGTGAGTCCCCATCATCACTCCTGGATTAATTGCCACCCCACCCGCCCGCCAGGTGCCAGCCCGCATGTCCCCAGCTCTGGGGCTGCTATTAATGACATGTTGCAGCAGCTTTACGAAGCGTGGCTCGGAACAATTTTACACCTCATTTGATTTATGTTCCCGGATTTGCTTCTCTCTCAGAGGCTCCCTCCCTCTGGAGAGACAGCATGTGTCATCCACTCTGGCTTTCTTGCGTTCCCACAGAGCCAGTCCCTGTGTCAAGAGGGGCCAGCCTCAGACCCGAGATCCTGAGCAAACAGCTCCGTGACCCAGCTCTTCTTCCAGGGCTCTCTCTCCAGATGTCCCTGAGCCAGGACGTCTGTGACTGAGGCCTTCACAGGTGGGCTTCCTAATGACAGAGGCCCGGAGCAGGGAAAGTCCCTGGGGAATTGGTCACCAGCCCTCCCTGCCCCCATCTTACAGATGGAGAAACTGAGGGTTGGAAAGAGTCCTCCGTGTCTTCAAGACCCTTCTGAAGGTCACATTGCTAGTTTGTGGCAGATGCCCGCCTCCCTCCTCTGCATAAAAGAGGGCTGGGTCCTCACAGGGAGTCACCAGGTCAGCTGTGAGATGGACTCTGTCCAGACCGTGTCCTTGACGTAGGCTGAAGAATAGACAAACAAGAAGGCCATTGGGTCCACCTCCCTCATTGCAGAAGGAAGGAAGGCAGGCTGAAAGAGGAAGAGTGACTCCCTGAAAAGCACACAGCCAGGGGCACCTGGGTGGCTCAGTTAGTTAAGCATCTGTCTTCCGCTCAGGTCATGATCCCAGGGTCCTGGGATCTAGTCCCACGTCAGGATCCTTGCTCAGTGGGGAGTCTGCTTCTCCCTCTCCCTCTGCCTGCCGCTCCCCCTGCTTGTACTCTCTCTCTCTCTGTGTCAAATAAATAAATAAAATCTTAAAAAAAAAAAAAAAAGGCACACAGCCAGTAGCATGCAGGTTCTGGGCTAGAACCCTGGCTTCACAACCCTAGGATCTTACCAACCTTCTCCCTAAGAGGCAAGAACATTTCTACAACTACTTCTTCTCATTCACTCACTTTTGAATGAAAGCCTCCCAGGAGCCTGGCTGGGTGTTAAGCTCAGAGGGCATGAGGATGGGCCAGACAGAGAAGCCCCCGGCTGTCACAGCCCAGTGTAGCAAGGCAGTGAGGGAACGTGTGGGCCCCAGCAGTGCACCCCTCCCTCTGCTTGGGGAACTCCTGCCATACTGAATCTGGCTTGCAGGCCGAGCCCACCTCCCACCACAGAAGCCAGAAATGCCAGTAACCCACAATCGCAGCCTCCCTTGAGATACGTGAACAAGGTTGGACTAGTTAGATGTACCTGTCCCAGTTTATACTCAAGCTGGTGACACAAAGAGGGGGCAAGGATATTCTCGGTGGCCACAGGGCTGGGGCAGTTGCAGTAAGATCGAGTGCCTCAAGGCAGAGGCAGGGCTGATGGCATTGGTGGTGTGGGCCCCAGTGTCCCCCTGGCCACTTCTGGCCCCTCATGTGGGTGATATTTCCCACCAGGGTGATGCCTCAGCCCACTTGGAGGACAGGGGAGGCTCTCAATATTCTTAAAATATAAACTTTTCATTTCAGAAACTTTCAAAGATATATGAAATTAGAACAGTACAAAGACACCCCCCCCACGTATCCCTCACCAAGCTTCAAAATTCACTGCCATTCTGCCATTCTTCTTCATCTTTCCTCCTGTAAAATCCCCAAATGTATTTTTCCTCAAAAAATGTTCATGGCAAATTTACTTTCCAGAAGAGTTTTAGATTTACAGAAAATTTGAGCAGATAGTTCTATAACTTCCCATAAACCCCATCCCATACCCAGTTTCTCTTATTATTGACACCTTATATTAGTACGGTACATTTGTTACAAGTAATGAACCAATGCTGATAGGTTATTATTAAGTAAAGGGCATACTTTATCAGATTGCCTTAGTTTTTACCTAATGCCCTTGGCCTGTCCAGGATCCCAGACCAGAGACCACATCCCATTTAGTTGTCTCCTTAGGCTCCTCTGGGCTGTGAGAGTTTCACAGACTTCCCTTGTTTTTTGACAATCTTGACGGTTTTGAGGACTGCTCATCAGGTATATTGTAGGATGCTCCACTCTGGGTGCTTGTCTACTGTTTTTCTCAGGATTCGATCGGGGCTATGGGCTTGGGGGAGGAAGACCACAGAGACAAAGGGCTATTTCCATCACATCATAGTAAGGGCACTGTACTGTGACAATGGGATATAGTAAGAAATATATATTTGGTCTTGTCCCTGGTTCCTGATACTGAGCTTCTAAAACCCTTACACTTTTCTGAGTGATAGGAGTACCTTCTGCTATAATATTTAGTCTTCATCTGTGGTTCCTGATACAAGAGCTTTAGGACCCTTGGAACAGTCCTGAGTGATGAGCGCCTTTGTATGCTGACCAGATAGATGACTGTGGCTGGGGGCCTGTAACTAGCTTCTGGATGGGGACTTGTTGCCAGAAAGACCAGGGCAAGATTGGAGGGTAGGAATTTTGGTCCCTCCCTACCCCCATTCTCTGGGGCGAGGAGAGGGGCTGGAGATGGACTTACTAATGGATCATGCCTACCTGCTAAAGCCTTCATAAAAATCCCTAAACTATGGAGGTCAGAGAGCTTCCAGGTTGATAAACACATCCGTGCGCTCTGATGTTCGTATGGGAGGGACCCAAGTACCTTTGCTTCAGGATCCTTCTGGATTTTATTTTTGTGTACCTCTTCAACTGGCTGTCCCTCTGTACTCTTTATAATATCCTTTATAATGCCACCGGTAAATGTAAGCGTTTCCCTAAGTGCTGTGAGCTGTTATAGCAAATTATCAAACCCGAGGAGAAGGTAGTAGGAACCCTCAATTTGTAGCCAAGTCAGACAGAAATGTGAGTAACATGGACATCCACTTCTTGTGATTGGTGTCTGAAGTGGGGGCAATTTGGTGGGGCTGAGCCCTTAACCTGTGGCATCTGCGTTGACTCTGGGTAGTATCAAAATATAATTAAATTGTAGGACCGCCAATCATTGGTGTCCATGGAACATTGGAGAATTGTTTCGTGTGGAAAATCCACACATTTGGTATCAGAGGTGTTGTGAGTAGAGAACGTTTTTCTTTCACAGACTTTCCTTGTTTTTCATGACCTTGACAGTTTTGATGAGCACTGGTCAGCTCTATTGGGAGATGCCCCCCCTCATTGGAATTTGTCTCCTGTTTCTCTCATGATTATACTGGGGTTATGGGTTTGGGGGAGTAAAAATCACAGAAATCAAGTGCAACTTTTCATCACACCATATTAAGTGTACATACCATCGACATGATTTATCGTTGTTGATGTTGGCATTGATTACCTGCTGATGTAGTATTCGTTAGGTTTCTCTACTGTTGAGTTACTCGTCTCCTCCCTTTCTGTACTGAACTGTTTGGAAGGAAGTCCCTATACGCAGCCCACGATTAAAGAATTAAGGAAATGTTCTCCTGCTCCCTGAAGGTAGAGATTCTACAAAATATATTTTAAAGCAACGTCTAGACATCCTATCATTTCATTTCTAAATATTTTAGCATGTATCTCTAACAGATATGAACTTAAAACCCACATATCCAGGGGCACCTGGGTGGCTCAGTTGTTAAGCGTCTGCCTTCGGTTTGGGTCATGATCCCAGGGTCCTGCGATTGAGCCCCGCATCGGGCTCCCTGCTCCGCAGGAAGCCTGCTTCTCCCTCTCCCACTCCCCCTGCTTGTGTTCCCTCTCTTGCTGTCTCTCTCTCTCAAATAGATAAATAAAATCTTTAAAAAAAACAAAACAAAACCCACACATCCAGCTACATTACCGCTATGCCACCCAGCACCACCAACAGTGATTCTTCACTATTTAATATCCAGACCATGCTCAATTTTCCCTGTCTGAAAAAAAAAGTATTTCTATGGTTGGTTTATTCAAATCAGAACCCAAACAATATCCACCTGTTGGATTTAGCTAACATGCCCCTAAATGTCTTTCCATTTTTAAAAGTTTTCCTTCCTTTTTTTTTTTTTTTTTTTTTTTTTGGTTTGTGCCTCTTATTTCCTGAAGAATTAGGGTCAATTCTTTAAGAGCATTTTCAACCTCTGGTCTTGGCGGATTGTTGTCTCATAGTTTTGTTTAATATTTCCTCTGGCCTCTGCATTTCTTGGAAACTGGTAGTTATATCAGAGGCATAATCAGATTCAGGTTCATTATTTTGGCATCATATCAGGACATATAAATGTCCAGATGTCCATCTTTTCATGATGGTGAGATCGACCAGGGGTTGACACGTTCTCAACATTTCTGCTCATGGGCTTAGCAACTGCTGCTCATTGATGCCTGGACTGATAACCTCTCAATAAATCCCTTTCCTTCTTAAAGAGAGAAGTCAGTTTCTGTTGCTTGCAACCAAGAGCTCTGCTGGATAAATCCTGGGAGTCCAGTCTGGTGCTTTTTGAACTCAACTTGGCAAATGCCTGATTGAGTGCCTACTCCTGTAACGCGCATAGCGTGGACATTAAGAGAGAGGTCTCTGGATCCAGAACTGCCTGAGTTGAGATCCCACCTCTACCCCTAACTAGCTGTAGGCTCTGGGCAACTTTCCTCAGTTTCCTCACCCAAAAAATGGAGATGCTGCTGATGGTAGCAATGCCTACCTTACAAGGTTATCATCAGAACTGAAGTTGCTAATATATGCACAGTGCCTTGCACACAGCAAGCATTCAATAATTGTTACCTGATATTACAGGAATACTAATGATTTTTTATTTTATTTCATTCCTACTTCTTTTCCTCTCCCCCCCCCACCTCCTTAGGTGATTTCACCCATCCCTGGAGGTTGACTATCATTTTGCTTAATACCTTGGTGTCAAGAATGACCTTGACTGAGGGATACACCACTGATATAAATATTTTTGTTTTGTTTTGTGTGGAGGGGGGGCAGCCTCCAGGAAATGTAAACTTTGACTCTAAGACATAGCCATTTCAGAATTGTTACAGTCAAGCCTGGGATTTGTGCTTAGAACTGAGAACATTTGATATATTGTGACAACTTCCTCAGCCACACTAACTAAAACAACCCACTACCCTTAAGTTAGTGGAGTTGGGGTTGTGGCCTTTCCTTATAGGGCTTGATTTTCATACCTGGCTCTGTATGGCTTGGGCGAAAGACATGAGGAACCTCGGCTCTGTGCTAAGTGCTCTGGGTGTTGGGAGCTGGTTACTACAAGGACAGGGAAGTAGATTTGTCCCTGCCACCCTTGGGGGAGCATGCCCGGATGGAAAAAGAACTCACTCTTAGGTAAGGGGTTCAGTAGACATGGTCTGTGCCCCTGGACCACCAAGACAAGGCTGAGAAAGCAACCCGATGCAGGCATCATTGAGTGGCTATTCCCAGATACAAATCTGAGGGATTTGGGCACTTTCTATAAAATAGTTCTGCAGTATTATAATTGTGATTAGGGAGTTCATTAGGAATCCCACACCTTAAGGGCTGGTGGAGAGAGATCCATGGGTGAGAGACAACTGGTAGTAGCTCTCCAGCACCATAGCTGCACTCAGGGACAGTGGTGGAGGCAAATCCTCCCAGTGTGAGAACTTCTGAGTATGTTCCTTCATGGACATGGCTAATGGTTTGGTCAGAGACTTGGAAGAACACAATTGGAAATTTGATGACAAGGAGCTCTCCAAATGGTCTTAGAGGTGAAGGCATTTGTGTCCTATGTGAATGCTCATCAAAGAATGATCTGCACAAAACGTGATTTTAGTAATATGGTCAGTGAGATGACCCATTCTGTGTATGTCACTGGGCTCATAAACAAAGCAGCCATGAGGGCACGGATGTAGGTTTTACCTGGACCCAGCAACGTGGACTTCTACTCACCTAGACCAATCTGGCTACAGTCACTGTTGAATATGCAACCTACCTACCAACAGCAGAGACCAACCCAGAGCTCCCAAGGTGGCACCACTCTCTGGAGAGACAAGCCAAATACCTGCTGACAGGTCAATTATATTGGACCACTTACATTTTGGAAGTACTTTTTTTTTTTTTAACTGGGATAGGTGATTATTCTGGATATGGATTTGTCTTCCCTGTCCACAATGCTTCTGCCCACACCACCATCCATGGGTTTACAGAAGATCTTATTTACTGTCGTAACATTTCACACAGCATTACTTCTGACCAGGGAACTCATTTCACAGCTAATGAAGTGCATCAGTGGATTGTGCTCATGGAAGTCACTGGTCCTACCATGTTCCCCATCGTTCTGAAGCATCAACCTAATAGAACAAGGGGAATGGCCATTTGGAGATCTAGATTTGGAGCCAGACAGCCCTGGGTATGAATTCCGCCCCTGACAAGTACAGTTATGTACATTGGCTAAGCTAGATCTGTTTCCAGATAAGGGAGAATGCACACTAAAAATATGGCAGCTCTGATCATCAGTCTGAACAAATAAGCAGAGGTATAATCGTAGGTAACAAATAATCAACCAGAGAGCCTCACAGATGTTCATCATGGTGTTGTTTATAGTCGCAAAAGGATGGAAATGACCTAATAGCCATTAATTGAGGATTGCCTAAAAAATTGTGATGCATCAGTCGAATAAAATACCATGTAGCTGTTAATGTGTTAGAAAAGTATTTAATAAAAGGGAGAGATAGTCATGGTAGACTACTAGGTGAAGAAAGCAAGTTATTTATTAAAAAGCAAGTCATTTTAGTGTTTTTTTTTTTAAATATATGTCATGCATAAAACTCATGCTTAAATGGTATAAGGTGTAATGGACACAGTTATTCTCTCTGGGAGAAGGGAAATTGGGTGATTTTCATTTTTTACTTTTGTTTGCCATGTTTTCCAAATTTGTTTTAATGACTATGTGTCACATTTGTAGGATTAAAAAAAAAACAAATGCCCCCCAACCCCAAAATGATGTTTTTAATGTAGAGAGGCAGAGGATGGGCTCTGCGAACCCTATCCCAGGCAGGCTTCTGTACCTGGGGGATCCTGGCTGGCAGTAAGATTTCAGCCACATCATTTCTATGACCTCCGAGTCACAGCGGTTCCTTGGCCTAACTCCACCCCTACCCAGGCAGTGTCCTAACCCTAGCTAGTAGGATGGGAGAATGACACAGTGGCCACCTCCATGACCAGGACCAGCTAGGCCACATTCAGAGCATCTGACAGGAATGTGGTGGCCTGAGAGGGACGGCTGGGTCTCTGACACCCCGGGCCTGCGATTATTGGCGACGGTTCACAAAGACACTGGACTTCAGTCTGGCGAACTGAAAATATTTTTCAGTGGACCCCCAGTATTTGACTGGAGAAACAATAATATTCCTTCTCTGGATGTCAAACATCCGGATAAATAGGAGCCTTTTTTTCCCCGCCGGCTCTCTTCCCCGAGTGTTACAAAGGATGCTCTGACATAGATTTTTGGAAGGGACTCACCTCGCCAGGGTGATGGCCAACTGGAGCCACAGGGAGTGCTTATTTTTAAAAAGAGAGGGAAATAGGTGGCCCCATCACGGGTTTGCTCAAAGGGCCTGGCTTCCTCAGGAGGGAGAGCATGGGCTAGTGGGACCCGCCCTCTGAGTCCAATGGAGGACTCGGAGTGTGTGGTATGTGTCCAGGCCCCTTCTCTGGCCCTGGAGGGAGGCAGGGCAGGGGGACCCTGGTGGGGAGAATGTATCCCACCCAGAGCTGGGGTTGTGGATGCAGGCAGAGTCAGGGAGCAGTGTAGGGGTAGGGCATAGAGAGGGAGGTTGAGGGCAGACACTGATTGAAGAACTCCCACTATTTTCACTGAACTGGAACCCAAAGACTACCAAGCCACAGAAAGTCGATCTCACCCAACAGCTGGGCAAATCCAGTGGATTTGGCCAAACCTTGAAATTAAATGAAGGCATCTCTCACAAGTCCTCCCCCAACTATAACTGGCATTTGGGGGATCCGTTGAAGAATTTATGGGAAAGAAGGCAGAGAAGAAAATAATCCTATGCCTTTCTCAAGGTGGAAAGTGAATCATGAAAAGCTTTCCAATTCTGTAGGTTCCACTGAGCACTGTCTTAATCCTGTTCAGCCAGCAACCCTTGGGCTGGGCTTTCTGTCCCCTAACTCACTGCCTATCTCCACATTGCAGGCACTGCCTGCTTCCTGACATTGGCTGCGCTCTGCCTGGGTTTCTGGACCCCGCTCCCCACGCCCCAAGGGCCATGGTATTTTTTTTTTTTTTTTTACCTCCTTCCAACATTTCGTCCTGGTCTGGCTCATCCTGAGGGGCAGACGGCTGACCTGTCTTTCCCTCTGATGGGACATGGTGGCCTTACCCAGCCTAGAGACATGCTCTTACTCTGTAATGATCATACCTTCACAGGCAGAACTGGCCCTCACTTGAGTACCCTTCTATCACACATGCTCCAGAGGCAAACTCAACTGCTTTGGGATAAACTTGAGTCTCTTCACCAGAAGTCTTGGAAAGCCTAGTCCATGCCCCCTCCTGTTCGTGTTGACTGGATTGAACCCAGGCCCCAGCCACACATGGAAATCCAACCCCTCTGCAAAGGTTCCATCAGTGAGCCCCGCTCTGCACCTTCACTTCCGGTCCCCAGTTCAAACCACCTTGTTCTCTTTGTTGGACTATTGCAATGGCCTCCTTCCCCTTTCCACTCGGGTCTCCAGCTGGTCTACTCACTGTGCAGTGGTTCTCCTGCTTAAAACTCTTCTGGGTCCACCATGGCACTCAGTACAATCCGGGCTCCTCGCCCAGTGGCCCTGCCATCATCCGTTGCTTACAGCTCGTCTGCGTCCACGATCCTCCGTACCCCAGCTTGCCACGCTGGCCTTCTGTCCGTTTCTCTCTGTGCCCACCACTTTCTTGCCTCGGGGCCTACCCCACTACTGTTCCCCCTGGCTGGAACACCCTCTCTTCACCAAGAAGCTGGCTCCTTGCAATTCCTCGTCCATCAAGTCCAAGCTTCCAAGAGGCTTTTCCTGGCCATGTGAGCCAAGAAAGTCCCTCATGGCATTCTCCTCTTTCCCCTCACGGCATTACCATACTTTAAAGTGGGCATCTAGCTGGCCATTCACTGGGTTGCCATCTGTCTTGACCACTGCTCCATTAGGGCACAAACTCTGGCTGCCCTGTTCATCCCTATGTGGCATCACCCACTATGAAGAGAAGTCCAGAAATATTTCCTGAGTGAGTAGGTAAAGGAAAGAAAGAGAGTGAAGATGCGGCATTCAAAGGGCACCAGGAGGCAGTGGGATCAGAGAACACGAAGGTGGACTCTCAGGTCTGATGGTCCTCGGCTGGGGCCTGGGCTTGGTGGCATTTTACCTGCATGACCTCGGGCAAATTATTTAGTCCCCCTGCACCTCAGTTTCCTTATCTTTGAAAAAAAAAAGCTTAGAATGATTTCCTTGCTAGGTGACTTTGAAAATTAAAGGTAATAAATTACGAGAATGTGACCCAATACCTGGCAGTAAACAAGTTTATTCATTTATCCGCAAAATACATACTGAATGTATACAGGGAGGGGCGCCTGGGTGGCTCAGTCGGTTAAGTGTCGGACTCTTGACTTTGGCTCAGGTCACGATCTCAGGGTCCTGGGATCGAGCCCTGCATGGGGTTCCCCGCTCAGCGGGGAGTCTGCTTTTCTCCCTCTTTCCCCTGCCCCTTCCCCTGCTGTCTCTCTCAAATAAATAAATAAATAAATAAATAAATAAATAAATAAATATTTAAAAAGGGGGAAAAAAAAAAAGAAAACATATAGAAAGTGGGACCTGTGCTCGGGACTCGGGGCGACACAGGCGCTTTATTCATGGATGATACCATTCGTTGGCTCTATAAATTACAGCTATTCAGAGTAATAGTAGTACCACTACTGGTAATAACAAACAGAATGTTAGGAAATTCTCCAGCCAGTGAATGAGCCACGCCTGATGGAAGGTGGCCTGGGAAAACCAGGAGATGAGAGAAGGGAACAGGGTGTGAAGAGAAAATACAGGAGTGAGTGTGTGTCGTTTACTATAAATTGTCCTTTGATCTTTCTTTAATGGTTGGCTAGATTTTCCATGTAACTGAATTCAAGAATTCTCTGACCAAAGTGTTCATTCACTGGAAGGATAAGTATACGGGGGTTGCTTTCAGGCGGGAAGGGTTCAGAGGTGAATTTGGCATTGTCTCTGCCCTCAAGAGGCGTACAAGGGAACAAAATATACAAAAGGATCCTATCACAAGGCCGACTCCAAAGAGCCACACATGAAGGATAACAGGGATTCGGAAAGAGGAGCAATAGGCTTGACGGGGAGCTGGCATTTGGTTAGACAAGAGGACACGTGAGAGACAGAAGGAGAGAACGAGCATGACATAGGGAAAGAAGTTTGCGATATGGAGCCTGACGACCTGTTTCCAAACCCTGGCTTACAATTTGCACCTAGAAAAACCAGTTTCTCTGAGCCTCCGTTTTCTCACCTGTCACATGGGGATAATAATACCTCTGCATTGTTGTGATTATTTTGTGCGGTCAAACACACACACACACACACACACACACACACACAGGTTTCCCAGGAAATGTCAGAGCCATGGGACTGAAAAACGCTTCCTTCTGGGGAGCTCACCAGCCAGCTTGTCCCCATGACTGTCCTCACCTTGCAAGGAAAGACAGATTCCATAGGCCTGGGGGCCATGTGGTCCATGATGGTGATTTGTGACCGTGGTGAAGGTGCCACATCCTGCCCTGCTCACTGCTCTACACCCTTCCACTTAATCCATCCAAGATAGAAATGGCACTTCCCCAAATCCCAAACCACTCCCATTTCCAGTCAGAGGAGTTTCAGGAACCCTAGGCTGAGCCCAGCATCTGAGCCAAGGTGGGCCATGAGCCCAGGCTGCCAGAGATGCCAGTGGGCTGAAGTCGGGCTTGGCAGAGACTGGCTAGCCGTTCACCAAGCCCACTGCCTCTTCTTCCTGGGCTCACAGCTAGACTCCATCCTTGGAGTTGGATGAGGCCATGCAACATGGTTCTGATCAATGAAGAGTGACAGAGGGGTGCTCTTTCCAGGCCTGACCATTAAAAGCCTTCCACACTCTTACTGTTGGTCAACTGCCAGTGATCCCATGGCATGACTTTGGAAGCCATTTTAAAGATGCTATGGCCGCCATCAGCCAACATCTCCAATGACTTCATGGACAAGGATGTCCCCACATTCACCACACTTGGACCCAGGCTAGAAGCACCCTAGACTGAAATAAATTTCTTTTCTGTTCACCCATGATATGTTTGGGTCTATTTTTCACAGCAGCAATACCTAACTAATACTTCAGGGTTTGGGTATCTTACCTGAGGAGGATCTAAGCAGGAAGGGCCAAAGAGCAGATCTAAATCAGCATCCTTGGAGGATGTAAGATGTTGCAACCAATGTGCCTCGATACCAAACACAAGATCTGTGGGGGTGTAAATGGAGTTGAGTATTAGGAACTGGGCAAGGTAGGTCAGACGTGGAGGGAGGTAGGTCACGGGGCTGTTGAAAGCAGCACAGTTTTGCACAGCCCGTTATCACAAGTCATGCTGGTTTCAAAGTTGTGGCCACTATTCTTGTACTTGCGCCTGCTTCATGCCTGGCTTGTTCCCCCTGCCCTTGACCCCGCCCCTGCCTCAGGCCCAAGCCCAAGTAACTGGGACCCCATATCATTTTCTTGGGCCCTGGGCCCTGACATATCCACGACACAGCCTGATGGCCCCAGATGTTTTACAGATGAGGAAAAGCAGACCCAGAAAAATGAAGGGACTAATTCATAAAGCCCAAATTGATCTTTCCACCTGGTCTTGGCTAGGGAGCATAGTTTCCAGCAAAATCCTGCCGTTTGAATGTCCTGGCCAGAACCTCCCCCAAAGGACTGCTTTTCTGCCCCCTTCCTCTCCTCTGGCAAGTTAGATTTCCAAGCCTGGCCATTGAGAATTAAAAGGAGCTGGTTTCTTCTGGTCCCAAAGCAAAACAAGCTGGTCAGTTTTCTGTCGGTCCCAAGGCAGCTCCTCACTGCCCCGGAGCCAAGCAGACACTGGCCAGTCTGTGTTCAGGGCTGAGGCTGCAGCACCCACTGGGTGGTAATGACTTCTCGGAGGGAGCTGGCCTCAGCTCAGACCGCTTCGGGTGGGGGGGTGGGGAATGAAGCTGAAGACAAAACTGTGCTTCTCGTAAAGGTCTCGTTCTAAAAATAAAGACCGAGTTAGCCTAGTGAGTGTCTGTAGGGATGCTTGTCTGAGTAGAGGAGTGTATTAGCTAGTCTGGGTTCTCCAAAGGAACAGAATTCATAGGAAATGTGTGTGTGCATATCTCTCTCTAGATATGAATGAACAGGACATATATATGTAATTGTGTGTATATGCTCACACGTGCACACACACACACACAATATTATATATATATAATAAAGAATTGGCTCATGTGGTTATAGAAGCTAAGCAGTCTCATGATCTGCAGGCAGCAAGCTGGAGACCCAGGAGAGCCTATGGTATAATTTCAGCGTGAGTCCAAAAGCCTAAGAACTGGAAGAGCCGATGATGTGAGCTCCTGTCTGTGTCCAAATCTGAAGGCAGAAGACCAATCACCAGCTTAATGGCAAGCACAAAGAGCAAATTCTCATGTACCCTGCCCTTTTGTTCTATTCAGGCTTTCAGTGGATTGGATGAGATCCACTCACATTGGGGAGCACAATCTGCTTTATTTAGTCTACTGATTCAAATGTTCATCTCATCTGAAAACACCCATACAGACACACACAGAATAACGTTTAACCAAATATCTGGGCACCCCATGGCCCTGTCAAGTTGACACATAAAATTAACATCACAAGAAGGGATAGAGCCCTGCAGAAGTTCCTGAGTAGGGGAGCCAGACTAAGAGTGCCAAGCAAGCCTTCTCCTAACAAGATCTGCATCCCAGTAAGATCAAAGCTTTCAGCTTTTGATAAACCCATTAGGACAAGGAAGGTCCTGAGGACTGAAACTAGTCTCAAATCTAGTTAAATAATAAAGACAATTTATTGTTTTATGTACCTGAAAATTTCAAAAGTGTGGGCTTCAGGCAAGGCTTGATCCAGTGGCTCAACAGTATCACAGGGATCCAGTTTCTTTCTGGTCTGTCTTTTTTGCCCTCCATGGACACACTGGGTTGTCAGAATTAGCAGGAAAAAATGACAGGATGTCTAGTTAAGTTTCAAATTAACAATGAATACTTTCCTTTAGTATAGATATGTCTCCCGCAATATTTGGGACATATTTAACTGAAAAATTATTTGTTTATCTGAAATTCAGATTTCAGAAGGTGTCTTGTATTTTATCTGACAACCCTATGCTAAGACTAAATCTCGCTTTTCCTCTCTCTCACTCTTCCTCCCTCTCTCTTGTTCACGTTCTCTTTTGCTGTGTTTGGTAGCACCTAGATGAAAGAGTATAGTACTTCTCCAGAGCCTCAAGCAAACACCTCTTTGTATCTTCTTGGCTTGAAATGCCTATTTCTGAAGCAGTTTCTGTGACTGTGGAATAAAATGAACTGATTGACTTGGTGAGGAGGCTATGGACCTTTTAAGAAAGCAGAAGAAGGAGAATAGATGTTTGAGGGCATCCAGTAGATATCTACTATGGTGGACTTTCCAGTATCAGTCACAGAATCCAAGCTCCTCAAGGTTGGATGGCACCTAATGATGACTTAGTCCAACCTGTAACACGATGCCTGAATTCCCCTTACATTTTCCGTCTTTATGTTCATATCTCTACTGACAGGGAGCTTCTCTCCTCCAACAAGCCCTTTCCATCTTAGGTTAGCCCTGACTGTTGGAAATTTGTAGCTGGAATCTTTTTCCTTGTATCTCCCACCCACTGGTACCACTGTAGAGGTATCTACAGGGCAGTTTTCTAAATCAGCTCTGGATTAATGAGCACCTACTCCACTCTAAGTGCTGGCCTATGTGATCTTTCATAGTTCATCTCATTTCATTCTCCCAACACCCTGGTGAAATAAGCCAGTCCCTTTCGATGGATGCAAAGACTAGGGAATTAAGTCACTTGCCCTAATTACACAGCTAGTGACAGAGCTGGATTTGAGCATATGCAAGTTCTGATGTCCCACCCACCTGCCCCTCTACCATGATGAGAAACCGGCCATCTTTCAAATATCCGATGACAGTGTCCTCGTTCCCTTGCTAGCTAGGGACCTTGTTCTTCAGTCTTTAAAGTTGATGTCCCAGATGGGACATGCTGCTCAGATGTGGTCAAGGGTAAAAGAAATGGGAAGGAGAAGCAATCGGTCCAGAGAGCCTTGTATACAAACCACTCATCAGTTGATTTCATTCACTTACCCACAGAAGCTGAGCACCTGGTGTGTGCAGATACCATGTGAGGCATTGTGGGGAGGAAAGATCATCTGTAGCTCATGGCCCAGAAGGGGAAACAGAGAGAAGACAAATAATTACAGTAAAATGTGACGTAGATATGTTTGAATAGCAACATGAATAGAATGCCATGAGTCTAGTGATGGGGAAGTCAAGGGGAAAAGGGCACTCCAGGCAGGAGGAACAACCCAGGGAAAGCACAGCGTGGTGAGTTCCCAAATTCAGGCAGGGGACTGAAGGAATGCCTGGATGTGAAGATACTTGGTTGTATCGTTGTATACGTTGCACCATGCACACGTACCGTTGTATACGTTGTACCATGCACGTGTACCAGTGGGACTGCCTTGACAGGGAGGATCTTTGCTTCCCAAGGCACCCCTGGCCTGGGCCTGCCTTCTTGGATCCCCATATTGTTTCTATTGCAAACTCTTTCTCCATACATTGCAATCAATTCGTGCTTCATTCCCACATAGGAAACTGTTTTGTGGCATTTGAAAACACCATAAATGGGCAAAGGACACAGGCCGGTTAACACAAAAAGGAATTTGGTTAGTAAACAGGCATGAGGAAACAGTCAACCTGGCCAGTAGTCAAAGAAATGCAAATTAAAACAACTGAGGTGCACATTTCCACCTGTTAAATTAGCAGCCATAACAAAAAGGTTTAGATGATTATATTCCATTCCAGTGAGGTCTGGGGAAAAGTAATAGCTCTGATATTGTTGGAAGCAGGACCAGCCATATGATCTGCAGGCCTGGTATAAACTGAAAATGTGGGGTCTCTTGTTCAAAAATTATTCATAATTTCAGGACCACAGCAGCAGAGCATTAATCAAATGCTGGGCTCTTCTAAGTCCTCCTTGGAGGTTGTATAAATGGGTACAGCCCTGTTACAAGAAAGGAGGTGTTCCTTCTCCCACCCAAAGCCAACCCCTCCACCAGTGTTTCGGACCTTATCCCCTCCCACCTACTCAGGGACTGGGTTATCAATGGTCAGTTCTCTCTTGACATTTACCCACTTGCTCTCAACCTGAGTTTTCCCATTGGCATTCAACCTACACACAAGTCCTCCTTTCTGGAAAGAAATACAAAACTGAAAGCCCTCCCTCAAGCTCTCACTCCGCTTCTTCCGGCTGTCCTCCTACACCCCTGTCTCAGCCACCCTTCTGGAAGGGGTTGTATAGACATGCCATCCCCCTGTCTTTATGTCCTAGCCATTTCTCCCTTCTGCTTGTCGCCATCATTAAAGGTCTTGCCAAGGTCCACCATTGATCTGAACCCATTTTCTGGGACTTCCTGGCAGCACTTGACACTGGTGACCCCTCTCTCCTTCCTGTAATGTTCTTCCCTTGGCTTCTGTGACATCATGTCCTCCTGGTTTCCCTCCCATATCTCTTTCAGTCTTCTTGGCCGGTCCACCTGGCCATGAAAGTGGGAGTTCCTCACTCACTTGATCTAGACCACATTCACCCTCAATCTTTCCCCTTTGGCAAGCTCGTCCACCCCTGTGGCTTTCGTCCCTATCCATACGTGGCCAATTCATAAGTTCATGGCTCTGACCCAAACTCTGGTCTGGTTTTCAGACCCGCGGTCCCACCGCCAATTGATAGCTCCTCTTGCCAATCTCACAGACACCCTGCACTCCTTGTGTACAGCACCCTACCCCAGTTCTGGTCCACTTCCATCGTTCCCTGTGTCTGTGATCGGCACCACATTCTTCCTGTTCCTCACACCAGAAATCTAGCTGTTGTTCTTATTTCCTTCTCCTTCCTCTTCCCCCACACATCTTAAGTCAGATCTACGACTAAGTCTTGTCAATTTTACCTCCTCAATATTTCCTGCTTGTGCCCACTTCTCTCCATTTCTATTCCCACTCTCTTCATCTAAGCAACTACCATCTTCCGTCTCAACCACTGCAACAGCTGCCCGTTGGTACCCCATCTCCCTGCTCAAACTCCCTGCCGTCATGGACTGCAGCCAGAGTGAGTATTTCGAAGCACATATCCAGTTCAAGATGGTCCCACTGCTCTCGGAATAAAGACCAACGCCTTTGCAGGGCCCACAGGCCCTGCCTGGGTCTTGCCCCTGGCGCCACCAGCTTGTTGAGCTCCAGCTATTGTGGTCTTCTTAACTCAGCCAAAACCCATTCGTACGTGCCGTTTCCTCTGTCCAGAATGCTATTCTTTCCTCCCCTTTGGTTTAATTAGCTCCTAGTCATCCCTAAGTCCTTAGCTCAATCACTTTTTCCTTAGGAAATCCTTCCATTAACCACCAGCCAAAGTAGGGTTCCACCATGAAATACTTTTACAGCCCCATGCCTGTCTCCTTAGTAATGCTTAGCATGGCTATAATTTTATCCATCTGTGTGATGACCTGATTGAGTCTGTCTCCCCAGCTAGGTGTAGGGCTTATGAATGCAGACTGTATATTCTTCCTCACCATTGTGATCCTAATACTTAATCAATGTCTGGCAAGAAGAAAGTGCTCAATAAATATTTGCTGAATAAATGAATGGAAATCCATTTAGCAGTATATTTTGAGAGCTATGGAAGTGTTCATATGTTTTGATCCAATAATCCCACTTCTAGGAATTTATCCCAAGGAAGTAATCCAAAAAAAAAAAAAAAAGAAAGAAAGAAAATGTTTTATACATGAAGATGTTAACTACATTTTTTCTAGTAGGATATTTTTTTTAAAACCTATAGATGTCCAGCAATAGGGGACATATTAAAGAGTGGTAGACCCACAAAGTAAACAACACGGTCATTTAAAAGTCATTGTGAAGACTAAGTAGCAACATGGAAAATAGTTTATAGTATTACAATTGTTTTTCAAAAGCCAAATGCAAAACTGGAGTTTTACAACTATGAGAAATGTTTTATGCATGCAGACAAGTACCAGATGGGAAGAAGGAAAAATACATGAGTTGATTTGTCAAGAAAAAGTGGATCATGATTGAATTTTCCATTTCATTGTGATTTCTCTTAGTGTAGTTATATTGGTTTTGCTCACATTATACTTTAATGTATTCTGTGAGTTTCAGCTAGCAATCATAGGTTGGAGAAAATCGCCATGTTAAGCTAAGGATCCATCGGAGCACAAATGCCTAATAAATAATGTTACTTTGGAAGGACCTCATTAACTACTTGTGAAATAGACTTCATGATAATTAGACTCATGTGTATAATATTTCATGAACATTCATGTACATGTCTTTTTCTGGACATGTTTTTATTTCCTTTGGGTAAGCACCTAGGAATGGCATAGCTGGACTATATGGTAGGTGTATGTTAAACACTTCACTGTGAACCAGTTTTATCTATTTTTAAAATTATTTAAAAATTTTTTATTTATTATTTTTTGAAAGATTTATTTGTTTCTTTGAGAGAGAAAGAGAGACAGCGAATGCTGGGGGAGGAGCAGAGAGGGAGGGAGAGAGAGTCTTAAGCAGACTCTATGCTGAACATGGAGCCCCACACGGGCTTGATCTCACGACCCAAGATCGTGACTTGAGCTGAAACCAAAAGTTGGACACCACCCAGGTGCCCCTAAAATTATTTTATTTTTAAATAATGATTGTTTACAGTGAATGCATACATCATGATGTTCTTATATGTATATGTTTGTGACTCTATATGTAGATACATACACACACATAAGCACACGGAATGATTACTATAGTCAAGATAGTTCATATATCATCTCTTTACATAGTTACCTTTTTTAAGCGTGGTGAGAGACCTAAAATCTACTCTTAGCAATGCAGTATTCCAGTATTTAATACAGTATGATTGACTATAGTCACCATGCTCTACATTAGATCTCTGGACTTATTCATTCTATCTAACTGCTACTTTGTGTGCCTTGATCAACATCTCCCCATTTTCCCTCCTCCCTGCCCATGGTAACCAGACTTCTACCCTTCCACCCTCTGCTTCTGCATATTTCACTTTGTTAGATTTCACACATAAATGAGACTGCGCAGTACTTGTCTTTCAGTGCTTGGCTTTTTCATATAGCATAATGTCCTCCAGGTTCATCCACATTGTCACAAATAACAGGATTTCCTTTTTTTTTTAAAGGCTGAATAATATTCCATTGTGTATGTGTGTTTTATATATACATATATATATATATGCGTACGTACATATGTATGCATATATATACATATACACATACACACATATAGATCTCCCCACATAGTTACATTTGTTTGTGTGGTGAGAGAATATATATATATATATATATATATATGACAAACATGCACACCGACTAGGATGGCTGCAGTAAAAGAGATGGACAATAACAAGTGTTGGTGAGAAAGCAGAGAAAGCAGAACTCCCCTGAACTGCTGGTGGGGATGCACCATGGCGCAGCTGCTCTGGAAAACCATCCGGCAGTTCCTCAGAAGGTTAGACACAGAGTTACCCTATGACCCAGCAACTCCCTTCTCAGGTATATACCAGAGAGAAATGAAGGCATATATCCCCATACGGATTTGTACGTGAATGATCCTAGCAGCATTATTCCCCAAAGTGTCAACAACCCAAATGTCTATTAGTGATAGAAAGATAAATGAAATGTGGCGTATCCTTGCGATAAAGCATGATTTGGCAATAAAAAGGAAGTATTGATACATGCTCCAATATGGATGACCCTTGACAACGTTACGTTAAGTGAAAGAATTCAGTCACAGAAGACCATATATTGTATGATTCCATTTATATCTAGTGTCCAGAATAAGCAAATCTATAGGAACAGAAGGTAGATTTGTGGTTGCTTAGGGCTGGGCATTGCGTGGTGGTGGAGGAGAATGGGGAGTGACAGCTAATAGGTATGGGATTTCTGTGGGGGAGGGGGATGAGCCTATTCTATAATTAGATTGTGGTGATGTTTACACATCTATGACTATACTAAAAAACAATGAGTTGCACACTTTAAATGGTGAGTTATATGACAAATGAATTATACCTCAATAAGATTGTTTAAAAAAATCAAATGACCTATATATGTGAGTCTATTCCTGGACTCTTTGTTCTTGACACCAATACCAAACTGTGTTGATTACTGTAACTTTATAGATTTGGAAATTGATGGGTATAATTTCAACATCTTTTTTCTTCAAAATTGTTTGGGCTATTATAGGTCTTCTTTAGAGTTGGCTTGCCATTTCCTACAAAAAAGAATACAGTTATGGTTTGTTCGGAATAGCATTGTGTCTATAGATCAACTTTGGGAGAACTGACACCTTAATAATACTGAGTCTTCTGATCCACAAAAATAATCTCCATTTATTTAAGTCACCTTGAATTTCTATCAGCAATGCTATCTAGTTTTCAGTTTATAAGTGTTGCACATCTTTGTCAAATGTATCCCTAAGGATTTCTTATTTTTGATGACACACAAAGTTTTAAAAGAATTATATCAGCAGAAATACTGCCAGTTTAAGCTGAAAGGGACAGAGATAGTACAAAATGAAAAGAGGCCATTTGGACTCCTCAAATTCTCCTGGCAGGAAGCAGGCTGACAAAACTACTCAGCTGCAGATAAATGTGCTTCTCTTTTCATTAAACCATATTTTTGGGTTTTTAAAAAATTTTAATTCCCAATCACTCATTGGTAATTATGAAAGTTTAAGTGATTATCAAAAATATTAACCTTGTATTCTGTGAATTTCCTAAATTCGCTTATTTGTTCTAGTAGCTTTTTTGTAGATTCCTTATAATTTTCTGCCCAGATGACTGTGTCATCTGCAAATGAACAATTTCAATTCTTCCCTTCCAATATGAGTGCATTTTATTTCTTTTTCTTGCTTTGTCGTATTGGCTAGAAACTCCACTGTGATGTTGAATAGAAGTAGTTAGCATACACATCCATGTCCTATTCTAGGTCTTAGGGGAACACATTCAATGTTTTAGCATTATAAGACCATTGGTAGCCAGTCTCCAAGAAGGCTCCTCTGATCCTCACTTAACTGGTGTCCATGTCCTTGCTAGTCTTTGTGTATCTGGATTGGTCTGTATGACCAATAAAATAATGAGGAAGTGGTAGTGTGTGAATTCAGAGACTAGACAATAAAAAGCCACTGTGGCTTCCATCTTGGTTTCTTTCTTTAGAATCACTTGTCTTGGGTGAAGCCAGATAGCATACCAAGCAGCCCTGTGGAAAGGCCCATGTGCCAAGGAACTGTGGCCTACTGACAAGAGCCAGTGAGGAATTGAACCTTTAGCCAACAGCCATATGAAAGACACCATATTAGGAGTGAATTCCCCATCTTCATGACCACGAATCTTCATGACTGCAGCCCTAGACAACAAATAGACCACAACCTCATGGAAGATCCTGAGCTAGAACCACCTAACTAAGCAACTCCAGACTCCTGAACTTCAGAAATCACATGAGATAATAAGTGGCTTTTGTTTAGGTGGATCAGTTTTGTGGTAACTTGTTGCAAAGCAGTAGATAACTGATAATGGTTTCAGTGTCTGGAAGTGGGCCAAGGCCATCAAACAAAAACTCAAAATTTGTGAGTGTTTTTGGAATTGAGCGATGAGCTGGATGGAGATGGGAGGACCTTGAGAAGGCTATTTGTGAGGGCTTACAGGCAAGTGAGGAGCATGTTCTTGGAAATTGGAGGAAGGGGGATTCTTGATTTGTAGTTGGAGAAAGTTTAGCAACACTGCACCTGCAGTTATATGCAAATGAACTGGGTAATTGGGCTGAGGCGACTTCCACCCACACTCTGGAAGGTTTTGCCTGGTTCCCTGCTGCTTATAGTTAAAATGCTAGAGGAGAGACATAAGCTGAAGAAAAATTTTCTTAAAAAAAAAAAAGGAGAGAGGCCTTGGGGTTTTTGAAGATTCCCAGCTCTTCAGATAGCAAACAATGCTAAAATTATGAAATGGCTTCTGAGTGAAGATCAAATGCAGCTATCTCTCAGGAAATCATGGTCTAAAGTTGAAGTCAGAGGAGGGTATGACTGTGACATCCTTTGTCAACACTTCAGAAGGATCAAGGGTGGCGCCTGTAAGTACCAGCCTGCTGCACGCTGTACCTCTCAAGATTTTAAGGGTGTGACTGGCTAGAAATGAGTCACCAAGTGGGACAAGGTTCTGGAGCCAGATTGTTGGATCAGGTGGCACGTGAGAGCAAAAGAGGTGTGTGGAACAGGTAAAAAATTTCTAGGGACTACCACGAGGGAAGAGTTTGTGGCTGAGAACACGCACGCTGGTCTAAATCCCAGTTCTGCCACTTGCTGGCAACGTGACCTTGGGCGAGATACTTCGTCCCTCAGTTTCCTCGGCAGTAAGACGGGGATCACAGGACATGCGTTATGGAGCTGTTGTGAGGGTTTAAATGGCTTAATACCTATGAGCACCTGGAACAACGCCTGATATACAGACTGTGGTAAAGAAGGGATAGTCACTGTTATCATTTGGGAAGGTGAAGTGAAAAAGCCTGTATTTCTTATAGTGAAGCTGGAGGTGGCCTATGCGGTACTTTGGGCAACAAAAGGAACCATGGCCTTGATATGTTGTCACAGGCTACAGAGGCTGCCACAGGCTATCTAGACATAACGGTAACCCAGGGGCAAATGGGAGACTAGGTCCTACAGCTGTTAATTTGCAAGTGGCAAACAAGTGTCAGGGACAAAGGGCTCAGAATTGAAAGGGGGAGGGAGGCTGCTATGCTCTGAGAACACTCAGAATCAGATAATCAGAGCTAGAAGGGGTTTTATGAGTTCATCCGATGTCATGACTTTTGTCAGAGGAAGAAGCTCAGAGGGGAAGAAACACAGCCAAGTAGTGCAGAGCCGGACCTATTACTAGAGGAAAACCCACAGTCTCCTGGTGCCTACAGCCCAAAAGTGGGCCTCAGCGCCACCTGCTTCTCTGTACTGGTCTGGGCAAGGCCTGGTCAAAAACGGTTGCTCCTCGCTGTCCAAGAAGGGCTGAAATAATCATAAATGTTCATATACTTTCTTATACTTTTAGCTAACATTTATTAAGCAGTTATGCCTTAGTCACAATTATATTGGGATAAGCCAGTTTAAGACAACCAGAGTGACAATTTCATATAGATCAGCCTACTACATTTCTTTAATCATGATAAAACTCAATGAAGTAGATACTTCCTATCCCCATTTTACAGATAAGGAGACTGAGACATAGAGATATTGACTTACCCAAATTCACATAGCTGGTAAGGGATGGAGCCAGTTTACAAATCCCCGGGGTCTGATTCTGGAGCCCATGCTTGTGAACCCCTTCTTTAGGCACCAACAGTCTCGGGGCCGGCCCTGGCACCTGACCCCCAGAGTCAGGGAACCAGCTTCCGGCAGGGAATTAGGTCAACCTCAACCTCCTGGGGCCTTATCAGAAAGAGTGCCTGCAGGAACAGGCCTGTGATCTCAGACTGGCGGGGCTTCAGGAGACAATGGGCCAACCTGGGAGCACCAGGCATCTCAGCCTTTGAGACAATGTGCTTCTCCAAACACCAGCCACCAGCATAACAAACACCATGGACTTCCACAGCACTGAAGTCTAAATATTGAAATGGAGCTTCCGTGCCTCGCCACGCGCGGGGAGATCGCAGTTGAAAGGAGGCAGCTGCTGCTATTGTCTGGATTCCCCAGAGGGAAGATCTGAGGCTGTTTCTCTAGTTCTGCAATACTTCCGCCGCCTCTCTCTCTCGAGCCCCGCACACACACCGCCCTCCCCCCCCCGCCCCGGTCTGAAGGAGGGTTTGTTTGATGTGAGCCAGACTGGGGGACCTCCAACACCCCACTGTGATCTTTGCTGGTCTGTAGCAAAACAAGAAAATAAGGACTACGTGGGGAGTTTTCCCTAAAGCTAAAAGTATTCCATGTCAGGAATCCCATTTCTGAGCTACAGCTTCCTCTTCACGGCTCATGGGCGTTACTCCATCCTCCTCTCTGTGCTGACACTCTTCCTCTTCTCATGCACACTCTGCATTGCCCAAGAGCCGAAGAGTGGTTTCTCCAGAACCAGCTCTGTTTCATGACTTTTTAGTCTGTTTCCACTGCTGACTTCTCCATGCTCTTAATATTTCTTTGCTCACATTCTCTCAAGGGAATCTGCTTGACCCAACGTGCCTCTTTTACCCTACGCCATCTGACACGTTGCTGGCCAGCCAGCTAGCCAGCCAGCCAGATGGTCACCCCTGGTTCAATCAGGGGCTGGGGCCCAAAACACGGTTGCCCTTTGAGCAGGTGGCAATAGCAGGCCAGTTCCCCCTTGGAAGGGATTGACATGGCTGCACAAAAGTCCAATTTGTTGGTTGTGTTTTTTTTTAAAGATTTTATTTATTTATTTGCCAGAGAGAGAGAGCACAAGCAGGGGGAGCGGCAGGCAGAGGGAGAAGCAGGCTCCCAGCCGAGCAGGGAGTCCGATGCGGGGCTTGATCCCAGGACCCTGGGATCCTGACCTGAGCTGAAGGCAGACGCTTAGCGACTGAGCCACCCAGGTGTCCCAGAAGTCCAATTTGGATTTGTATTTCTCAGCTTTGGAAGGTGTCCAGTCACAGCTCAGAAAGGTCCACCGGAAACACAAGGGATGCCAAATCAGGTCAAGCTGCGGGGAAGGTAGCCAAGGGGCAGACTCACACCAACTGGGCAGGATTCAGCCCAACGGGGTGGTTGCTGAGGCAGAGAGGAAGACACACATTGAACCATATTTGGGGAGAAAATCAGTAAGGCTTCGTGAAAAATTGGAAATACGGAATGAACAAGAGGGAGGATGCATGGTGGCCTTGCTCACTGAGAAGGAACACAACAGGTGTGGGAGATGAAGGAGAAATGGGCAGTTCCTCCTGACGTGTGAACACGAGACAGCCCGTACATGCACCCACAGCAAGGTGGCTGTGCAAGTGTGAAGTGCGGGGAAGAAGTCTGGGTAGGAAGGACAGATGGCAGAGTCATTGCTGGGGGAAGCCGGGGAGTGGATGACTTCACCTGGGAGAAGTGGCCTGCACAACTGACACATGACACATGCTTACGGGGTGTGCGAGGGGACGAATGGGCACATGCATGAATGGCCTGGCCAAGACTCGGGATTCGCCCGTGTTTCACTCCTTCCCAAGTGATGCAGCCACTCACTGAGCCCCTATACGATATAAAGAACAGGATGGTGGATGGAAGGAATATGGATTTTGAAGGCAACACTGAGCTCAACTGCAGGGTCTACAAGTTAGTAGCTGTGTGCCTTTGGGCTTTGCCCTTAACCTCTTGCAGCCTTAGCTTCCTCCTCTCAAAACTGGTGTAATGGCCCTTCCCTCATTAGGCTACAGTGGATACTACACAAGAGAGCAAGAACAGAAGTTCAAGCACAGGAGTTGGTATGCATCGCAGGCACTAAAGAGCAGTTAGACTCCGTCCTCCTCCCGAAACGAACTTTGAGATACTGCAGGGCATTTGGGGTAAGAGCATAAGAGAGATTCGGAAGATGTCATCCCTGTAGCCCACGGGCTCTCAGAAGGACCCGCTGATTGTGTAAATCATCTCATCTGGAGCTAACATCAAGAGTCTAACTTCAAGGCCAGGATCAAGCAGTTCTCTGGCACTCCACCCCACCCCCTGCACAGGCCCTCTGTGACAGTCATGTGGTCTCACTCCCCAGTGGGTGCCTCCCTCTTGCAGGACTCCCATGGGCCCCAAGGGTGTGCCCACCCACGGCTCCGTCCCCCAGGGAACCTTCCTTCCACTGCCTGCAGCCATCCAGCTGCTACATTCCAACCCGAGGCCCCAGTTTCCAAGTCGTGAAACCATCTCATGCACCAAGAGTGCCCATTCTGGCCCATGGACCAGTGCTGCATAGATAGAAAATGCACAGGAAAGAGTGTTAGCTTCATTTAACATCCAACATTCAATACCTGAACACAAGTTTCCTTCAAGCCAAAAGTGTTCTTCAAAGAAGGTTCTAGAACCCTGTTGAGAGAAATAAAGGAAGGCAAAAATAAATGGACAGCCCATCCACTCCAGGCAAGAGGATCATAAACAGCAAAGCCAACATTTCTCCTTGAATTCTATATAGCTTTAATGCACCACCTATTAAGGATCCCAAGGGATACATAATAAGAACTTGGTAAATGAATAGTGATGTTCAGTTACCAGATTTAATAGTTAAAAAGACTACAGCTTCCCTTTTAAAGGGTATGATAGTAAATTTACCCTACCAGATTTCCTAACATATTACAAAGTGACAATTATCCAAACCATATGGCAACAATGGGGGAAAATTAGTGGAAGCAATGAAATGATCCAAAATCAATCCAATAAGTAGTAAAAGTTCAAGTAATCCAACAATGAAGAAAGGAATTACTATATAATAAATATTTGGGAGAGAATCATAATGAATACAGAGAAGAGTTACACCGTATACTGTTTTCTGTAATAAATGGCAGATGAGATTTTGTGCATCTCTGAAAAACCATTAAACAACCTCAAGAATCTACAATTCCATGGTTATCACATTGGAAAAGAATCCATTACCAGAAACTGAAAAGATTTTCAAGTTAAAGAATAGGAGATTTTTGTTGAATAAAACACAGGATAATCACAAGAGGAAAATAACAGCCTGGAAAAAAATAAACCACTGATACATCGAAAATATATTAAATTTTGCTTTTTCACAAAAAGCTAAAATCAGTGCCCAGATTCCACTCAGAAAGCAGCAAAAGAGATGAACAGACAGTTTATACAGGAAGTACAGATGGTAGATCAAAATGTGAAAAAGTACATAACTCCACCAGAAATGAGAAAAATGCAAACAAACCAGCTTTAAGGTATCAGCACACGCTTCTCAAACTAGTCAAAATAAAAGAGCAAAACACTGTGTTGGTAGAGCTGAGGGAAGCAGGCGGGAGAGTTCAGGGAGGTTCAGAGCAGGGACGTGGGAGCCAGATGGCCAGATTAAATGCTAGCTTTACCACGTACCCAGCAAGTGACTTAACCTCTGTGCCTTGGTTTCCTTGTCTACCAAATGAGATTTAGATCTAGATGATAGATAGATAGATAGATAGATAGATAGATAGATAGAGAGATAGATAGATAGATGGATGTGCTTGGAACAGTGCCTAGTACATAGCAAGTGCTATATAAGTGTCAGCTATTATTTTTGGGGGTGGGGAAGGGACTTCCCCATCATTTTCTCTCAATTGTAGTAGAAAGGGCATGGACTTTGGAGCCAAAAGATCATTCATTCAACAGATATTTACCCAAGGCCAGATCCAGGTGCAAATCCCAGCTCTGGTAATTATTAGTGAGGTAATCTTGTGAAAATTACTTAGCAATACTGAATCTCAGCTTTCTCCATCTGAAAAATAGAAAAACACAACCTAAAATGGTTTAGTCTGGTTTGCGGTGTGATGAGATGCCACACAACAAAGTAGCTGGGATGGGGTCTGGCATGCGGAAGTCCTAAATACATCTTAGATTCCTCACTTCTACTCCTAGAACTTCAACCCAACTCAAGCACACACCCTGTATCTGAGGTCATAGCATTTGCTCCCAGTGGCCTGCCAGCTTGACCAGATTCAGATCCTTAGATGGCCCCAAGCCCTGAGGCACATGATGCTGCCTACCTCCAAGATAAGCCGCCTACCTCCAAGATAAATAAATCGAAATAACATCACCAATCCATAAAATAAAAGTTGATGTTTTGGGGTGCCTGGGTGGCTCAGTCAGTTAAGCATCTGCTTTCAGCTCAGATCATGATCTCAGGGTCCTGGGATCGAGCCCAGGAGTCCGGCATCGGGCTCCCTGCTCAGCAGGGTGTCTGCTTCTCCCTCTTCCTCTGGCCCCCTCCCCCAACTCATGCGCACTCGTGCTCATGGCCTCTCTCAAATAAATAAATAAAATCTTTTTAAAAATTTGGTGTTTTGATATGCCACAAAACTTATACTCTGGGTTCTCTCACAATTTCCTATCTGTGAAACAAAGTCAGACTTATTAACCTCGCAGATCCACTCCAGCTCTGACTGCCTGTGATTTTACTAGAAGAGTAACAGTCGGTAAAAGGCAGTGGTCTAGCAGAAAAAGCACATGCTGTGAGGCTGGAAGACCGAGTTCTCATCCCAGCTGTTACTTCCTGTGTGACTTGGGTCCTAATCAGTTAACTTCTCTGAACCTCTGCTTTTTATTCATTCGACAAATACACACTGAGCACATTTTATGTGCCAGGTCCCGGCATGTACTGGAGAATAAGACCAGGTCCTTGCCACCATGGAACTTACTTAGGAGAGTCCTTGGATGCAAAGTGACAGAGGCAAACCCAAGCCAGCTTAGGCGAAACCAGAATGTATTATCATTAAGGATGTAGGCAAGTGTGGGGACCCCTGAATGGAAGCAGCCAGTCCAGAACTCCACCCCCACGCACTCTCCTGCCCTCAGCGTACCGGCTGCATTAGTCATTCATTCTCTCTCCCTCTCTCCCTATGTCCCTCTCTCTCTCCACTTCCGCACCTTACTCTTCTGATCCTCCCTTGATAGGACAGCCCAATTCTAAATTCTCAAGAAAAGAGAATCTGATGGGCCCAGCTTGAGTCACCTGCCCACACTCCTAATTCAATCCCCTGTGGCCATGGGGCAGAGCCACTCAGTACAGACATGGCCTCAGGGACTTCTTAGGTGGCCAGGGGAGGGATCCAGATCCCAAAGAGAGGGAGGCTTGTGGATCCTGGTGTCCATGCCACAGTGTTGCGGAGCCGACACGAAGATGAAACAAAATTTCATGGAAAGTGGCGGGACGGGGCTGGCGGATGTGGATGGAGCTCTGGGCTGCCCCAGCGCATTCCTAGCTGGTGCTGGACTCTGAGGGAGCATTATTGTTACGGCAATGTGTTTCATGTCTCCAGATGCTTTATGTCCATTTTTTCCCCAGTTACTTCCTCCCTTTGCCATGATCGTGCGCCCCACCTTGCGGAGCGGACTTCAGTAAATTAGCTGGGCACACGCAGCGCGCAGGCTGGCCCACACGTGGTGGCGATCGGATGTGCCCAGGTCGCTGATGCGCCTATGCACAAATGTTCTCCCACCCAGCACTCAGCGCTCCAGCGGGGGCAGGGTGGATGGCTGAGGACCGAGCTTTATTTCCTTCTCACTCAGGTATTTGTCAGAGGACTGGTCTTTCCCTCTTTGCTTAGTATCCAAAGGTGCTCAGCTCCTCTCAAGAATTCGAGGACCGGGTTCAAGTCCTTCCACGCGCATCTAATGTGCTGAATATCTTTAAGCCCCTGACATCCCTTCTCTGGGGCTCAGCTTCCCAACCGGCAAATGGATATGGACCCAGTCGTGAGGAGAGGCCTGGCTGAGGTCAGAGACGGGAAAGGGCTTTGACAAGGCCAGGCCGCAGCCCTGCCCTGCCGGCCACAGGGGAGTATCGGCCCCTCTGAGCCAGCCCCTGCGGCCTGGAGGGGAACACAGCGGAGGCCTTCCGCCCAGCTGCTCTGTGCCCTCGGGAGCCCCTCTGCCCCTGGCCCGAGACTGATGACTTCACCGGCTGTGTGGCTGAAACCCGAGCCTCTAGCTAGGGGCTGAGCAGGAAGTTTTTTCCTGCGGTGGGAGCTTTTGTTCTGCAAGCCTTGATCACTGGGCAAAGGAATTTCCAGCCAGCTGACGTCAGCCCCGACTGTGGCCAAGCCCAGCGGACTTGCAGGGGGGATGAGGGAGGAGGGCTGCCCGGAGGTCAGAGGTGCAGGGTTTCAGGCACCACGGAGGGGGCCCATCTCTCTTCTTCCCTCCTTAACCAGCTGCGCCCCGGGGGCAACTCCCTTCCATCCACTGAGGAGGAGAGTCCTGGGGAAGCTCATTCACCTTGGAAGTATAGAGAAAGGTGGGTGGAAAGTGGATTCTAATTCTGATCACCTGCTTCCTGTTAGCTCAGTGCCCTGGACTAGGCACTTGACCTCAGTGGGACTCAATATTCTCATCTATAAAATGGAAACAGTAGTGCCTCAGATCTCCTGAAAGGGGGTATTCAGTGTAGAACATTAACAACTACCCGACACATAGCACGATATATAGCAAATTCTCCATAAAGATGAGCTGTAATTTTTGTTGTTATTATCTCTTCAGGGAAGAGGAAATGATATGCCACGTGTGAGGCATCTAACAAAAAGTTGAGCTCAAAAACAGAAGCTCCCCTTGCTAAGAGATTATACTTTTCTGCTAAAGGAATCTGGCCGTGCTTTCCTCCAGAGGATCACAAGCCTGATTGTATTAGTTTCCTAGTGGCTTAAATTACAGAAATGTATTATTCCTCAGTTGTAGAGGCTGGAAATCAGAGGTCAAGGTGGTCTAAGGGCTGGAAGGAGGGATCTGTGCCAGGCCTCTCTGCTCGGCTTGTAGACGGCTGCTGCCTCCCTGTACTTCTTTACCTGGTCTTCCCCTTGTACATCTCTGTGTCCAAATCTCTTCCTATAGGGATACCAGTCATATTGGATTAGCTCCCCTCATCCTGCCCATGACCTCATTTTTAGCTTGGTTACTTCTGCCAAGACCCCATCTCCAAATAAGGTCACATTCTGAAGTACTGAGAGTCAGTACTTCAACATATGAATTTGGGGGGGGGTACATATTCAGCCCATAATAATGACCTAGGGGGAAAAGGCCATGCTTAACTGAAAGGTGGCTTTCACAGTTTTTAATGCCAGAATGGAGAAGATAATTTGGAGCCAAAAGGCCTTCTTAAAGTCTGTTACACCCTCCCTGGAATGTGGCTGTTGAGTCTTAAAAGCATCAGAACCTAGTTGTGGGGCCCAGACAATTAAATGACTTATTTTCTACCTTAAGCTTCCTGCTACCCATTTCTCATTTCATCTGCCAAAATCAGGTATGAAATTCAAGACCCCCAGTAAAGCTATGCCACCCTTGGTTCCCTCGGCAACAGAGTTGGGTAGGAGGAGCACTGAATAGGGAGTCCATGGACGTAGATTCTAGTTTTTGCACTTACTCTGTGACCTTGGGCATGTGACCTCCCCTCTCTGAGCCTCAGTCTCCTCCACTGTAAGGGGTGTGTGTGTGTGTGTGTGTGTGTGTGTGTGCGTGCGCACGTGGGTGGGTGCAGATGTGGGGGCATAGAGGCCGAGGGGTCACACCCCTGCTCCGGCTGGAGCACCATGGGACAAGGCAGGCACATCTTCCTTGAGGGGCAAGGTAGGTAAGCAATTTGGAATGTCACTTTTAAAGTCCAGAACACACAAGGCCCTCACAGAGTAGCAGGCAAAATTGCATGGATCTCGAAACTAAAACACGAGTCCTCAGAGAAACCCCAGGCTTGCAGTGGCTGCTCCATATTCCCCTTGGGCCCCTGATCCCTAGGGTATGCGCTCCTTCCCGGGTGCCAAGAGGGGTTCTTCACTGGGAAGATTTGAGATGCCTCGGACTAGGGCCTGGCAAAAAGGTTTCAGAGCCGACAGAGCCTTGAATCTGAACTCCCTCCAGCGCACGGAGAACCCCGGGCAGCTTTCGTTGGTGGCCCATTGTCCTCACTGGGCAAGAGCAGGTGGGCCGAGAGGTGCGCGCACCCCGGGTGTGCAGAGCGGGGCAGCGGAGGAAGTGCAGTTAGCGACGGAGGAAGCAGTCTCTGGCAGCTCTGTGGGGAAACGTCTTGGGGCTTCCCCCATCTTCCAGTTCTTCTGATGTCAGTCAACATGCCAGCAACTTGAAAGTGAGAGTGTGCCTTTCCCTCAAGCTCCAGCCCTGTCTCCTCACTTCCACGGCAAAGCTCCTCGGAGGTGGAGTCTGTACTCACCTCCCACTCACCTCTCTGCCCACTGAATTCCAGCTTCTGCTACTGACTTTTTCTGGCAAGAGCCCTGAGTGCCCCCTTGTTCCTGAGGGCTGGCGGTCCTCGTCCATCCTCATGGCAGGACACCCCAGCTTTCCTCCTCCCGCTCCAGCTGCTCCTTCTCAGCCACTCTGCAGCCTCCCCTCCTCGGGCTGCTGCCCGCTCCACACACCCTCCTGCGCCACCTCCCTGGCTCCCGCAGCTCCAGCCCTGTCTTTACCGTGACGGCAAACCCGCCAGCCTCCCTCTCAAGTTCAGAGTTCAGCCCCAGCTTCCGGTCTAGCCAGCTGGCTTGCCCCTGGACAGCCCCTGGACAGCCTTTCAGATCAGCAGGGCTCAAATGGGGGCATCGCCTTTTCCTGGACCCTGTCCTTCCACCTGTGTTGCAAAGCACAGAAGCCAGGGTCGGATTCAGAGCTCCGTGGACTCTGAACTGGAACCTTTTTGCCAACACCTGGTGGCACCTCCCTACTCTCTCCCTCCTTCCTCCTCTCATTTCATCTGTAGAGAATTGCTTAGCTTCTGGCTAGCCAGTCTGTAATCTCCCCGAGCTCAGAGTTTGTGAATCACACCTCCCAGCATGACTCTTGCCCCCGCCCACCACCACACACAGTGGGACCTCAATAAATACATGTGCCTTGATCCTTGAAGGTCAGCTTCTGGGCTTTCCTTCAATGTTCCGAGAAGAACCACCAACAGGATCCAAAGGGGGCGATCCAGAGACCTGGAATTTTGTCCTTGTTCTATTACTAATAATCTGTGTGCCTCTGGGAAAGCTACCACCTGCCACTCAGCTTCAGTTTTCAAACAGTAAAATGGAGTTTGAGGGAGTGGATTCCTTCTCAGGGAGGGGAGGCCTACAGAGGGCACACGTTCCTCACAGGGCAGCATGTGGTAGGAAGAACGTGCTAGAAGTAGGGACAAACGATCCTGCTCAGACTTGGGCCAAAGCCACTGCCAGACTCACTGGCCTCACAAGGCAGGAAAAGGCAAGCCCCTCATGCTAGATTTCACAGAGAAACACTAGGAAAGAGCCTGGGATTCAAGGCCAGAATGCAGCAAAGAAAGCTAGCTAGCCCCTTGTCCACTCTCTCTGACACTCTACAGTTTGGTCGCCTGTCCAAGTGAATGTCCTGCAGCGCATCTCCTATAACACAGCCAGCGCTGTCCAGTTTGGCTCGGTTAGGCAGGGCTCGGCAGTGAACGGAACACACTGTGAATCGTCACACCCGGGGTGGGGTGTGGGGGGGGTACCACTGACATCTAGTGAGTTGATGTCAGGGATGCTGCTGAGCATTCTAGAGTGCACAGGACAGAACCCCAACAAAGAATTGTCTGAATTATCTGTCCTCACAAGTCAAAAGGGCCAAGGTTGAGAAAACTTACTATAAAGTCAGAGTGCTTGGCTTCATAGCCCTGCTCCACCTGGAGCAACTCACCTAGTTTCCATCTGCCTCAGTTTCCTTAGCTTTAAAATGGGTATGTTTTTTTTTTCTTTTAAAGAACAAATGATCTAATTTATGTAAAGCACTTGGAACCATGCTTGTTACACAGTAAAGTGCTCAAGAAAGTATTATTATTACTGATATGGGCTTTAACTATGCTGCTTTTCAAAATAGCGCAGATAGCAATCCATTCAGGTATACAGTAATAACATTTACATCTTGTGTTCACAAGTGGCATCAGAATCAGGAGGCTCCGTGTCATCATGGGGGCTGGGCCTCTGATAGATGCACGGTACCCGCCCCCTCCCCACGGGGTTCTGTTTGCTGATTCTAAGGCTGCTGAGCTGTGCCTCTGAGACACACAGAGGCAAGGAGCTTGGGCCTTCCACCTAGATGGATTTAACAGCTCGCTTTTCTGGGCTTGCTTCCTCTTCAGCCTCTCCAGACTCAGATCCTAAAGCTGGTGGCCCCCTTCCTGGCAGAGTCCCAGGCTGGTCCAACTCAGCTTTTGCTGGAGGACCAAGTCTGGGCTCCCTGCCCGCTCTCTGGCTGGCATTCTGGCCTCAGTTCACCCCAGTATTGATGTTGGCTGCCTGAAGGGCCTCAGTTGGCTTTCTGTTCAGCAAGGGCACAGTAAACATTGGGGAGAGGAACATTTCTATTTTTCTAGCTTTCAGGTATACCTGACCTATACCTGGATTCTTCAAAACACCCAGCAAAGGTAGGAGTGGTGGAAGTTTGTGAGAATAAAAAAGAACGGGGAAGCATTTTAAAATTTAGGAATTACAAATATATCCGGTTTACCTTTTCTATCTAGAAGAAAAAAAAACAACATTGCGGTAAAGTATATCAGTTACCAAAATATAATCACCTATGATATAATACAAACATTTGTAACAAGGGAAAACAACACCTTTCTGGGAGAATTAGCGAGCCTTTCCTTCTAAGGAAAAAGGGAAAAAGGATTCTGTCTTCAAAAGGAAGAGATTAAAAAGCCCTATCGCTTAGAGAACAATCAGCTTTCAAAAGGATCCCGGAGGGACTCACTCCTGGGATTTGCGGTGGGAGGGACTCACTCCTGGGATTTGCGGTCAGAGGGTCAACGGCATTCTCCCAGCCAGCTGCAGCTCCAGGGAGCTTGGCAGTCAAGTCTAAGGAGCTAGACATAGCCCTGCTCCGAACCTGTTCTGCCATTCGGTCCACAGACAGACAGGAGGGGGACTGAGCTTGCCACCCCTTCTGGTCATAACAGACTGGCCTATTTCTTGCAGACTGACTGTTCCTCTCTTTAGGAAATTGGGCATCTGAAGAAGCTTCTCTCACCCCATTTGATTCTGATGACAGGCTAAGTGCCCATTTTCTCCCTAGCAAGCCATCAGCACGATGTTCAAGATGCAATCATCCACTACATGATAAACTGATGCTCTGTGTTATCAAACTGGTGTTTCAGAAGAGCTGAGAGAGAGAAAAGAGCGTGTAGCTTTTTCTATGAGATCATGGCTTCAAAGAGCCTAAGGTCTTGGCCTTAGTGGGGTCAGGATAAAACTGGCCCCGGTTCTTTAGCTCTAGGATAATAGTACTAAAGACCTCTTTATTCATTTCTGGCTTCATTCATTCAGGGATGATTTATTGAGCATCTACGATGTGCCCCCAGGCATTATTCTGGGCCCTGGGGTTACAGCAGAGGATGAAACAGAAAAAGTCCTGCCTTCCTAGAGCTAATATTTTAGTGGCGAGAGGAGGCAGTGTGTGGCGGGGAAGAGCTGATACCATTTTAGGGAGTTCTTGGAAGGCCTCACTGAAATGCTAATGTTCAAACAAGAATTTGAGTCATGAGGGGTTACTGTACAGACACCTGGGGAAACAGTGCTCGGGCAAAGCAGACAGCTGATGCAAAGGCCCTGAGGTGGGGATGAGCCTGGGGTGTTTGGAAAACCAGGGTGGAACAGGGCCAGGGTGGGAGATCAGGTCAGAGCAGTGGGACAGATCATGCTGGGCCTCCTGAGTCAGTACAAGCCCTTTGGATTTTTCTCCAACTCAGATGTGAAGCCCCTGGGGAGTGTTAGACAGAAGAATGACAGAACAAATTTTATAAAACCACTGTTAGCTTATTTCTCAATTGTATTATTATCCACGTCTTGAAAGTGGGGAAGCTGAGGTTTCAAGGTGAAGAGAGTTGCTTGCGTGCTCACAGCAGGGGCTGTGGGGCCTCCAAGCCCGACTCCTCTCCCTTCCCATCCAGGGCTCTTTCCACTCTCCTGTGTAGTTTCCAAACACACCGACCTCTGTCTCTTCCTGAGAGAGCAGGGGAAGGGGCCCACAGGGCTGGCTCGTCCTGCCTCGGATTGCTGGGCACCTACCTGTTTTGCAGCATCATTTGAGAGCCTGGCTAGAAAGTGCTCTGGAAATGATCAAGTATTGCACCTATGGCCAGGGGCATAGTAGCTTATCAAGAAGCTCCTAATGATTTCTCCTAAACGCCCCCTATCCCCACCCGTGCATCTGCTGCTTCACCTGCAAGTCCAACCTTGCCTTGGTTCACACCGCCTGGTTAGCTGGTATATGGAAGCACTTAGATAGCTGGACATTAGCTCGCCCTTTCTGCTGGGCTGTCCAGTGCTGTACCTGGCACATAATGCCACATACCTATCAGTCACCTTGAGCGCTGGGCCTTGCCCTCCTGTGTGGCCCACAGCTGCCACCCCTGCAGCCAGGTCAGCCTTCTCCTCCTGGGAGGGCTGGCGGCTGGCCCCAGAGCTGCCCGAGCTCAAGGCCGCCAGGTCCTGCTGTAAGTAAACAGCCAGCCTCCACGAATCCAGGAAACAGGCCCGTGTAAGGAGTGTGAAGGGCACAGCCACAGAATGGGGTGCTGAAGGCCAGTTCTGCTAGTTTCCCAGCAGGCAGGGGGTGGGATGGGGGGCGGCAGCAGCTGGTCCAGCAAAGGGAGACCCCCATCCGCCCCCATCCGTCCATCTTCCTCTGCAGGTCAGCTCCTCATGATATCATCACCAGAAGGGTTTTCCTCCCTGTATGGATTTCATAGAGGGTAGACGGACTGGCAGTTACAGAGTGGCCCCAGTTTTAAAGGCCTTCCATATCCCTAGCCCAGCCCTTCAAAGAAAAAGACAGGGAGAAGCAAAATTAGAAGGAAAGAAAGACTGTAAAAGTTAAACAAAACCACCCACAAATAGTCTGGGGAAAAAAAAAAAAAGACTGTACCATATCATGGCAATTGTGGACAGTTTGGCAGCTGAGCCAGGGATGACTCATTCCTAGGCTCTGGTTGCATAACCCTCCCCAGCCCAGGCAGGAGAATGAAACTAGGAGACTAATGCAGAGACATTTAGTAGCAAAAAAGAAGCCCACACAACATTTGTGCAAGGCCATCCAAAAATAGCGGGCTCCTCCATGCTCGGAGTTTGGAAACTATGCATTTCACTTGAAATGCCTGAGTCGTGGCACATTTTTCTTGGACCACCCACACCCTAATTCGGTTCATTTCAATTCAGCAAATATTTATTGCAGGCCTACTGTGTGCCAAGGTCGGTGCTGAGGACTTGGGAGAGGGAAATCCAAGGTGGCAGGAGATGCTGTAAGGAAACGTGGAAGGAAGAATGAAGGGCTTATGGAGCCAGAGAGTGATGGCCTCAAACCCCAGCATGGTCCCTTACCAGCTTGCAACCTTGGCTCTCTTGTCTGTGAAGTGGGGCTTAGATATGCCCACCTCCTTAAACTGTGTGCAGGTTGAATGGGATAAGGTATTGAAGTCCCCAGCATGCTAATCAGCACACAGTAGAGCTTCACCATATGGCGGCTGCTAGTGGGCACTCTGGAAGAATTCTCAGCATGGGTATGCCGTGGGACCAAAAGTGCCCCTGGAGAAGCATAAAGCCCTAAGGGGACTGGGTGTGGTGGTTCGGAGGTCCAGTAGAGAAGAAGAGGCCTTTGAAATGAGGTTTGCGTCCTTTCAACTGAAGGCAACTGCCAGACTCAACTGTGGAAGATATTTCTTCAACACTCACTGGGTGTCAGGTGTGGTCCTAGGCCATGAGGATGCAAGCACAAAGGAAACAGACCCATCATCAATGAGGATTGCTCATGACAATAAAAACAGAAATAATAATACAGAGAAGTGGTTCCAAACATTCCCCGTGTATGAATCCCAGCTCTTTGGCTGCTCTGTGTGTGGCTCGAGGAACTCACGTAGCCATTCTATGCCTTAGTGTCCTTTTCTATAAAATGCGGATGCAGATAGCAACTTCCTTATAGGGTGGTTGTAAAAATTAATCGAAGCAATGCTTGCGAAGCACTTAGCCAGGCACTGAGTGCATTCGAAGAGGTCGGTGAACGGAACAGCATCTTCATCACTACCGCTACCTTCATCACCATCTTTATCAACATCATTGCCATTGTGCAGCCCAGAAGACAGGGCGGTGCAGGGTCCTCCAGGAGCCGAGGAGAGCTTTGGAGAGTCGGGGAGTGCCAGAGAATGGAAGTGAGTTTTGAAGGGCATGCATGAGTTTGCCAGGAGGATTGTGGAAGGAAGAAGTATTACAGGCAGAGGGATGATACGAGAAAAAAGCATGAATGCACAGGAGATAAATGTTCAGGAAACAGGAAACGACTCAGGCAGAAGGCCAGGCCGAGAGGATGAGCCGAACAGGGAGGGAGAGGGCAAGCAGGAAGGGGGTGCAAATCCTTTCTCGGCATTTTCCAAGTGCATTCTTGGAGCACATCAGGCAGTGGGGAAGCTCTGGGCCTGGATGGGATGGGGGCACTGGCTCTCTCTTAGAGTCCCTTGCTTGCCCTTGGCTTTTTTCCAGGAGATGTCAGACACAGGCGTACTGAGACCAGCCATGGTTACCGTCACATTTTTATTGAGAACGCTCTCTCCTACGTTGCTCTGAGCTCTTTGCAGAAGGAAACCTCAAGATAAATTCATCTTATAATTTGGCCAGGAAAAAGTATTGATAACAATGATTTCTAACTTTTATTGGGAGTTTACAATGTCTCAGGCTCTGTTCTAAGTGCTTTATGTGTATTCGCTCATTTCATTCTTTTGACGACTGTATGAAGTAGGCACTACCGTTTGTCCTGTTTTATAAATAGAGGAACTGAATCACAAAGAGGTTAACTAATTGGCCAAAGCAACATAACTAATACACGGCAGAGGCAGGACTCAAACTCTGGAGTCAGGCTCCAGAGCATTTGCTTCTTTAACCCTTTGTAACATGTGAATCTCTTTTCCTTTGTGTTGCTCTTTTTGCCTTGGCTACCAGGAACCTCACCTAAGTTTTCTGATAAGGTGTAGTATCTTCCTTTAGCCCATATTTTCTGACACAAATAATTTTTTTTTCCTTTCAGGCCCTCTAGTCTCAAGTTCCAAGCAACCTATCCAGGTTTTTCCACTATACCCCTCTTTATAATTTGCATTCCTGCTACTCTGGACTCCTCACTTTTTCCAGACTTGCTTTGCATTGTCATCCCCCCATGTGTTTGCTTATGCCAGTCCTCCCACCTGAGATGACTTTCTTTCTTTCTCTCTTTCTGTCTGTCTTTTTAATTTAATGACATGTAAATTGTATAATGTAGTGAATAGAAAAAGTTAAGTTCTAAAACTACATGTATAGAAATATAATAAGCTCACATCTTTAGGAAATAACAATTGAGACATATATAGAAAAACAACCCTGGAGAGTTATGCATTAAAATAACATTATTTACAGGGGCACCTGGGTGGCTCAGTTGGTTAAGCCTCTGACTTCAGCTCAGGTCATGATCTTGGGGTCCTGGGATCAAACCCCACATCGGCCTCCCTGTGCAGCGGAGAGCCTGCTTCTCCCTCTCTCTCTCCCTCTGCCCCTCCCCCCCCACTCATGCTCTCTCTGTCTCTCTCAAACAAATAAATAAAAATCTTTAAAAAAATAAAATAACATTATTTATAGCTGAATGGTAGAATAACAGATAATTTGACTTACTCTGTTCTTGAGGATCTCTATTTCCTACATGTTCACAGAGACTACATATTACTGTAGTCAATTATTTTTAATGAGTTATAAGTTAGATTTTTATTTTTAATTAATTACTCAACTAATTGCCACGTCAGCCGTTTTGAAGTGTATGGTTCTGTGGACTTAACGCGCATTCACACCGTCGTGTAACCTTCTGGGATGACTCCCTAACCTCATTCTCAGCTTAGCCACATACACTCTCTTTTCAGGACCAGAGCAATTTTCACTTTCCACTGAAAGCTTTCCCACCCCCCCTGACTCTCCCAGCAGAAATGGCAGCTCCTTCCTCCCCACTTCCTCATGGCGGGGCCTCGAGTCTGTTACACCATTCTGCGGTATTGGCCAACTGAGCAGGCTCCAGAGCCTTTGTATGCTGCACCTGACACCCGCTAGCTGTGAAATCTGGGGCAAGTCTCTCGACCTCTCTGTGCCTTGGTGTCCTTACCTTTTAAAAATAGACACGATTAGTCACAGATGAGGGACTAATTTCACAGATGAGGAAACCAAAGCTTATAAAGTTTGAGAAGTTGGCTTAAGATCCCCAAGCTGGCAAGTGGTAGAGCACACTTAAAGCAAGCTGTCTGAATCTCTGCCTCCCCAAATAATAGCAATACTGCCACTTATTGATCACTTAGCATGAGGCGGACTCTCAGCTAGGCCCTTGATGTGATAACCCGTCTAATCCTGACAACTAGCCCCATAAGAAAGGTTACTATTATCCCATTTTACAGATGCAGAAACTGAGGCCCAGAAAGGTGAAATCATTTGCCTTAGTCCCTCAGCAGACCTGCGATTTGCTGACTACAAAGAATGCCTTCTTTTTCACCATACTATGCAAAAAAAAAAAAAAAAAAGATTGATTTGTGAAGTATGTAACTCCAGACCAAGATGATGAGTGCAAATTGTACCTAGGATAGAAAAGGGCAAGGCTTTAAAAGTTCAAAGAAGGGCGTTGGGTAAGGACTCAGAGTGTGGAAAGCTTTTACAGAAGAGGTGAGGCTGTACAGAGCCCTGAGGACTGGTGGTGGAGGGGCTGCCCTGCCTTGGGCCAGTGGTAAGGCAGGCGGCCCTGTGGGCAGTCATCTCCCAGTCAAAACTAGTGAGGCCAAAATGTGGTCTGGGCTTGGGTCTGCTGCCCTGGAGAGGATGCTAAAGGCCAAGGCGCAGTGAGAGATGGCCAGTGTTTCCACTCAGAAGATGCCAGATTAGAAGCAGGAGGACCCTAGGGTCTGGATCCAGAGGCACAGCCAGCAGAGTCATGACAAGACCACTGGTGACCAGTAAAGGGTGGGACAATCCCCAGGGGCCTCCCTGCCAGAGTCACAAGGCTCCGCTCCTGAAAGCCACAGCCCCTACCCAGGTGGGTGCCCCTCTGCCAGTCTTTATGACTCAGGTCTCCAATAGTGGTGGTTGTGGTGGGGAGGTCAGGGAGTCTTCCAGGAGCCAAAGGCTAAGAGGTGAGCAAGGCTGTAATGTAGAGACACTGACAGATGGAGACAGAGGGGACACACAGAGGCAGAGGGTCTAGACCACGGACAGGGTAAGGCACTTTGAGGAAAGGCTTGGTAACCCTGACCTTTGCAAATGAAGCCTGATCTTCCCACTTGCTACTGCCTCTTTCTTTTCTCGTGAGCCTACCCTGGGTTCCACATTATGTTCCTCCCACTACTAGCTCTGTTCCAGGACTTGCCCCAACTAATGATTACTACATCATTTTATGAATAAGGAATCATGGGTCCCACAGCTAAGAACTGGCTGAGCTGGGACTTGAGCCTGGGCCTGCTTGATTCCAAATCTGTTGCTCCCAAGTCCTCTCTGGAGTTTGGTGGGGGCGGGAGGCATCATCTTTACTGGTTTAATCCTAAAACAGCACCGCCTGTAATTGACAGCATCATTCCCTTTGCACTTTAAGGCATGAACTTTACCAAACCTAGAAATGTAGAGAAGCTAAAACACAGACAAACACAATGCTGTGTGGTGACAAAGTGCTATGGGGACTCTGAGAGAGAGCCTGGGCTGGACTGAAGGGAGGCTTTTAGAGGTTTCTTGAAGGATGGAACATCTCAGCTGGAACAAAGATTGAGTAAGGGCTACCCAAGTGAAGAACATGGAGGGTATTTAGGCAGAGATGAGTCTGTGTAAAGGTCTGCAGGTGTCAAGGAACACTAAAGCCTTTCCAGGGACATGGTAGTGATTTGGTAGGAGTGGACCCCTGGGAGTGGTAGGAGATGTGGCTGGTGGAGGTAGCAGGAACTTATCTGTCTTTCCAAGGAATTCCGACTTTACTGTGACAAAGCAATAGGAAGCCACTGAAGGATTTCAAAGAGGAGGACGATGAGGTCAGATAGAGTGTTTGAGTCGAGCTCCGCTCTCCCGACATTCCGGGCAGCCCATAGAGCCCTGATACTTGATCCTGAATGTGACTTTAGGCAACTCACTTCCTCTCTTGGGACTCAGTTTCCTCATCTCTAAAAATGGAAGAGGTTGACCAGATGGCCGCTGGGCTCTTTTCCAGCTTTCACATTGTAAGGAGGAAAAAAAATGACCCCTCCAGGGGAGACAATGACGTTAGCAGATCTCTTTCTGGCTCTCTGATCCCTCTAGATGTTCAACAGAACCAGGAACCAAGATGGCAGTTAGATATAAGAGTTTGGAGTCCAGAAGAAAGGTCAGGTTGAGAAGAAAAATTGGTGAGCCCTTGGTATAGATGATATTGGAGGCCATGGGACTGGATGAGATGACAGGGAGTGAGTATTGTCCCTTCACCCTCCTTCCGAAGGAGGGTAATGAGAACCTTCCTAGTAGGACTGTCATGGGGATAGAATGGGGTGGTGCAGGGGTAGAAGGCACCAGATCTGTGGCCACATCCCGTGTAAGCATGCCAGGCAGGGAAACAGAAAGCTCCTGGCAGTCAGGAGCAAGGGAACCACCAGAATGTAGCTGGAGCAAGGTGAACACGCGGCAAACAGGGCCTGGGTTTTGTCTTGACAGGGCTGGGATATCCAGACCCCCTGTAGCTGGGTGCTGGCTGAATGGGGTACACATCGGTAAGACAGCCTGGATTAAAGGGTCAAGGTCCAGAGGGCCCCTGGGGATCTGATCTCTGCAGAGGGTGACCTGCGCTCCGAGGAGATAGGGTTAGGCTGTACCATTAATAATCTACCTGCAATCTCCCCTTCCCAAGGGCTCTGCAGCTGCCCACAGTCACCTTTTCTTCCTGACCTCCCCGAGCCCATCTGGAATAGCGAAATATCAGGCTAGGCACCTAATGCTCACCATCCCATTTCATCCCCACAACAGCCACATGATGAAGGTTCTCTTGTTACCCCACGTCAGAGAACACAGGTAAAGTGATAGCACTCACACCTAGGTCCCGTGGCTTTGTATATTGTCTATTTCTCCCAAATTTCTCGCCACGATCAGACCTCCCTTCTGAACCCCAAGTTCATGTATCCAACTGCCTTCTAAGAATTCCCAGCCAGATTCCCCAACAGGGCCCAGGAACAAAATATACCTAACATGGAACTCCTGATCGTCATTGCCCCAACCTCTGTCACCCACCTCTTCCCCGTTTCAGCCAATGGCAACTCATCCTTCCAGCTGTTCAGGTATAATGTGCAGGTGTTACCCTTGATCACTCTGTGGCCCTCATACCCCATGTCCAATCAACCTTCCTCTACTCGCCAAGAGGTATGCTAAGGTCACGGGGGGTGGGGGGCGGGGACAGTCTTCTCAGAAGACAGGGAAGGGGTAGCTATGAAGGGCTATTTCTCTTCCTCCAGGGATACAGAAAACTGATCCCCAGTGAAGAAGAAAGGCATGGTGGGGCAGGGGTGTCCATACCTAGGAAATCCCCCTAGGGACCTTGGGCAGCAGAACCCAAATGGAGGGACCCTGGAAAGAGGGAGAACCAGAGAAATCCAGAACTAAATAGGGAAAAGTTTTCTGCAGAAGTGCACACTTGAGGGCGAGGCAGCATGGGGTGGTGACACAACCATCGGCCCTCCACCGGATATGCACAGTCTGCCTGCCCCCTGCCCCCACCTGGTGCTGCGTGTGTACGCACCTGCGCCCACTTGCACCAGGCCTTGAGCGCCCTGGGCTTTGTGGCCTTGCCTGGCTGGTCATGGAGCGGCCCTGTAGATTCCATGACTCAGGGGTCCCCCTCTCGGCTGACCGTCAGGATTGGCTGCCCTGATGGCCTTGCTGCATGCAATAAAAGGCCATTGGCTGGCTGGGGACCCTGAGCTCTCTGTCCTCTTGGCAGGAGAGGGTGCTTCTGTCTCCTCAAGACTCAAAATGGCAGAGGGCCTGCTTTCTTCTCCTCGGGAGGAGTGCATGCATGCAGAGCTGGGGAAAGGCTTTAGCTTAGAAGCTAGGACACCCAGATTCGGATCTCGCTGCTGTCTCTCATTTGCTGTGTGACCTTAGACCAGTTACGTGCCATCTCAGATTTCCTAACCTTAAACTGAGAGGTGTAGATCAGATGATCTCTACCATTCCTCCTGGACAGAGATTGTGTGTTATTTATTGTTTCCCATAGTCCTTGAATTGAGAGGCGGGGGCATACATTTGGTTTAGAGTGATTGTCTCTACTGTAATGTATTCCTGTTCGTGTGTGTGTGTTTGTGTGTGTGTGTGTGTGTGTGTTTGTGAGATTTGAACCAGATGTTCTCATTCCATGTGCAAAGTTATAAATGGCCCCCATTGTCCTGCAGCTGGGGACACAGAGCAGAGATTTCTCACAGATGCCAAATGTGTCTTAAGGTTCAGCTAAACCCCAAGCTCAGGGGACCAAACCTCAACCCTCTTGGCCAAAGCCAAGCTCCCTCCAAGTTGTACTTCCTGAAAACTTCCCTGTGCCTCTGAGGAGCTTTGAGGTCCCAGCATTGTGGATCTGTTGCCCCAGGCCCCTCAAGGTCAAAGACTGGGGGAGCAAAGGGGAGCTGTATGGGGGTCAGGGTGGACGTCAGTGAGGCCCCAGTCATGCAGACAGGGTCTGCTGCTGGTGGATGTGGTGGGAGAGGATGGGTCTTCAGAGCTTTTGATGGAAGCTATCTGAAAAACAGGGCCCTTCACAGCTCCAGCTGCATCTGGCATTGCCCAATATCAGGGGTGCTGTTAAGCTCACTGCTGTGGGCAAAGGGGGCCACAGCTCAAGGGGAGCCTCCCGAGAAGCATACAGAAGGCCTCCCTGATTTGTTGGAAAATGAGGTCCAGAGAAGTCACAGAGCTTGCCCGTGGTCACACAACTGGTCAGGGAATTGGCTGAGCAGCAGTCAGAGCCCTCTGCATTCAGTCTGTACCTGTCCTACAATACTAGGGACCAGCACCTTGTTAGGGCGCTGACTTGCCAGAGGACTTGGGGCCCATTACTGAACCTTTTCCTGGAGGTGGCTCAGTTTCTTACCTGGGCAGGGTCGGGGATGTCCGAAGAAGCCAGGCAGAAGAATCCCAGGAGCTGGGGAAGGGCTGCCAGTGTGCCAGGGCATGAGCTGGGCAAAGGGTCGGGGAGGGGATGAGTCCTATTGAGCGCCAGGACTGTGGGTGGAGTGGCGGTCTTGCCTGGAGGGACACACTGGGAGGCCAGGCTGCCCGCCTCACTTCCCACTCCCCGCCCGAGGCCGTGGGTCTCTCTGAGGTCCCTGCCCTCCAGTCTGATCACACCAACCCCTGGTTTGCTTCAGGAAGTTCCTGACTGCTGCAGGGAGCCTCTCCTAGAGGTTTACCTCTCCCAATCACAGAGGGCTATCCAGCTTACCAAGTATTTTCAATCCTTTTAAAAATTTTGATCTCCCCATGCCTCCTTGAGATGAACAGGAAAGGCATTATTATCTTGATCTTACCACCGCAGGGAAGGGGCCCTTCGGAACATAGCCCAGCCCCCTCACTCTATACAGGCAGATGATGAGGTCCAGAGAGCAGAAGCCACTTGCCCAAGGCCACCCAGGTAATGAAGAACAGAGCCGGGATAAGAAATGAACCCTTCTGGCTTATGGATGGCATCCTTGCTGAGACACTATCTGACCCAGGGTGGGGGGTGGGGTGGCGAGAGCCTGAGGGCCCCCCTTCCCCCAGAAGATGCCATTTAAAGTGAACCCCCGGGGCGCCTGGGTGGCTCAGTTGGTTAAGCGACTGCCTTCGGCTCGGGTCGTGATCCTGGAGTCCCGGGATCGAGTCCCGCATCGGGCTCCCTGCTCAGCAGGGAGTCTGCTTCTCCCTCTGACCCTCCCCGCTCTCATGCTCTCTCTCTCTCTATCTCATGCTCTCTCTCAAATAAATAAATAAATAAATCTTTAAAAAAAAAATAAAATGAATCCCCTTCACAGTATTTCTCCCAACATCTGTCTATCCCTTGTGAAAGTCAGGTAAACAGGAGGCGAGAGAAACAGATTGTGCCATGATTCTGACCCCGCTTCCTCTGCTGGGTTGTGTGATGGGAGAAGACTGCTGGGGAGGGAGGGAGGGATGAGGGATGTGACGGCAGCTGACCTCTGTTCCCATGGTGCCCTGCGGCCACGTGGTTGGGGTGGTTAACCCGTGTCCTCCTTCTTTCCATTCCTTGCTCTGGCCCCTGCCTGTGGTTATTGATGACCACACACCTCCTCTGTGGCCTACGAGAACCCTCTTCAGCAAGGATCCATTTAATCACAAAGGGAGAGCAAAAAAAGCGGACTCAGACATTTTTTAATAACTAGCAGCCACAAAGAAGACTGAAACAGACTGAGTTTTATCAGCCGATTCCTCCATTACCCAGAAAATGTCATTACCCTGCATCCCCCACTCCTTGAGCTTTCTGCTTAATAGAATATTGACCGAAACACACATGTTTCCAAAGCCCGGTCTCAGAGAAGCAGAAGGGGAAAAACCCAAGTTATTCAGAACTGTAAGAGATCTTGCTGAAGTTTTACTCTCTCTCAGAGCTTTTTGGAGGGTGGTTGGAAAAAAAAAATTAATCGAGTGGCAGGCTGAGGCCCAACTTGAAGCAGAGGTTTTGTGGACGAGCTATATAAATGTTAAGTGTCTAAGAATTATCATGAAGACCCAGCAGGATCTTCACACCAGCTCAAATGATCCCCTGGTGTGCACCAGACCTGGATACCATCTAGGGGCTTGGTTCCCAGCAAGGAGAGTGTGTTCTTGCTATCTGATCCAATTGAAAAATTTCTCTTCCACTTTGTAATTTGACATCTTTGGTAATGTACTCTCTTCCTTTCTCTCTCCCCTGTCCCTCACCCCAAGAATGAGCCATATGTGTGAATGGATTTCATAAGCAACTCATCATAGCAACACCCCACCAGAGACCCTGCCCTTTGGAGTAAGTAGGCAACCATCTTGAGCTCAGTTTTCTTCCCCAACATGATCCTGAGCATTCACTAGTTCCCTATTGCCTTTAGGAAAAAGCTTAGGCTCTTTGCCTACATCAAATTGGGACCCAGGTTATCTTTCCAGCTTCGTCTTCAACAAGTCCACGTCATCTACCATCTGCCCCAGCCAGGCTACCTTGGCTTTGGCCTTGGCTACCTTCCTACCAATTTATTCAAACTCTTATCCAAATTCTTCTCAAAACCTATGAGGGCCAGAGAAAAAGATACTCAGTGAAGTATCTTTCCTTGCCCTAGCCACAGTGGTTCTTCCCTGCCCTGCCTACAACACTGATGCTCTGGGGCACTTTTTCACCCTCATGTATTACAAGTGTGACGATTTTTTTTAAAGATTTTATTTATTTATTTGAGAGAGAGAGAGCGAGCACGAACAGAGGGGAGGGGCAGAGGGAGAGGGAGAAGCAGACTCCCCACTGAGCAGGGAACTCGATGCAGGCCTCCATCCCAGGACCCCGAGATCATGACCTGAGTTGAAGGCAGATGCTTAACTGACTGAGCCACCCAGGCGGCCCCAAGTGTGACCAATTCAATCCATTATCTGCATATATCTTTTTTCTTCAACCATATAACACGAATAATGAATTTTCTGAGTGAAAGAATGAACGGATTTACAATTAGCCCTTCACAAATGCTCCACAGCAAGACAGACACAAAATGATTTGTTTGAGGGCTCTGCAGTTCAATAGTCCATACTCAGAAAGGCAAACTGTCATAACAATCTATCCGTAGCCTAAAGGTTGGCTCATTTAACTGGCCAGCTTCATTAGGGTTGTTAGCACATCAAAGCTGTGTTTATTGAACCTGGAAAAATGTCAAATTGTGCTTAGATTCTTCAAACTTCTCCAGAGCTAGGTGATAAAATCTGCTTTCTTTTCAAGAGAAAAAGAGTTTCCTTTCCCTGAACACACAGTATCTTTGTTCCTTCTGTTGACTAAGATGTCAAGCTGCCTTGAGTTATTTAAAGAGACAGAAAATGTCTTTGTTCCTCAGTGATAGTCCCCTTAGATTCCTTTCACTGACAATAAACAGCTTCACCATTATAAGATGTCTTTGCTTGCTTTCAAAAGGCACCACTCTATCCATCTACATTCCTTTTCCTGGTTGCTGTCTTCATGTGGAATTGTCTGGCTTTCCCTAAAGTCATTTCTGAGGATATCACAATTCTTTGATGTTGATTATGGAAAGACCCAAGCTTTATTATGTCCCTTTCCCCGGGGTGGGGGGGGGGGGGGCTAAAACCACCCACCTCCTCCTTTTTTTTTTTAAGGGCTAATAACTCCGTTTTGCAAACATGCCATTTAAACCCCAGCAGTTGGAACCAAAGGATGTGGCTGCTTTACCGAAATCAGATAAAGGGGGTGGCTGCCCTGGTTACCACGGAGATAAAAGCACACTTTCCAAGATAATGGGGGCCACATCTGGGTGCCTTGGACCTTCGCCTCTTCCCCTTTGCAGAGGCCTTTTGCTTCCTATTCAAACAGGAACAGAAGAATTTCTGCTGCTAACTTCTGACTTCGGGGAGCCTCAGTTGGGGAAGCAGAGGGGAGGGAGGACTCATCTAAGACATGGCTGGTCCTAGTGGGTCGGGCACTGGACTGGGGGCCTGCAGGCCCAGGCTTGCACCCTGACTCATGAGCAGATTACCTCCTCTTGGGCCTCAGTTTCCCCAGCTATAAAATGAGGAGGTTCATTCATTGTTTTGCTTTGGTTTCCCCAGAAGCTGACCTTGAGTCACAGACTCAAATGTAAGTAGTTTCTCTGGGAGGTGATCCCTGGAAACCCAGGTCAAGGGGTGTGGAAGGGAAGTGGAGAGGGAAGGAAGCCCATGCAGGGTGTGTTGTTGAGTGGGTCATCACCGTGGGCAACTGGGGGTCGATCCCGTTGGGGTCCAAAGGAGCCAGAGTTAGAGCACACCTCAGCGTTCTCCTGCCCAAGTGGTGAGGAAGCTGGCAATTTATCTACCACATCCTGATCCCTGATCCTGAAATAGAGGGCTGTTTCCAGGGGCATGGGCTTTTGGGCACTTAGGGCTTTGCCCCACACTCGCCTACCATACCTGTAGGTATGGAAGTAAGCAGCCTTCCGTGTGGGGGTGAGTGCTAAGGAGGTAGGGGGAGGGTATTGACAGAGTCTGCTGTAATAATTGATCTTTAAATCTCCTCCAGCCCTGAAATGTAGTGAGTATACACTTGGGCAAGGTAGGTGGATTTAGGGCCTTATGCAGAACAAAACAACAAGCCTCTGGCCCTTTCCCCAGATTCTAGACCTCTAGACTGTTCCCAGAGGCTGATCCCAGAGTTCATCTCTCGCTATTCAGAATGGCCAGTTCAACCACTGGCCAGAGGAGAAGGTGATATTCTTATGGAGTCCATCTTACCTTCCTTTCCCAATGAGTCCGGGATACTGACTCACCCTCTCCACCCCAGATTCCAAAGTTTTTCATAGTCTAGTTCCAAGATACCTTATTTTCTTTTGTTTTCCAACAGAAATCCTTACCGCTGTCAGGCTCTCTCCCTCCCCACTTCTGCATAGGCCATTCCTGTAGATTCCCCTAGAGTGTCTTTCATCTAACTCATCTATTAGCACTCAGGGCCCAACCCAAATTTCACCTCCTCCAGGAAGCGCTTCATGACCATCCTAAGGTTAGAAATATCCCTCTTCTCTGAGTATCTACTGCCTGTGACATGCATCTAACCCAAGACTGGCATCTCTCAGGGACACACCTAGCCTCCCTCAAATGGAGGACATTCTTCTCTCTACCACTTGGCTACTTATCTTCCAGTGCCTAGGAAGTGTTCTAGACCTAGGAAACGTTGACATAAAGAATGAGCCAGTTAATTCCATTTAGCAAGTATTTATGGAGCACCTGAGCACACAGACGCTGGGCAAGGAGCCACAGGGAGATTCAAAGATCAGTGAGATGCAATTGTGGCAAGAATGCTGGACTTGAGAGTCAAAATTGTCCTAGTAATAGAAAGCCCAACTTTGTAAGGGCGGCCCTTGGTGATCACCATTCTGGATCCCTTCCTTCACAGATGGGGAATCACAGAAGAAAGGTGACTTGCCTAGATCACATAGCTAATGAGTGGCTTTACAGGTAGGGATTCACCATAGAAGGCCCTAGACTTTCTTCTCATTCATGCCAGTGCAGAGACAATCTTTTTTCCCTTTGTCTTTTTTTTTTTTCCACTTTGAAGCAAAACAAGATTTAATGGCTTGTCTCTCAGAAAAGAAGGGGCAAAGAATAAAAATATCAGTTACATAATAGTCATTTGCCTTAGTCATGCAGCCGTGCCGGAGAGCCGTTGGAACAGAAAGATGATTAAGTTAAACACTGCATATTTATTCCCCTGCGGTCACCCTAATTGGTTCTGCCACTGTAATTGATTTGACAGGTTATTTTTACTCAGAATGAGCTAGGTTCCTCTGCTGGCTTACGGATTTGCTATTGTTCCCAAAGTCCGGGGTGGCAACTGTCCAGATGCCCGAATGTGGGGTGATTTCCACTTGAGAATGGTGGGGGGAGCACCCAGCCTAACCTGGGGGAGAACCGGACTTGCAGTGTGCAAGTGTGAGTGTGTTTAGGGCCTGAGCAGAGGGAAGATGGTAGGGTCGTACAGGGAAATGCTTCAAGGAATCAAATTGAGACGGAGCTAGAAAAAAATGTAACATGAAGTAAAACTATGTTAAGGACTTTTTCTGGAGGGCAGAGGGAGTCTCGCATGGCTTAGAGCAGAGGAGTGGGGGAGCACTTCTTGCCTATGGGGCCTTCTATAAATTTCTGTCTATTCCAAGAAGCCACCTCTTCACACTCCTGCATACCGCTCCCCAGGGTACAGAGCAGAGAGGACACACACAGCCAGCACTATCTGGTAGCCTGCAGCACTGGTCACCTCCACATCCTTCTTCATCTGTGCACACGGCTCCCTGCCTTTCCCTGTGTATTGGCAAATACTCGGAAATCCACGGGAGGTCGAGACACAGGCCATGGATTAGGGCCGTTTTAGTGACCGAGGGTGACTTTGGATATCATCCAAGCTTTGAAGCTCAGAGTCCTAATCACCTGTCCACACAGGGTACCCTGTTCTGTCCCAAACCATCAGTAGGTTGCGACAAGTGTAGTCACAAGTCATGAGTACTGAGTGTGTACAACAGGCCGAATCCCGGACTAAGTGTTCCCCATGCTTGATCACATGTCATCTTCCCATGTGATGGAGAAGGTGTTATTCTTCTTCTTCGTCCTTCCAGGTAAGGAACTCGGGTTCAGAGACGTTAACCAATGCTTCCGTGGGCGCACAGCTCACAAGCAGTGGAATCGGGGCAGGCCGACCCCAGCCCTTGGCTCTTAACACTGTAATACTCCATTCTATATTCTGTGCCAGAAAAAAACAAATATTTGAAACTACTGAATTTACAGCTTGTGTGAGAATGTGACCATATCCAGAGTGGTGTGATGCTGTGGAAAGAACAGGGGATATTGTCTCACTTCCAGGGCGTCCCTCCTTCGCATCTGTAAAATGGGAATAACAGGGTCCATCTCACGCGGTTGTCCTCAGGAGTGCAAGGCAGCCCGAGGAAAGTGCTTACTACAGGGCCTCGTATACAGGAAGCGCCCAATAAAGGGCAGCTCCTTTCCTCCCTTTTACTCAACCAGAAAGCTGAGCCAATAGAACATCACTTCCCCCAACTCTCCTGGACCGGGGAATTTCTTCTGTGCATTTAGCTTCAAAAGAGGGCACGGGTGTTGGACTCTCTGCACGGTGCTCTGAGCCAGGCCCTCGTGGAGCTGGAGCTGCTGGCCTCCTGTCCGCCCAGGCTCCAGCACGGCTGAGGAAGTGAGGTCACAGCCTCCGACAGCCACGCAGAAGCCGGCCCCGGGGCCTCCGCAGAGCAGCCATTTGGGGCTCCGGCTGGAATAGGCAGGAACACTCAGCAGATGCAGTGGGGCAAGTGTAAGTTCTGGAGGACAAGGCAACATCTTGCAGAGGAGTTTTTCCCCTGTTGGCCTCCAGCCTCGAGCAAAGGCCTTCCCAGGGGTGGGAGGCACTTCTCGGGCTTGGAGCGGGGCCCGCATCGCCTGGGAAGCAGCCCCTCGCGTGGTCCGGAGGGAAAGAGTAGGTGCACCTAGGACGTGCCAGGCACTCTTACCCACACGCAACCATTTATGGCTCCAGCTGGATCCACCGTGCAAGACAGAAGTCCGTTCTACCTTTTTTCCCTGGTGTCCTTTTTAGACTACTGTCTTTCTTCCCACCCTGCAATACAGTCTCAGTCTCTGTAGCTTATCTGGGCCCTTTCCAGTCTTCAAGACAGGCTCACTTCAGTAGATAGGAAATCTAGTCTAGTTTAATATCAAAAATGTCAGCTCTGATCTAATTGCAGCTCTTCCCTCCCATCACTCAGGCCTGCTACATGCTTGACCTGGGGCAGTGGAGGCCACAGCCACAGCTTGGCTTTCTTGGCTCTGTGTCTGCCGCCGCCCTGGTCACTGCTTGGGCCAGCTGCAGGGCAGACACGGGGTGCAGAAGAGGTGGAGGGCAGGAAAGGTCACCCATGACTGGTGTGGTGTTGCCCTAGTGCCCCAGCGTCTTTTGCAAGGTGCCCTGCTGTGGGCTGTGCGTCTCTCCCCTCTGCTACTTAGGACCCCCCCAGCACTTGGCTCTCTGCTGATCACGGCTCTGTTAGAGTCCCTCCCCACTTCCGGGTGTCATCTGCAGGGAGATCCCATAGGAGACCCAATCGGGCTGCCCTTGACCGGACTACAGTGCGATGTGCAATGCTCCCTCCCAGAGCAGCCCCTCTCTCCCTGCTCCAGCCTGTCCAACCAGCTTCCCAACTTTCAATGACACAGACACGTGTCACCCATCACCAGTCCCTGCGTCCCCCAAACTCCGCAGTCATGTAACCATCTCTCCATGTCCCCTCTTGAAGAGCCTCCTCCCTTCTCCTGTGTGTCCCGGGCACACAGGACACACATTCAACTCTCTTCAAAGAACTTATCACAACTGTTCTCTTTCAGTTCCGCTCTTTGTTACCATGGAGGTGCTCAGAATGTTCCATGATCTCTTAGCTTGTCCCACACAGATGGCCCAGGCCCTTGCTTTATGATGAGGGCATGCTTGGCACCTATTGTCTTATTTCAGGCTTTTGGGGTATCAACTGAGATAAAGACAGCAAGCACCCCATCGTGGTGTCTTGTTAGGAGAGTTCCCGAATGCAGTGATCGTGATGGGAGCCCTCCTGGGTCTGGAGGACCATATGCCGGCCGCCACACTAGGCAGATTGTGTGCATTATTTCCCAGCAATCCCATCTTGCAAAAGGAGGCCCTGAGACCCAGAGGTGAGGTGACCACCCCCAAAGTCACCGAGCTTGCCTGTAGTGCAGCTGGGCTTTGCATTGAGACCACCAGACCCACATCTGGCCCTTTTCCACCTCGCAACTGTCCCCTCTGCCCAGCCCTGCCCTGCTCTGCATCCCCTTCTCCAGCCTCTTTCTCTCTGTCCACTAAGTCTGTCTTGCGCTTTCTCACTGTCCAGTCTGTACTCTGGAAATAACTTGGCCCCCATCTGTATTTTTAAGGTCCAGGTAAAAGCCTCCCTTCTGCGTGAAGCTGTTCACGGTGGTTTCTCCCTCGCTGCAGAAGAAACACTTCTCAATGTCATAGTTATCCTGAATGGGCCATTTTCACTCCCCGTACATGTCTGTTTGTTTTGTAAGTTGTTAATGTATCACTTGCATTAAGTACACAAATCTTTTTTGATCGTGGTAAGTGTACTCTTTAATCCTCACTCGCTATTTCCCCCATCCCCCTACCCACCTCCCCACTGGTAGCCGTCAATTTGTTCTCTAGAGTTAAGAGTCTGTCTTCATTTGTCTCTCTCTCTTTTTTTCATTTGTTCATTTGTTCTGTTTCTTAAATTCCACATATGAGTGACATCATATGGCATTTGTCTTTCTCTGACTGACTTATTTCACTTTGCATTATACTCTTCAGTTCCAACCAGGTCATTGCAAATGGCGAGATTTCATTCTTTTTTAGGGCCGAATAATATTCCCTTGTATATAGATATAAATAATGCTGCAATAAACATAGGGGTGCGTGTATCCCTTTGAATTAGTGGTTTTGTATCTTTTTGGTAAATACCCAGTACTGTGATTACTGGATCGTAGGGTCGTTCTATTTTAATTTTTTGAGGAACCTCCATACTCTTTTCCATTAAATGCACAAGTCTTAAGCATATATCTTGATGACTTTTACAAATGAATATGCCTGTGTAACCACCACTTGGATCAAAATATGGAACATTTCCAGGACTCCAGAAAGTTCCTCCATGCCCCTTCACTGTGATACCTCTCCAAAGTACCACTAGCCTGACCTCTGTCACACAGGTTAGTTTTGCTGGCTTTTGACCTTTGTATGAATGATCTATAGTATCTCCTGTTTCACGTCTGGCTTATTTCACCTATAGGATTCACCTACAAGATTATTGTGTATAGCACAGCTCATTCTCTGCTGTTGTGTAATATTATATGACTCCACTATAATTTATCTATTCTACTGATGATGGGCATCTGGGTTATTTCCAGTTTGAGGATATCATGACTATATAAGGATTCTTGCACACGTCTTTTGATGGACCCAGTCACTCATTTCTGTTGGGTATATAACCAGGCATAGAATTTCTGGGGGATGTTTACACACATTCAGTAACTGATGCAAACAATTTTCCAAGGTGGCTGCATCAATGTACATTCCCACCAGCAATGTATGGGAGTTCTGGCCAATCCACATCCTTGGTAATAATTGGTGTTGTCAGTGTTTAAGATTTCAGCCATCCTGATCAGTGTGGCATAGCATTATGTTTTAATTCACATTTTCCTGATGATTAATAATGTTGAACTTTTTCAAATGCTTTGTGGCCTCTGGTTATTCTCTTTTATTTGGGTCTGTTCCAGGTCATTTTTTAAAAAATCAAATCATCTTTTTCTTATGGACTTGTAGGAGTTTGTTGTATATTGCAGCTAAGGTCCTTTCCTACTTTCTGTGTTGCTTTTAAATATCTCTTCCTTATCTCTTTTTACAAACAGTTCTTCATTTTAATGAAGTCCAATTGATCAATTTTTTCAATGTCATCAATTTTTTATGGTTAGTTCTTTTTGTATCTTAAGAAACCTTGCCTTTGTCATGAAGATGTTCTATGTTTTTCTCTAGAAGCGTCATTATTTTCCATGCACATTTTCATACTCTAACTACATGTCATAGATCACTGAGCATATACAATATCATTTTGTATATTTTCAGATTTTATACCAATAATATATAATAACATATTAACATCATAACATAATCTGCTACCTGCTTTTTGAGCTCAATAGTACATTTATGAGACGAATCTTGGTTGATATGTGTAGCTCTCATTCATTCAGTTTCATTGGAGCAAAGTTAATTACACTGTATACATATAGCGTCATGTTTTTACCCTTCCTCTTGTTGACGGACATTGAGGTTGTTTCCAGTGCTCCTCATCAGGAACGGTGTTTCGTGAATATGCATGCAGGTGCATCCTCATGTGCACACCTCACAGATGAGGCTGTGATGGTAGAGCCGTAGACGCTCAGCACTCGCAGGAGGTGCCCCAGGGCTGCTGAGGAGTGGGACTGGCGAAAGAGATGGGTTGGGTGGATGGGATGTGGGGGGGAGGGTGCTGGCTGGTCCTGGCTCTGGGCCCCCACCCGTTTCAGCCAGAGCAGATGTGTTTTCATGCGTTCTGACATGGGGTTCTGTTTCACTCTTCACTTGAAAATTGGGTTCTGCTTTTTAAAAAAGTTTAAGGACAAGTAACGGGGTCAGGGCAGTGCTCACAAGGTTTTCCAGGTACGACCAGCCTGTGTCAACTGGGAGGAAATGAGGGACCCCCCCCAGCCCAAGCCAGTCTGCCCCTTGCCCTGCTTTGCGTGTTTCATTCACTCCTGGCATGCAGGTGCCTTCTTCCTTTCTCCGCCTGGACACTTCACTTCCAGATCTTCAGTGTCCAACTCAAGAAGCATTTGTTGATGAATTGACTGACAAATAACCTTTTGGCGAGCTTGGCACCATTCTGCAGTTCACAAACCACTTTCGTATCTGTCTTTCCCTTCAAACCAGGCATGGTGGAGCCTTGAGGATTACCCAGTGAGGAACGACGATCCCCACTTCACAGGGGGAGAATGCAGAGGCTCAGGAAGGTGAAGAGACTTGAGGTCACATGACTAGTGGGCGGCAGATTCGGGACCTGGACACGAGCCTTCACCTCTCGGCATGGTGCCCACTCCACAGGTGTGTGTGGCCTGAAAACACGGCCTTAAGCCAGACATTAATTAATAACTAACCTGTGCATTGCTCTCTGCAGTTTCCAAGGTACTTTCCCTTACGTGATCTCTCAATCTCTTCAACCATTCTGTGGGGCATGCTGGTACTTTTTTTTTTTTTTTAAGATTTTATTTATTTATGAGAGAGAGAGAGTGGGGGGAAGGGCAGAGGGAGAGGGACAAGCGGACTCCCTGATGAGCGTGGAGCCCAACGTGGGGCTCAGTCCCACAACCCTGATCATGACCTGAGCCGAAACCAAGGGTTGGACACCCAACCAACTGCGCCACCCAGGCGCCCCCAGATGCTGTTATTATTACCCCCACCCCACCCTTTTCAAGGAGCGGGACACTCAGGCACGGAGGGTGGAAGTGTCTTACCCGAGGCCACACGACTGTGGAGTGACAGAGCTGACTCAGGAGCCAACTCCCAGCCTTCCTGTTCACCATCCTCCGCTCCTTCCTCCACCTTTACTCCCTGTGGCAGGAAGCAGAGGTGTCTGGGGACAGGCAGGCTCTCCAGGAGCCCTCCAAGGCCACTCCAGCAGCCTGAGGGCCTGGCCATCCCAGGCAGGCCCAGGAAACAGGGTTGGCTCTGCAGTGCTGAGCAGTCCCTCCCATGAGGCCTGGGGTTGTTTTCCTTATCTAAATAAACTCTGCACAAACATGGCCACATTACTCATGAGTAAGCTATTTGCCATAGCATAGACCAGAGATGGGGAAATTAGTTCACACTGGAGCTGTGTCTTAACCTGGTAAGATGAATGGGGAGGTGGAGTTTTAGATCCAGGTCAGAGAAATCCCAAACCTATTTTTCTTGGCACCCTACTCTCCATCTCAGGTCTGGGGGGAGCACTTTGCCCCTGGGCGATGGGTCCCCCTGGAGCCACAGGGAGAACCCAGCTGTACCTGGGGAGGAGGGAGAGTGAGTGGCAAGGCCTGGGACTCCCTCTTCCGTGGCCTCTATCGTTCCCCACTGGCCCTTCTGAGGAAAGAGGACGACACACCCATGGAGGAGAGGAGCTCTGCTTTGGTCTCTAGCCTTTTGCAAAACCAGTGCTGGAATCAACCCCTGACGCTTTTCCCCACATTTACCTGGATTTGTTCAACTTCTGGAGCTGGACCTTTCACCGGAGGGCCCCAGGGTCAGGGGAGGGACTTAAGGAGCTGGCTCGTAGGGCGCCTGGGTGGCCCAGTTGGTTAAGCGACTGCCTTCGGCTCAGGTCATGATCCTGGAGTCCCGGGATCGAGTCCCGCATTGGGCTCCCTGCTCAGCAGTGAGTCTGCTTCTCCCTCGGACCCTCCCCCCTCTCATGCTCTCTCTATCTCGTTCTCTGTCTCAAATAAATAAATAAAATCTTGGAAAAAAAAAAAAGGAGCTGGCTCGTAAATGAGGATGTGCATCACTCAGCTGGGTGGCTGGCCCGGCGTGCTCATCTTCGCTGTGAAGGAGGCACGGAGTCGGGTGGGCGGGGTCAAGAGAGAAGAGGCTGAAGCCGTTTATCTTGGCCTACCACCATGTAGCTTTCCAAAGGCTTTCCTACTCCCTCGGGTGTGTTTATTACCTCATGGTATAGGTGAGAGTGTGACTCTCAGGGAGGCTCTATGATGCTCTTGTCAATTAGAAGCCACAGAAAGCGACGGTTTGCTTTTGGAAAGGACTCTTGAATGTAGGATCTCAGTGGAAATCCTGGCAGAGCTGGGAAAGGAGCCTTAGTCCCTGACTCCTGGATCAGCAGATTCTGGGTTTAGCAGAATGTTGCTAGGACACCACCTCTAGTCCCTGGACATGATGGTGTGGTCCCGGGGAACATGGGCACTGTGTATGGCTTCTGTCTGGGGCCCTGGAACGTCAGTGCCTGGGGGGTATTGTCACAGGAGTCCATTGCTCCCCTTACCTGCTTTAGAATAACAGAATGGGGCTGGAGAGGCTGTGGTAATTGCACTGTGTGGGCCTCGCCCTGGAGAACGTGTCTGGTCACATCAGCACTCCCACAGGGACTGTCACTAGGATGGGGCTGGGAGAAGACCCTGGGATGCCCTGGAGAGATCTAGGTTTCTTGTATGAAACTGAAACAAAAACAGTTCTCACTGTTCAGTTCTAACCCTGAATAAGTGCCACCCATCCATGTGTGCTGAACTCAAAATAGACTCCTTCTAGAGATTCTGACTGCAGAATCCTGGATGGATGCGAGGAAGCCGGAATTTTCTGCTTGGGCTGAGAGCGGGTCAGGAAGGGGAGGGGGCGGGGGGCTTTGACAGTGGCCAACGCACGTACTGGCTCTTCCTCCTGGGCCACCCAGTCTGCCAAGGGGCCTCATGCATAGTGGGTGCTCAGCACACATCTTCTAGATTGGATGAGGCATGACCACTTCCTGGAAGAGGACTGAAACCAAGCAGTACGTGCTTGGCTGTGGGCAGTGTCAGTGCCCCCCACCCCCAGGACGGATGCACCCACACATCCACATGCGTGGATGGGCTCAGCAACCTTACTTAGCTCCAGTTCGAAGGGATAGCAAAATAAAAACACATCTTTCCCTTTCATAATTAATATCTGTGTTTGGAGTTTCCTCATCTGGCTAGGCAAGGACTGATTCCTGATGCGGACTGACCCCCATGGACAAGGTTCCCACAGATGCATCAGCTCCTAGTCCTGAACTGAAAGGCTAGGATATGGGGCCAGGAGCCCCACCTTTACAGAAGATGGGGTTCCACGAAGGGATTATCGGATCTCCTGATGCAGCCCCAATCGATGATGCGTTGTCTGCATAACGCTTCCTACAAACAACGGACCCAGCTCTGCTTAAAAAACAACAGTGGCAAAAATATGCTTAATGAATGTGTAACACACACGAAACCACAGAAAGTGGGGTTTGAATTTGAGGGGGAGCGCCGAATTGTGTGTGTTTTCAGACATTAAGCTAAGGTAACGTGGCCTCTCTTGAAAAAAAATCTAAGGAGATGTGGGAGGGAACGATGCAAACAGGAGTCCGCGCAGTCAAAGGCACTCTGCCCAGTGAAGCTTCAAGGACGGAGAGCGTCTCTTTGTTAGTGTGTGTGTATATTCATTTTTCATTCATTCATTTATTCAAATACTTCTCGAGAGACCACTTTGTGCCAGGTGCTGTCCTGGACATTTGGGGGCACATCCATTAATTACATAGATGAGTTCCCCCTCTGTCTATTCAAGTCACGGGGAACAGAGCTCTTACTTTCTGGCTCCCAAATTAAACTGCGTGCTACCCAAGGGCAGAGAGCTGGCTCCTCTTGTGGCATATTTCTTCTACAAAGGCCCCTGAACCAGGGCACCCACCGTGGATGCTCAGGCAAAAGGCCCGATGTGCTCACCAAAGAAAGTGGACTCGTGTATCTTGACGCCCTGGTGTGCGCTTGACTTCCTCTCCTGCCACCACCTCCTCTCCCAGCTTCTCTCGCGGGCCTCCTGGGTGGCCTTGGCAGGTTCAGGCCCCGAGAAGAGGTTGTGATGAAAGCTGACAAGAACTCGAGGTGTTACTCTCCCACAGTCATTTGCATCCAGTTAGGGGATTCCCAAAGACCAGAGGAATGTGTCTATGGTGGAATTAGAAGGTCAGAGCTAGAAGAGTCTCAAAGGCAAACAGGCTTCGACCAGGAGAATGACAGACCTGAGGCAGAGCATAAAGAAAGATCCCCAGGCAGGAAAGAACTCAGTAATCCACCGGCAATATCCGCTGTGGGACGTGCAAAGGAGGGTGCTTGAGTCGTGTCTTTAGGGTACCCAAGTCCAGTCTGATCCCTTCCTTTCACAGATAAGGACGTTGAAGGTGCAGGTGTGACTGGTCTCAGGTAGGGAGCAGGTCCACTGATGGAGCCAGATGCCCCTCACTTGCCGGCACTGCGGGCCATCCGTTCTGCCAGTTAGCCGGGCTCCAAGCACCTCAGAGGAGACGCGTCCCCCACTCACAGCCACCCTCTTCCTCTGTGAGTCAAGTCAGCCCTGATCGACAGCTTTGTATCGTCCTGTATCCCGCTCCTAGGTTTCTTTTGGTCCCTGTCATTTCCTAGTAATTATTTGAGGACAGTCAAATATAGTGCAGCTAAAGCTGAATCCGTGCCAGAGACAGCAGGATTGTGGTTCTGGTTGCCTGGACTTCAGCAACTGACACCTCAAACCAATCTTCACGTAGATCCTTGTGTGCATACCCTGAAGAGGAGGCTCTCTGACAGCCCTTAGCCCATTGGCCAAATGAGCACTGGGTTGAGAGCCTACCATGTAACTCAGGAGGTCACATTTTAGTTATGAGACCTTAAGCACATCACTTAATCCTTCTGGTCCTCAGTTTTTTTTTTTTATTATTAATGAACTTATCCACCAAACATTTATTAGGCACCTTCAGTGTTCTCAGGCACAGGTGCTGGGGATGGGAAAACAAGACAAGGTCCTTGACATTAAGGGGTTTAAAATCTAGTGTGATGGGTCAGTTAAGTAAATAAATGGACTCACAGGTTCTAGGTATTAGCATGGAGATCTGAACAGGATTGAGTGGGGACTCAGTTCTACCCTGGGAGTCAGGCGACTAAAGGCTTCATGAAGGGTTTGAACCTCGTCAAGGTTGAGGTCAAGGATGAGGAGGAAGTTCATCTAGTTGAAGAGGTGGGATGTGGAGATCGAAGGAATGGAAAGGACCCCGAAGGCAAGAAGGAGTAGCCTGAGCAAAGGCACTGTGGCATGAAAGAATCGGGAATATTTGTGATTCCTGGAGAGAGGATGTGATGTGGGGCACAGGGAGAGGGCTAGAGGCCACCATGGGCTGGGTCACATCACTCCATACAAAGGACTGTGGGCTCTGTTGTCTAGACCTGTGTTTTCCAACAGGGCAGCCACTGGCCACATGTGGCTACTGGGCACTTGAAATGTGGCCAGTCCAAGGTGAGATGGAAGTATAAAATACACAGCAGATTTCATAGGCTTTGTATGAAAAAGAACATAAAATAGAGATCACTTAGATTTGGGAGTTAGTGCATTAATGTTAGGTAAGACTCCAGGGTGAATAGGATCACCCAGGGAGAGACGGTAAAAGGAAAGAGGCAAGCATCTGGCTCTGGGGAACATAAACCCCTATGGGCGAACAGGGGAAGAGGTCTGAAAATGTATCTTTATGCACCTGCCAACAATGAGAGCTGGGATTCCTTACCTTTGCAGGCAGCTCTCTGCTCTGCACCCAGGTCTTTCTTTCAGCAAAGACCCCTTTTCATTGGTTGATTTCAGGAGAAAACAAAAAAAAGTCACAGCTAAAGCAAAGCGTGGCCCCCTCGAATGGAACTACTGGCATTGAGTGAGACAGTAAGAAGGAATCTGTTCAGGAGTGATCTCACTTCATAAAGCTGGTGTGGTGGGGATAAGCCCGTCCAGTAGCTTTGCAGGGGCCCTTTGGTAATGGCATCAAAAGTAGTAATTCTCCTTCTAGGGACTTACTCTAAGAAAATAATCAGAAATGTACACAAAGCACATGCCCCAGAATGTTTAAAGCCGCACTTTCCTTAATACCAAATAAAACTGGGAGCAACCTAGATGCCCAATCATGGGAAACCGGTGTGATACATTATGATAGATCTGTGTGACCGAAGGCTCCCCATTCACTCAAAAGAATGAAGTCGGTGTCTATTTATTGACATAGAGAGATGTTCATGATATAGTCAGTGAAGAAGCAGGTGACTGTAGAATGGTTGTTTCTAGTTAGTGGTTGTGATTTGTCTTCAGGGCTGTCTGGCAGGGTGCCTGGATTGTCTAATGGAGGCCACTCACTGACGCCCCCTGGCCATGTCTCAGCGTGGTCTTTCTGGAATGGGGATGATAATCACACCAAGGACAGTTGTAAAACCTATATAAGTTAATGTCATCCATGTAAAGTGTTTAGAACAGGGCCTACCACTTATAAGACCTCAGTCTGGGTTAGCCTTTATTGCTATCTTTTTTTCCTTTTTCTTAATG